>NC_050452.1:79417701-79737701 GCF_903995425.1 Onychomys torridus | reverse complement strand
AAAATTGCTGCGGGGAACTTACAGGGCAGTACTTGGGCACCTGGAACTCAGAATTCCTAGTACGTTCATCACGAAGTCCAGTTTCCTTCAGGTCTTGAAATCTGACTCTTTTGAAGAAAGAAAAGTCAGGAAATGGCTTTCTTCGTCCAGGGTAGGTGGCACCCCACCCCTTTTCTTTTTCTCTCCTCACCTCCATCACCCTCTCACAGTGACCACCTGACAGCCAGAAAGACAGGCGAGAAGCCAGGAGAGGCAGCCGGTGTTAGAGCAGTCAAATGTGGCTGCCAAACCACAAGCAGCAGGCATGGGGGAAGAGGGTGGTACGTGAAGAAAAGACAGGGAGCTACTTATTTGCCAAGTCTCTGACTGGCAATTTCACTGTCTGCATAAACAGTGGCCGAGAACACTACAAACAGACACAGTTCTGCTTCTACTTTGTTCATATTCTCGGGGCCTTCTTGCATGCATGGGTCCTAGAAGTCATCTGGGGTCCTCCAGGATGCTGTAGCCACCCTCAGACCTGCAACCAACGGGCATTCTGGATCTTCATTGTATTCTCAGCTAGACATTACCCCATTGCCTCTCGTCTGCTTAGATGGTTTCTCTCATTATGTGAGAATGAAGAGTAATTGTTTGGTTTCTGTTTTCATTTTCAGAAACATGAATGTCGTAGAAAGCTACAAGAGACACTCAGGGTCTCATCTAGAAAACAGTTTCTGTTAGTGTCTCCTGGTGCTTTTCTCAGGGCTTCGCAGTTTGTTTTTATGGCACGAGATGACAGATATCACAGCCCAGCTGTGTAAAGCCACCTATCCGGTTGCCTGGATCCTTCTCAGTCAACAAATATCATGAATTTTAGATGACTCCTTTCATTTCATTTGTAAATGTTTTACATACATACAGCGCATCATAAAATAAAATGCAGTATTATTTTTGTTCATATAAATAATTCACACTGAGAATTTTGTTTGCCTCCTGCTTTTATGCATATAACCTTCTTAAAATTTAACCACCTAACCATTTCTTTTAGGTGATCATTTCATTTACCTATTCCTCTACAAGTGGATGCTAAGATAGTTTCTAATTATTTATTCTTAAAATCAAGGCTGCAATACCTGTCATATCTGTGGCTGCACACACAGCCGTGTTTTGTTTTGTATTTTTCAGCTACATGCATACTAGAAGTAGAATTTCTAAAACCCTGGTATTATCTGAGGTAGGAAGGGTGGGGTTTGAGGCCTGAACTCTTCCAGTACCTGGGATCTTTAACACAGATGCAAGTCATGCACAGGGTTTTTGAAAATCACAGAATGCTGACTAGCAGTGTAAGTACTTGATATGCCCCACCCCTGCTGATCCATGGGTCCTAGGAGCCCAGGGATGTACAGCCTTCTGTGTTCACTCAGCACCTAAAGTATTTGCTGAGTGAAGGTGTCCTCTGTACCATGTTCTGTGGGCTGTACTTTACAGGAAAACCTACATCTAATCTCATATTCTCAACATCTCTCTACTGTCATGAAGGGGAGAGGTGCCAGAAATCCATTCTACATGCCAGATGCTATTGACCTGGGTTAATTCATAGAATTGACCCATTGCATTAACAACTGTCACCTGAATGTGCATGTCACAAAAGTAAGTGTTCCTAGCTGTGGTTGTATTCATAAATTGATTGTTGATTTAGTAGGAAAAGAAAAAAATGTCAAGTCTATTATATGGAAAGAGAATATTCAAAAAGAAAAGAGAATATACACAAAGGAAAAGAATTATTAAAACCTAGTTATTAGGTGCATGCCTTTAATCCCAGCACTCGGGAGGCAGAGCCAGGCGGATCTCTGTGAGTTCGAGGCCAGCCTGAGCTACCAAGTGAGTTCCAGGAAAGGTGCAAAGCTACACAGAGAAACCTTGTCTGGAAAAAACAAAACAAAACAAAAAAAAAACCACAAAACAAACAAACAAACAAAAAACCTAGTTATTACATTTGAATTTTATTAAATGATACTAATACATTGTGAAAGTATGTCATATTATATTCCCTAGCATTACACAGGTGCCATTTCACTCGAAATGAACATCCATGTACTTTTGGAAGCAATTGCTCAAATGTAATCTTTAGAACCCCACCCATGCCTCCCTGTTCTCCTTATCCTGGTGCCACACTTAGAACACATTCCCAAGGACTGCACTCCACTTTAAAGAAGGGTGCCTCACTGGACCATGTTTACTCCTGACATTGCAGGTCTGGTTTAGGCCATCTCTGTCTTTGATCGAAGCTGTCAGAATCTTCCTTCCTCTCTGTGTGCTATAGTCACACACTGTTGAGAAGATCAGTACCTCTTCTCTCAGACGCAGGCCACTTAATGACACCGTCAAGCCAGGCAGGAATTCACTATGGCAGATCTGGTGTTATACAACCTTCAGAGGTGCTCGGTGGGGAAGAAAAATTGCAAGCATTTCTGAGAGCTTGGTCACCTTGCCAGTTTCCAGTTCCCTAAAAAGACAGGCATGGTTAGATAGCCTCAAAAGGTATTAGTGGGATGAGGCCCCAAGAAATATCTGAGTAGGAAGCATGACAGAACCATGAGAGAATGTCATTCAGAGAGAGTTTTATTTTTCTTAGATATTTTTATTAAAAAGAACATTAAGCTAATTTAAGCATGAGAATATTAAAACTTGCTCCAGTTTTAATCTAGAAACATGTGATTGTTTCTGGTTTAAAGCTATAGCAGTAGGTAGTCTTTTCCATAGTTAGAGAAGAAGAATAGGGCCGGACCTTCTCAGTCCAAAAGGCATGATGAGACAGTACAGTGAGCTGCAGGTGCAGCTGCTCAGAGTGGGTGATTATCTCCTCTGGAGGAAGGGATGGAATTCATGCTATCTATCTCTCCTAGGCCGACAGCCAAGCTCATCTCTCTTCTAGTCTTCAGAACTATTGCTCTTTCTTCCATTTATCTCTAAGAGACCCAGACTGAAGAGGGCTCCATATACAAGTTTTGCTCCAGTCTGCAGGCACCATGTGTTCGGGAGAACTTCCAAACAATGTACAAGGGCTTCGGGATCTGAAGAGCCGGAGATAGTCTCCATAACTCAAAGAGCTAAATCCACCCCTGCAATGAACTTATATACAGCCTCCTGAAGATACTTTTACAATTTTATTCATTTACCATGTGTGTAAAAGCATGTGCAAAGGTCAGAGGACACTGATGGGAGTCAGATCTCCACTTTACCAGGTACATTCCAGAGACTGGAACTCAAGTCATTGGCCTTGGCAGCCTTATGCTCTGAATAATCTTGCCGACACTTTCTGAAGTTGTTTTAAGCATCTAATTCTGATTAATTTGCACGAGATTCACAAGAACATTTTCCTATGTACTAAACAGTATGTGGTGATTGTTTGCTGGTCTTCTGAAAGTTCTTGCTCTTGGAAACAGGAAGTGGGAGAACAAGCAGGAAAATAAAAGAGTTCAAATTTAGGGCAAAATCTGCAAGTTATAGAATTCTGACTCAATCTATTTTCTAATCTTGACATTATGAATATGAGACTCACAAAAGTTTTGACAGAATGAGTAAAGGTTTAAAAAGATCTGTATGGAAAAAACAATCAAATTTTAATTGTCCCTGGGATCTTTTCTAAATGAGCTAGTGTTGGAGGGGACATCAGGAGAGAGTGACTCTTGGCCTCACTTGACACAATTCAAAAGCCTCAGGCCTCACACCCATGGTCCAGTCTCTCCCAGCTGCTATCCACCTCTCCCTTCATCCCATGGTGCAAAGGCAGGCATGCCCATGTGTGCACAAGTGTGGAGATGCACATCTCTCTTAAAGTCTTATTTTAATTCTGTGAAGTCCCAATGAGATGACGAGCCTTCTGGGTCTACTAGCTTCTGTTTCCCTCCCACATTCAGGTCCCTACCTGCTGCATGTCCTTTGCAAAGATGTAATCACAGCCAAGTATCATTCTGAATGCATCTGTGTTCCAGACAACTGCATGTAGTACTTTCATATAAGTCCTTTCATGGTCAAAATAGCTTTGTCGTATCCAACAATCACCTCATAGACAGTTAAGAAAAACCGTGGTTCGGTCCTCAAGACGGACGCAAATGGAAGTTTTTGGTTTCAAGGTTCATACACAACCCTAACTGACTCAAAAGGACAATGTGTTTTCCTGTACATGACACCTTTAGACATAGACATGGGACCCAAAGGATAATGGATTTACAGCACATTTCTCTATTTTCTGTACCAAAGCATGTCTAGTGGCAGAGAAGAGTGAATGTATGTAAATGTATGTGTGAGAAGAGTGAATGTATGTGACTGGGTGAGCAGTGCATATGCACACACTGGAAGAGACGGGCACAAAAGACACTTCGGAGAATATCAGTCTGTAGTATTTGGTTGTATGCATGTAATTTCTTTGAGGTCTTCTATATATCATAAAATTCTATTTCCAAGATGGCATTCCACTATTTCACATGTTTGTGTCTGCTGTCATGATTTTATTTTCTTTTGGTCTTTTTGAGACAAGGTCTCTCTGTTATGCAGCTCTGGCTGTCTTGGAACTCCCTATGTAGAGTAGATGACTTCAGACTCTCCATGTAGCTTGACTACCCTATGAACCCTTGGTGGCTGTCTAATGTACTGCAGAGAACAGATTATAGGCTTGGTGTCTGCACAGACCTGGGTCTGAACCTTTGCACTAGGAGACTGGCAGATATGCCAAAAGTAGCAAATTAGAATACATCTAAAACCATGTCTATCATGGTGCAATGGAGTGATTGGCACTCAGTAGCAAGGGTCATTATTTTGTTGATGTTTCTTATTTAACAAAGCTGGTTCCGGGTACTTCCGCTGAGGTAGCAGCTGAACTCTGCAGTTCAAATGTCTCAGATTCTGCAGAACCTGTTGTCATATTCTCTTGATACCTTGTCATTTTCCTTCAAAGCATTTACTACAAAGTATAACTGTGCACTTATTCTGTGTTTCTAAGATAATAGTCTACTTAATATAGCTTTTCTCCTAGTGCTATACACATCATAAAAACAGACTCCTTCTGCTTTGCTCATAACTGTATAAATTCCTAGAATGCTAGCTTAGTGCTTGGAACAAACTAAGTGTCCAATACTATCTCAGGAATGAATGAATGAGTGAAATGGTATAAGACATTAGTGTCTGTAGATCATGCAACCTACAGACATTATAAGGAGAAATGTGCACATTAGTTGGGGCCGAGGAGTCTTCTTCTGTTTCCTATGACTGTTCCACAACAGTGTGTGCCATGGATGGTATATAATGTTCCATTGTAGATGGATCTCATTGGCAAACCTACCAATTACAGTTACCCAGACTTCTACTATCACAGCCCAGGATCTGCCATACATACTGACCTAGATGGCTGGCCAATCATGTGTTTCTGTCAACTCCCAGCAGTCATGGGGAAAGCTCTGTTTCCACTGTGTTTACAAGGAAATTACAGGTATTTGTTGCACATTACTTATGTTTTAACATTCTGAATTTATGACCATTAGTATCATATAGAAGCCTGTTTAATATATAGACTCGTGGTGCCCCTTCCCCACCCTTGATTTAAACACCAAGTGTGAAACCCTGGAACTAGTATAGTAAGTAAGTTCTCTTGGTGAGACGCAGAAAGACAGGTTCACTCCTTAGGAAACTGTTGAAAACAATTACCATAGCATTTCTTAATGACTTGCATGAAGATTAAACTGAGCCATTATTTCTGGGATTTTAGTAGATATAATAGGTAAGAAGGTATGTAAATCCTTGTGAGCCTTTCATTGGAATCCTGGCAGATTGACAAAGCTCTATATTAAGTAAAATGAGAGGGGGAGTTAATAGTTTGGATCCTTTAAGCAATTGAATACAAAAATCTTTTGCAGCCTCAAGATTTTAAACTCCTAGTGCTTATAAATTGCTGTTTAGCTGAACAGAGAGAGAAAGAAAAGCACCATGAACACACTCAGGCTTCCCAAATGGTGATAACGAATGAATGTGGTGGTGCTGGTTGGTCACATGATTCTGCAAGTCTTTGTAGGAGTCCCAAGGGCAGAGGCTGCTGGAGACTCTCACATCTGGGAGGGATCAAGCAGAAGTTCAGATAGGGGCCGGTCAATAAACTCACCCATGCCACATGAATCAAAGACCTACTGATGGACTCTCATCAGTCGTACCTAAGTGGCTGTGAGAGGGCTGGGGAGAAAAACCCATTCTAGGTACAGCTTGAAGGGAGGAAAGCTTTGAAAGTCCAAAGTGCAAGGCATGCCTCCCAATTGAAAATCGTGCATGCGGTTTATCTCCCACCCACAGTCGCTCCAGTTCATAGACGCTGAAGTCGTTTCTCTCCCAAGTATTGCCTAGGCACCTGAGAATAAATCATCAAGCTACATAATGGAATTCTACCTCTAATTTAGAACCTGAATTTCATGTCTTCAGAGGAATACAAAAGGCCTGTGTCAACCTCTTGCTTACCGTAAAGGCAGCAATTTGGGTTATCACCAGACACCTGTCTAACCTGTAATTTTTCCTTGCTGCATTTTATTTTGTCACCATGAATATGTAAATGGCAGTGTTTGCCAGAGTGCTGATGTGCAGTACAAAGGAGTGTGCAGTTAACTCCCAGGTGGAGGTGAAGGGAGGAGAGAAGAATGCTTAAAGGTGGTAAGTCTCCAACATTGGAACCACCTGTCCTTCACTTTAGCCTACGGAATTAGGCGTGCTCTATTGCCATTGGTATAGTAAACAAGAAGGCTCAGAAGGCAATTTGGGTAAGGTCAAAAGCATCATGATGAGGAAGATGAGAGAGTAACACAGACTGGCATGAAAAGGGGCAACATGAGGTCCCTCCATGAAAAGAAGGCTCTCAAATGACTTTGTTATGTCCATTTATCTGGCAGTAAGTTCAGTATTATCATTGGCAGTACACTGAGCAATAATGATATTACTGCACATATTTAACAATGGAAAACGTCTCAGGTCCCTTTGAGCTCTGCCTCCACTGTAGGCATTGATTCATTTATTCAATTCATTCAGAAAACACACACTGAGGATCAATTACATACTAAGCATTTACTCTTCGTGCAGAGTATGAACAAAATCAAACACATTTCTATTCATTTTCAGTGACTGTAACTCTACAGGGGGATATAACTTAGACTCAGTATGTCTTCCAGCTAAGTCTTGAGTGTTAAGCAAAATTTCCTAGTACTGATGATACTCAAGCTGTCTTTCCAGAGCATCAGAGGTTTCTAAGAGACATGGAGAGCAATGATGCAAGAAGTGGATGAAAAGACTTCCAGGTAAATGCCTGGTAAGAGATAGAGATCCTATAGTCAACAGGATGTGGAGAACAGAGAGGAGGGATATGTGGTGATTAGTGGCGAGTTTTGGGAGGAGAAGAAAGAACTTTGTGCTGTCTTATTCTGCTCTTGCCAGACACAGCACAACTCATATTCCTTTCTGGCACCCTGAGCTAATCTAGCCAAGCAGCCAAGCTTTGAAGATTGACTGATGGTGGTCTCAGATCCATTCACTTATAGCCAAGATAAATACATATTATAGTTGCTTAATCTCCCTACATACATCAGACCCTAGGGCTCTGTTTCCTTTTGACTTTTCTTTTTTACTTCCTCCATTTCCTGCACAATGAACAATGATACCTTCAGTGCTGCTGTCCCAGACAGATTTAATGCTATCTTTTAGTGTTTATACTGTCTAGATTAGACTAACTTTGTAAAAATGTCTCTCTCTAAACTCTCCTGATCTTATGTTCAGTTGTGTTTATTTTCTTTTCAAACATTTATGGTGTCTTCTTGATGTTTTTAGGAGTGGCCTACCTAGCAGGCCTAATCCCCTTGCTCTTACTGTTGATATAATCTGAGTTAAGTGTACAAATGCAAGGGCTTTGTACTGGCACCAAATAAAGCATGTTAAATGGGCACATCCCTATACTTTCATCTACTTTGCCTGGGGTGCGAGTTCAGAAACACATCTCCCGCCCCATTCTTCAAACATTACCAGAGACTTAATAAAAGGTACTAGAATATCTTAAGAAATGGTGTGCTAAACTTGTTCATACCAGCTCACAGAAACAGACTACTAAATTTTCAGAAATTCTGTGACCCAACTGTTAAATGCTATTAAAATTTAAACTACACAACAACAAAAAAGGATGTGTGGGTAGCAGATACTCAAAACTCATCACTTCCTAATTATCATACTGTTAATGATCTTCAGTTTATTGTCTATTGCTTCTGTGGAATATTGTGTAACATGGTATGCTACTGTGTGTCTCTTCTCACTCCTGCATTTAATGACATCATGTTGGTAACTTAAAAAAGGCCATGGTAGAAGAATTCCCTTAAAAGAGAATTGGCAAATGCAGGCCAATAAAATGTCTCATCAAGTTGAGTGTTGATGACCTGAGTTCTGTGGCCAGAGTCCATAAAAAGGTGGAAGGAGAGAACTAACTCCTCAAAGTTGTCCTTTGACTTCCATAGGTACTTATGCTCATTGTGGCATTCCCCTGTATCATACACATACATTAGCAATAATTAGTAATTTCAATTGACAAATTGTAAACCAGGCTTCTTGCTTTGATTCATGGTCTAGTTAAGGCCTGACCTACATATACATTGCTGCTCCTATGAAATAATAAAAGGGAGAATCTCATTGATAGAAAAAACCAAATGCATCACCCAACCAGTTCTAATAACAGCAGAGCCCAGTAAAATTCATGGCCTAAGAGAAGAACAATGGAAGCAAAATCATTTTTGTTCAGAATATGCACACATCTGGCCTCCGGAATCCACAGGTTTTTAGGGACAGTGAGGCCATGCTGTGGGACTCTTATTTGTTGCACTGATTTGAAGTATCAGACAGGAGACTGGAGATGTCTGAAGAGTGTGAGGCCTACTTGGGCAATCCACCCACACTCTGCGGCCCTGCTAACAGCGTTTGTTGTGCAAGTCTCCCAGACATTGTGAGAAATCCCAAGGTGGAGGAACTCGTTTTGTGGATTAAGGTAAAAATTGTATTAGTATTTCACATGCCAAGTGATTTCTTCTCAGCTTCTTCAGTTTCTGGGAGCTCTAAATGAGAATACATGGTCTCAATAACAAGAGAGCATAAGGTAGGTCACATACAAGATTTCAACAACAATGATAATGCAAGTAGATTTTGCCAGAAGGGCTTAAAAGCCACTTGGAACTTCTCCATGATTCTCCTGATATCCTTGAGGTATACTCAAGAAGAAAAAGCAAACACAAAGTTGTTTAGAGACAAATGGATCTAGTGAGTTCCAGCTGCTTTCCTGAATTTAAGGATAGAGTCAGTTTAAGACCACAGTGGGACCAGAATTTTCCAACTCTGACTCCTGATCAAGTATGATACTCACGCCCAGATGGTCATGAATGGTGGTTCTAAACCTCAACTTAAATCCAAGCAAATTACTCTTACAGATAAACATATAGAAGTCCAAACACTCTTCAAATTTCTGAGGTTCTAGAAACCTTTACTGAATAGGCAAAGAGACAGACTTGTGTATCTGAAGCTCTCCAGGGTACCTGTCCCAGGCAGAGAAGTCAATATTACCATTATACAGCAAACCTTTTCCTTAAGATAGCAGAGGCTTAAACAATTTTATGATTTCTGCCTGATTCACAGTCTCCCCACAGCTGACTCAGCAAGTAAAAAGTACAGCTTTGTCCTTAGTCTGCAGCTCACTGAGCACCTCATTCTAATACGAGTTGACAGGTAAACTTAGAAAATCTCCCAGGTCTTGTCTCACGAGAGTGAGGACAAAAATGGTACTTCACCTATTCTCAAATGTGGTGTACCATCTATCTGGCCTTCAATCCCAACTATTTTTCTCTTACAACTGTATGTGCGTGCACATGCACATCTATGTCCACACATATACTAGAGTGTACGTGTAGAGGTCAGAACATGGCTTGTGGAAGTCAGTTCTCTCTTTCCTCCACGTGGGTCCCAATGATAGAACTCTAGTCATCAGGCTTGGTAGCAGGCACACTTTTATTCACTGAGGTATTTCACTGACCCCCATTACCTGGTTATTAATCACAGGAAAGAGGAGATAAGAGTCTGGGAAAACACTTAAAGACTCTAAACACCTATCTTGGTTGAGACCTTTTTTTCTGATTTTGAAAATTACAAAGTAACTCTCATGCTTCTTTCTGGGAATGTGATGTCTTTTTTTTTTTCTAAAATAATGATGAAATGCACTTTAGAGAGCTTTCCCAAATGGGATTAACACAAAGGAAGCACTCATGCCATTACCTGCTCAGGACAGACGTTGCTAATCAATTAGAATGAGCCTAGATCTGTATCCATCAAGGGATCAATGAAACTCCTCATTCCCCCATGTGGGACACAGTTTATAATCTGCCCCCACCCCATTCCTCAGTGTGCTGCCACAAATGCATCTAAACTGGACTTGTGACAAGCCCAAATTTGAACCAATAGTTTTTACTTCACTGAAAATGAGGACTACAGAGTTAAAAACCTTGGTTGCAGTTACAACAGCAACACCAAAATTTGAAACCAGATTTGCAGTGTTTTTTACATTGTGATGCACTGCACTAGTTTTTAAGTAAACTCCAAAGCATTTGGTCTATGGGCTGACGCAATCAGAATTCCCACCCATAGATTTAAGGATCAGTGGATGGATAAGACCAGAGCAGGCGCTGCCTTTGTTTGACAAACATAAGGTAGATGAAACTGGCAATGAGCTGTACACGGACATACATACACACACACACATACACACACACACACACACACACACACACACACACACACACACCAAGAATCTTTTCACAAATGAATTTTCAATGTTAATGATATGAAGGCCAAATGAAAAAATTAAATGGGTGAAAGAAATATAGAGCTGCAGGATTAAGGAGTTCTACAATTACTTACCAGTGTGCTTACTTAAGTAGAGTTATGAGTTGAATTAAGAGTAAGCAAAGCATTTTCCGTCTGATAGGGGCTCATCTTTGACTTACAAACTGTGGAAACATGGGTGGATATATGAAGGATTTGGAAGAAAAATTGTAGATGATGGGAATGCAGAAAGATGTGAGACTTGAGCTTGCCTTCCTTGATAGTTGACGAGAAAGGACTAGTCCATGTGCTCATCAAGCCTAAGAGCAATTAATTAACTTTTAGATGTCATGCAGTTATCAGACATGTGAGGCTGTGTGGTTGGGCATGGGAGAGGAAGGCCTACTGCAGGCACAACACATTCTACTATCTCTCTCTCAGAGCAGCTCTGGAATTGGAGCTGCCCACACAACCTCACTGACACCCTGCCCTCGCCTCATGAGGCGTGTCTTCTACCTCCACCCTTGGCAATAGGCCTCTTTGGGATGTGCCACTTTGTTTAGAATCTTGCTTAAGTGGGTAAGTATGACTCACAAATTTCATATTTCCAAAGCCTTGTTAAAGTTCAGATATTTCGAGGAAGCAGATTCCGGAAGTATCAGGGTTTCTACTTGGCTTTCCATCTCGGCACGCCTGCAGCTGCTGTCTTTTCTGCTCAACAGATAACCTAAAACATTTTCTGGGGAAAAACAAGACTCTGAGCTACAAATATAGACACCATTGCCCCCTCATTCTGCATTGGTTTCTCATGTTATCAAAGGAAGTATTAAGAATTCAGTAAAGTAGTTATAGTGGTAATAATGCTCACCATTGCTATCGTAGAGAATTTTATTCTGTTTAAAAAATCCAAATCTAGTATACAGAATAGCTTTGTAAATGTGGACTATTCTCACTGGCCACTTAAGGGGTGGATGCTCTAACAACACTGTGACTTCTGCTATATGTAAAGAGTGTTCAGGGCTGCTTTAACAAATGCGCCTCCAGCAGACACTCTGTGCTTATGCTGTCCCCTCGTTTCTTTGGATCTTGGGTTTTTAGATTTTGTGCTGAATTATGCATGTTATTTTCAACACACACACACACACACACACACACACACACACACACAGAGAGAGAGAGAGAGAGACAGAGAGAGACAGAAACAGAGAGACAGAGAGAGAGAGAGAGAGAGAGAGACAGAGAGAGAGAGAGAGAGAGAGAGAGGATAAATGGGTAAAGAGCACCCTAAGCCAGGAGGCAGACTAAGCTTCAGACTAGTAAATTGCTTCAGTCTTTGAACTTGCCTTTCTCCAGGCCTGATGCTGCCCAGGGTCTCTGGGGATGCCAGTGGAGAGCAGGGAAGTTATGTCTAAGAAAGCTCAGAGATGATTCCTCCTGCAGCACTGAACACCATTTTAGCTCAGGGGAAAATGAGAGGACCAGAGAGGTCCACATTTTTTTTTTTTAACATTTGAGACAAAATATTTAGGAAAGATAAAAAGAAGTGGGTTTGTTTTGTTTTTTACTTGTGAACTTATCACAGGATTTGCTTTTTAACTGATAATGGCCCCATTCTTGGTCACACAGTGGCCCTTAAGAGCAAGTGTCCCCTCCCTCAAAGCTCTTCACCTCTTCTGTGCTTATTTACTGTTACTAGTTCCATAGACGAAACCAGGGAGCTCATAGCCAAAACACCAAAAGAAAATCAATCAAAAGGTTCACACCATCAGCCTGAGGCCAGCTCCTCAAGAACCAGAGGCAATGGTAAGGTGCTAAGTAAGAACAGAGCTCAACCGATTGGTGTGCTCTTCCCTGGGGGAAGGAAGCGGCTACTTTCAGCATTCCTTAGCTGCCCGTAGTTCTTCGTGTAGAGCCAAGACCTCACAGGCCTCATGGCTATCGCTATTGTCCTTATTCAGTTCATGTTTAGGCAACCCTGTTGGTGAGACTTTATGTGTGCAGCTCCTGACATTGTCAAGAGACATAATCTCACAGCACACTCCCTGACCCTCAGACTCTTTCAATCTCCCGGCTTCCTCTTCTGCAATGTTCCCGTAGGTTCAGGGGTTGTTTTGTAAATGTATCTGGGTGTGTTTATGTATTTAGAAATATATATGTAAATAAGACACATATATTTGTGTAACAACAATTAATAAGAAAAAGATGAAGTAGAAAAAGATCAAGGTAGGGCAAATGGGAATGTCTAGAGGGGCAAAGTGGAAGAGGAAAATGATGTAAATATATTCTAATCTCAAAAAAATAAAATAAATAGTTAAAAAAAAGATTAGAAGTCAAGCCAGGCATGGTGGTGTACAACTTTAATTCCAACACTACAGAGGCAGAGGCAGGTAGATCTCTGTGAGTTTGAGGTCAGCCTTATCTACATAATGAGTCTCAGAAAAGCCAGGGATGCATACAGAAACTCAGACCCACATGAGTGTGCATGAATTCTCTCTCACACACACATGCACACACAAATGCACACACACACACACACACACACACATGCATACACACACATGCGCACACATGTACATACCACATACATATAAAAATGGAAGAAAAGGTCAAGAATATTGAAGACAGAGAAGTCCTTTCTTGTGGGAACAGAGCCATTGGGATCAGAGCAGATGGAACAAAGAGATGTGAGCCACCGGGCACACACACAGGCACTTCTACAACCTTGGCCTCACCAGCTAACCCAGCCCCACACAGGGGTATGCTTTTGACATATGCCTTCAACTCCAACAGCAGTTCACCTACTTCAAGGCTTTTGAAAGTTCACATGCATGCCACTCCCACATAAGATTATTTTTAAGTAAGTATTTTTAAGCTGTGTTCCTTTTCTGTTGGGAAACTCATTGAGTTGTATCTGAACAGGAAACTCATATTTTTTAGATGCTATTTCTTAGGACAACACTGTGCTTTTCAAAGTGCCTTGATTTAAGGAAACAATCCCTAAAGTAGCAGAAGAGTCCATTTTTCAAATGTAACAAAACAAACAAAAACAAAAAATAAAACCCCAAACCTTGACCAGTCTTTGAATGGCAGTTTGGAAGTAAGCAAGCTAGCCTGCTGATGCTACTGTGTGTGTGTGTGTGCTTGTTTCTCTTAGTGCCCCTCACAGCGCCGATACTCTTCAAGACTGACTCCATCTTGCCTAAGACATAGAACCACACGCCCACAAGGCCATGTTATAAAGGTGGAGGGAAGGAGCACCATGGAGCCCTGAAATCAGTCCTTCCCACGGAACTGCTGCTGTACCAAAACAGTTCCTGAGGTTCTACAGAGACACTTTCCCCAAGAGTCGCAAACAGCGGTTGACTTTGGAGCTGAAATAGGACCAAAATTTCAGGAAAGGAACATTCTATTCTGAGCAAAGAAAATGGTCAAGATGCCTAGCAATAATGCCACATGTTCGAAAGCGAGCAAGCGATGGCAGAGCTCTTTCTTCTCCTCTTCCTGGCAAGGGGCCGTCTGTGGCATAAGCCGCGGGGGCTCACACAGCAGACCATGCCACCCCACACTCTCAGTTTCTAGCTAGAGCATCGCTGGCTTCACAGATCCTTCCAGATTCTCTTATCTTACAGGTGTCGTTCGTAAAGCCTGCGATTGCTCAAAGAAAATGTTAAAAAGAAAAAGAAATACTTTCCAGGTTACAAGAGATGAAGGAGAAAAGCACAGAAATCAGGCTTGAGCATGGCACTCTCTGGCCTCACATATCAGAATGTGTGGGGGCAGGTTTCTTATTTGTTGCATTTTATATTTAAAGACATTCTAGTAATTTATTCTGCAGTCATCCATTGCTTTGTCTCCTTAATTCCAGGGGTAAAACTAAAACTCCAGCTCACTGAACCAGACCTTCAAAGGGTGTTACTTTACTCTTGCCATTGTTGATTTTAAGAGCACAGGGTTTTATTTAACTTGACGTATCTGTGTAAACCAAAAGGTAGGTCTCACAAGTTTCCCTCAGGCATGCCAGGTTCTCTGGTGATGCCCACACTGGCCTCATGAGCTGGTAATCTAAGAATCATATAAAGGAGGAAGTGAAGATTGGAAATTCTGAGGCGAGAGATGTTCAACACAGGCGTGCAGCCCTCCCTTGAAAGCGTGGGTTGGACTCTCCACAGTGACAGGCTGTCAAAAAGGGCCTCAATCCAGCATCCTTCCTGATGGTTTTCATGTCACCAGAGGCACCTAGCAGGACACTCAGCCAGAGCAGAGGACAGAGTGGACCTAGTTCACTTCTGCCCTTTATCACTTCCTCATGAAGTAACTACTGGGAATGTAGGTGGGAGGCAGTGAGAGGAAGGGATAGGGGCTGCAATAAATACCTGCTAACCATTGCCAGGTACAAAGTGCAGAGGCAGGGCTCTGCGGGGCAGGGCTTCATTAAAAAGGAAGGAGTAGGGAAACTAGTATTGTGTAACTATTGAGTCAAGCACAATATCAAGTGATATGCACATCGTAGCTTATTAGAAACTGACAATCAATGTGCTGAGTGGGGTAGGCAGTTTATATAAATTATGGGTATGCTAATTATCCTGCTGAAAGTCACATGGTCATGTGGAAGGGCCAGAGGATGGTGTTGTAGGTGGGTATGTCAGAATGGAAGACCATGGCTCTGGAGAATTACTTTGTCTGTTGGTTTTTTGTTTTTTGGGTTTTTTTGGGGGGGGGGTTGTTTAATGAATGCTTCCCAGGTCTTAGATATTTTACTTAATATTTATAAGTCATATTTAAGCAACTCTTCACTAGTATCGTATTGGATGGGTACTGTTTTTTTGTTGTTGTTATTTTGTTGGTTTTTTGTTGTTTTTTTGGTTTTTGGTTTTTGGTTGTTTTTGTTGTTGTTGTTGTTGTTGTTTTGTTTTTCAAGACAAGGTTTCTCTGAGTAGCTTTGCGCCTTTGCTGGAACTCACTCTGTAGTCCAAGTTGGCCTTGAACTCAGAGATCTGCCCGCCTCTGCCTCTCCAGTGCTGGGATTAAAGGCATGCACCACTAACCGCCCAGCTATTGTGAGATGTGATAGATGAAGAAACTGAGACCAATAAAAAAAGGTAAGTTGCTTTCTAGATAGCAGAATTCACACTGCTAACCAACAGTGTATTGCATCCTTGAGCTCAGGTAGTTTGGTTGTGGGATCCTGACTATATCATACATATATACTACTGTATGCATGGTTATGTCTGACTCTAAAACATTGGAAAGATGACAGAAAAATGAAAACCAGTCTGAGCATTTGTGTTAAATGCACCCCCAACTCCTGCCCCATATACACACTGAGTTATTACAGTGTTTGCATTTACCAGACAGTAATTGAGCTGCAGCATGAGGCGGCCAGGGAATGCCACTGACTGTCCTCATTAAAATGACTTGATAAGAGTAACAAAGTTCATCTGACACAGTAGAGCCTAATAATAGTACAATTAGAAGGTCTTAACTCGGTGCATCCCAGTACACTGAATTCATAGAGCTGACAAAGGAGATGAGTGAAATATGGGTGGCTGGTAGAATTACTAGCTTTCATTTTACTAAATTTAAAACGACAAGTACCAACTTTTGTAAAGAGTATGCTGTAAGTTCAAATTCATGAAAAATGCCTCTGCTGTGATTATTTTACAGTAATCACACTGGCTCCCAAGCTGGTCCTAAGCAACCATCATTCCAGTTGTGAAATAAATAGCTGATATCTAATGAGTATCTATTTTCTAGAGGGTTATTGTGAATCCTTAGAATAACTCTACAAAGTAGATATTACTATACCTTTTGAAGATATTTGAGCCCAGCGGTGGTGGCGCATGCCTTTAATTCCAGCACTGGGGAGGCAGAGGCAGGAGGAGCTCTGTGAGTTCAAGGCCAGCCTGGTCTACAGAGGGAGTTCCAGGACAGCCAGGGCTACACAAAGAAACCTTGTCAAAAAAAGAAGGTTATTTGAAGTCCGAGTTTGAGAAGCTTTAATTATATCCAGAGTCATCAGCTAGTGAGGAGTACTACATCAATAAATGGAACTTCAAAGCTCATATTATTGCATGTGTTTTCTTAAAAATGTTGGCAGAGCCACTCCCCTAAGCCATCAATTGGCTTATAACTTTCCAATAATTGGAACATTTTACATACGGTATTATCCTAGACATAGGATAGGAATTTCAAAACTGAAAGAAAATACTGACAGTGTATTCCACACAGAGGCTCAGACCCTCTTCTGAAGCTGCAGCATGAACAGGGAAACAGGATCCTTTGTTCAGCCATCACCACCCATCTGTCACGCCTCCTGCCTGGTGGCTGAGCTGGTGGCTGACATAAGCCATGCCTCCTGCAGGAGAGGTGACACCGGAAATGTAGACACTGAATACTCGACTGTGCTGAAAGCGTGGGTGAGACTGAATAAGATATCTGGAGCCTGGTCATGCTTTCTTTTGGGAACCATTCTCTTAGAGACTCTAGGATAGTGTGCGAGGCAGAACCGAGAGCTTCGTCAAGTTCAGTGCTCTGGCATCCCATGGAGGCAAAGTTAAGATGCCAGAGATCTTGGTAGAAAGCTTAGTCAACCACCAGCCAGTCAGCACAGCACACAGATAGGCCAAGGAAGTGGGATTCTTGCAGAAGACCAGGTCTTTTATTTACGATAAAAGAAAGGAATATTGTGAAAGACAGGATTCCCAGATACTGGTATTTGCACCATAGTCTCTAGCTCCAGGAAACTACCATTGGGAAAATGAGTCCCCTTCAAGTAACTAACATTAGGGTAAGATGCACCCAATGGTTAGGCTACAGAGCTTCTTGAGCAGTTGAGGTTACTTGGAAATTGACTTTTAAGATGATATTATAAACATGAAAATGCTAATTGGTATAACTTAATTAATCTTTTATGACTTAAAGCTTTAGGAGCTCATCATTTAATCTAATCACTTTAATGAATTCATCATTAAAAACACCAGTTATAGATCCATTAAACACACAGAGGTCCTAGTTAATGAAGTTTGGCTAGCAATTGAATGCATGCTGACAATAACCTAATTATCTTCTGTATTCTGTCTGGTCTATAGGTAAAGGCAGATACTGAAATACCTGGCACACAGTGAACACACAACAGATTTGTGTTGATCTCTTCCCTCTCCCCAGGGTGTAGACATAGCTGTTGTCGATGTGGGTGGTACTGTGCGTGTGTACATATGTGTATATCTGTTGGAGAATTAATGATGTGGCTATCTTAAGAGCTCAGTCCTAAAAAGATGGCTTCATCAGAGATGGTAGTGAAACAGTTGCCAGACTACAATGCTGTCCTGTTCTACTATGTGAAGAAACCTGTCTGCCTACCCACAGAAGAGTCTTGGTTCTAACCAGAACGAAGAGGGATCTTGGAGCCAGTGGAGTGGGGTAAACAGCTTTCTATGGAGCAGTGGTTCTGCTAGTGGGGAGAGCCAGTCCTCATATCTGGACACATTGGCAGTGACACATCTCAGGCTTACTAGACAGGTGGATTCTCTAAGGACCTTGTGAAGAGATAGGTGATGATTCGAGACCTAAATTTCAGCATGAGATCCACTTCTAACAGACTCCCAAGCAATGGCCATGCCAGTCAGCTCATAACTGACACTGTAAGCAGCAAGGACTGAGATGACCAGTGCATTCGGCCAGATGCTCATAACTGACATCCAGACTGACTGTCATCTTCCACCTTGTGGGTCAGATGGCATGACTGGACCAGAGCTGTGGCCAGGATGTCCACCATTTTAGTGGCTGAACTTACATGTACTTGAGCCTTGGGTTGGAAGCCATACAGTTGGTTCAGAGTTTGGTACAATGGCATCCAACTCACTCATGAAGATGACAGATGGCACCTTCTCCTTGGCCAAGGCAAGGGCCTATCTCCAGTGACTATCTACCAGTTGGGGCCAGTTGGTCAAGAAGGTGGCATTGGTGTGAGCAGCATAGACCCAGACCAGTAGCATCTCTTTGAGAGCAGGCTGCCCATAGGCACACCCACTTCAGGAACTGGGTTCACACACCCTCAAACTTCCTCTATAGTTCATTGGCAGAACAACACCCTCTGGGGAGGATTATAACTGGGGGACAACATAGCAAAGTAGAAAGCACCTGAGTTTATAACCAAAATTATTTTTTAAAACTTTGGAAAAACTGCTGAAACTCTCTCAGTGAGAGAGAGTGTTTCTCTGTTTCTGCCCCTATAAAGTACAGATGGTTGCTGGGTATGATAGCCCATGACTTTAGTCCCAGAACTCAGGAGGCTGAAGTAGGGAGATCCCTCTGAGTTCAAGGCCAACCTGGTCTACACAGCAAGTTCCAGAGAGGGTTACATAGTTATTTATATAAAAATAAAAAATAAAATAAAATAAAATAGACAATCATATTCCATCTTACAAGTTCTTTATGGGGTAATCAAAGAAATCATGCATGATCCTGCTTACCATAAAACAGACAGTACCAGAGGCCAATGCTGCTGATTTCGTTGTGAAAAAGGAGAGTGCTGTAGTTTTTCAAAAGTCTGGTAAGTGATACTGAAAAATAAAAATTATGCTAATATTCTGTCATTAGTATTATTAATTTTTCATGGAGGTTATATTTCACTGACTATGACTTAAATTCCTTAATTCACAACATGATCATTTTGCAGCTCCCAGGACCCACTGTGAGCAGATAATAGCATGGTTTTAAGGACATCACTGCCATGCTTTTTAGTTCCGGAGGATTTGGAAGGAAAAGGAAGAAAAGTTAGCATTAGCTATTTTGGCTCTTACAAGTAGTCTACAATTAAAGGAGAAATACACATCTCCACTTAAGAAATAAGAACACTAATGATTTAGCTCAAGCCTAGCCGAGCACACACTGTGACTCTTTAGGTATTAGTTATTAGTGTTGGGTACAACGACATTGTGCCACACTACTTATTTCCTACGACACCCTCCAAACACCACGGCTACTCACTTTGAACTTCCCAGAGAATTTCTCACACTGGCAAGACTGACTTTCAGGCCATCTGGATGTCATCAGCAATGAAGATCAGAAGGAATAATTTACTGACTGAACAGACAGGGAAACAGCCAGTGTGGTAGATGACAAGAAGCCCGTGTTTTTGTTTTTTTAAAAAAACATTTTTGTCATTTGGCTCGTATGTGTTTCACATTTCGAAATATTTTGGGACAAGCATTTAAACTGTGAGATTGAATTTCATCGTTACAGAGAAAGCCAGGGTCCTCATGGAAGCCATCTCCCTCTCACCCAGACGGCTAACCCGGCCTCCAGCTTGCAGTTGTCTCAGAAGGGAAACTGAGGTCAGAAGACACCAAAGTAGCCTGAGGGCCACACACAGAGGGGTAATCCTGCCAGACAGCCTGGATTTGCTGGGATGATTTGTCTGGCTCTGCTATGCTCCCATGGTGCTTTAGGCATATTCTTTTATTTTCCAGATCTTTCTCAATCTTTTCAGTCATCCAGTAGAAGGAGAAACAGTTTTAGCTGCTTGATTCCTTAGCAGGCAGAGCCGATTAGAAGTAAGAGGAAGTGACCAATGAACATTTGTAAAGGACACATCCACCCTGGGGCAACCACAGGTTCCCACCCAATCTGTTGATGCTGGTGGGGAGAGAAGTAGCCCAAGACTCTGATGGCCCAAACAAACACTAGGTATCCCCAATTCAGAAGGTGGCAAGATGGAAGGGATGAAGTCAGTCCTTGGGTAGAGGGAAAACCTGCCTAAGGGTTGATATGGGTTGCATTACTATATACATGTGCTATGATAGGAACAGTCACTTTGGAGCAAGATCAAAAAACAAGTGAGAGAATGTATTAGAAATATCAAAACAAAATCGATGCTTTTCCTTCTCTCTCTCCCTCCTGTACTTAATATCACACATAGTCTGTGGCCACCTCAGAAGTTCCACTTCTCAAGAGAAGGCAGAAGAAACCTATATCTAGCCATTAAAAGTAAGAAAATGTAGTTGTTTTTATTATTTTATTTTATTTTTTGTTTATTTCAGACAGTTTCATTATGCAGCCCTGAATGACCTTCAGCATGTAGACCAGGCTTGTCTTGAACTCACAGAGAGCCTCTGCCTCTGCCTCTGGCTCCCAAGTACTGAGATTAAAGGCCTGTACCACCACAATCAGCCTTAAAATGAAATTTTAAGTTAGCAGACAGACTAACGTATTTCCTCACGCCATCCTCACACACGCATGTCCTGATACTCTGTCCTCATTTGTCACCTCTCCCACTGACCTCCCCACGCCATCCAATTAAGTTTCCTCACCAATGTCTTCCAAAGGGACCTTACAAAATCCACAGATGTCCAGGAAGACTTTGTCGAGTGAAAACGGGCACCGTCCGTTGCCCAGGCATCTCTGTGCAAGAGTGAAGTTTGTTTCTAGGAAGCTGACAAGGGACACTGGGAACCCCAATGGTCAGCTGTTGTTCTCAGCCTTACCTTCGGCCATCCTCATAGACAGAGAAAGCCTGACAGTGAATCACAGCATTAGTTCTTTGTTTTGCTTTGCTTTGTTTTAGGGCTGATTTTCAATCCCCACAGACACGAATTACAGATTCGACTAGTTGGCAGCAAAATCAAGCCAGCGTCTGTTCAAATCTGGATTCAGTCACTAATTATGTGACCATCTTTGTCACACTGCTGTTCCTTGTGGGATGTGTGTTACTGGATCTCTCTGAATAGGGACAGAATGTATCTGTTACCACAGCGTATCACAGAGATGAGGTGGTTAGGCCTGGGACTAACACATAATATGCATTAAACAAACCATTGGCTCTCATTTTCATCATTGCTGATTTCTTTTTTTTAAGATCTAATTGTATTATTTTAAATTGTTCATAGGTATGTGTGTCTACATGTGGGTATAGGCACAGGAGTGCAGTGCCCATGGAAGCCAGAAGTTACGGACAGTTGTGAGCGACCTGACTGGGCTCTGGGAATGGAACTTGGGCCCTCTGGAAGATTGGGAAGCGTTCCTAACTGCTGAGTTGAAATGTACCCCATCGTTAGTTTTCTTGTTATGACTAAAGCAGGTATAGTTAAATACTTCTAGAAGGTTGCCATGGGCTGGCCTCACTGCCGTAGAGCATTTGCTTGCTCACTGAACCCACGTCGGAAGGCCCACACCCAGTGGGAGCTGCTGCCTGAGGGTTCTGCATGCCACTTGAGGGGCCTGGTTTCCTGCTGTGAGTAGAATCGCTAAGATCAAAGGTGCAGGAAACTTACATTTGAATACGTGTTACCAAACTGCTCTCCCCAAAATCAAAGTGACAACCAACAGAGGTTTTTCCACTGGACACATACCAGAGGGCAGGCATTACACTGTATATCATTTAAATCTTAGTGTGACTTTTTTTCAAATGGATTTCATCTTCATTACGTCGTATGATGAAAATGAGGTACAGGTGAATAAAGTTTTGTGCAGAAATCCCACAGGAAAAAGGTGGCAGAGAAAGATTTGATTCAGATCTGAGTCAAAATAGACCAGATACTTTCCAATGCCTTCAAAATTAAAATTAACTAGGGCCATTAAAATTATCCACAAATCTGCTAGATTTAGAAGTGACTGAATACATGACCCCCACATTTGCTCACTTGGCTATAAAATGAAACTACCACAATTCAGGCAGCATCTCAGGTTTCTGTACTCTCTGGCACTGGTCCCCAAGGGATGCTGGGATGTCTGCATATGAGCAGTTTGGGATGGTGAGTGTGTTTCTCTTTCATATTTGCAGTTATCAGATAAAGACATGGATGCTAAGTAGAGACAGAAGCTTTTAGCTGAGTTGAAGCTTATCCAACTGCCTAAGATAGAACCCAGACATTTTAATGGGTTTTGTCTTTAGACTTGTCCAGAGGGAAGAGACCATTAGCAGGTATATGTGGTTTGGGTAAAAAATGCAGTAATTGCACAGCTTAGCCTTTAGCATTGTGGTTCTGGGGGTCATGTCATACAGCAGATCAGGATCACTGCAAGGTGAGAGTACACAAGAGACTCCCCCGAATGTATAGAAACTATAATTCTGCATACACAAGATGACATCACACACACACACACACACACACACACACACACACACACACACACACCTGTTCTCTGTTCCTGAATCTGTAGTGAATAGACCTAGGATGATTATTTTTATACATTGTTCCTTGTTAAAAACATGGCTCGCCAACCTTCATCTTAACAAAGTTTTTAATTCATTGGTTTTCTGATAGCAGCAGCATTCTGGACTTGTTCTAAAACCCCCAGTTGGTTCTAAATGGAGGGATTCCTGGGTTCCCTTTGAGAAACAAACACCACACCTGGCTGATGTGGCAAGGGTAGGGAAAGAGGTTTCATCTCTTAGATTGCAAACGGCCTTGCAGATGTTCAATTATGGAGCAGAAGAAAACCGGCTACGAGGTTTGAATGGGCAGACTGGGAGAGGCATTTCCTTTGGGGTGTATCTTCCTCCTGCATGTAATCACTGATGTTATCAAAGCCTGGACATATTGTATTCTGTTGTCACTGTTACCGAAATTACACTTCCAAGTGAAGCCCTATTTATTGATATCAGAATAAATCCAGGGAAATTGGTAAGAATAAATACCATCATAAAACCTTTGTAATCTCTTTTGAAGGGCTTGTTTTACAAACATTGGCAATTTCCTCTGCTGACTTCACTGTTTTAGAATATCATTTCGGCATCCCTGAAAAGACCAGATTGGTCCCCTTTCCTACGGAGAAAGAGCCTAAGCGTCTCCTATAGGAATGTGTGACTCAGTGAGTGAGTAACGTTTATTGAGCACCCCACAATAGATACAAGGAAACAAAGTAGGCAAGCACCAGGCTCTCCCGAAGGGTATAGACTAGGAGAGAAAAGGGCACTTAGTGTACAGTCGACGTGCGAGCAGTGTCTTAAGTACAAGCAAAAGTGCAGTGAGATCAGTCAGTTGAGGAACGCACCATTTGATGCATGGAATCATGGGATTGTGCTTTCCTCGGTAGATACATTACATGAAAGGCCTGATCAATGAGGAAGAGTTTGCTGGGGAGGAGAGGGTACAGAGAAGAGAAAGGGCGCATCCATTCAAGAACAAAAGAGGCCTTTGTGATCAAAGCAGGAGAGAAGGGCTACTTTTTAGGGTCAGGATGATAGACTTCACCCTAAATTTAATGAGAATCAATAAAGGAATCAAAGCAGAAACAGAGGTAATCGGATTGCTCTTTTAGAGGACCGTGTTTAACTGCAACATGGCAATAGGACTTCTAAAGTTCAAACATGGACGGCAAGAGATGAGTTTGCAGGCTTCTGAGGTTGTTCAGACGGCTGAAAGCAGTGGGATGCCCTGTGACAGTGGCCAGAAGATGGAGTGAAATGGCTGAAATGGTGTGATGCTTGGAAGTGGAGCTGATGGGACGTTTTGGGTTGATGGAGCCTGGGGAGAACAAGTGGTCAAGAGCACTCTAAAGAGCAACTGTGAGCCGACCCTGAGATGGGGAAGGTGGGAGAGAACCAAGCCCAAGCGAGGACAAGGGGGGCAGGTCACAGATTTCAACAGAAGCAGGGGCTCATGGCTATTCAAGGGTGGTGCAAGGCATGTCCTGCTGAGGATCCCAATGAGAACCAAGAGAAATGACATCCCTCATCTAGTTCACCCCAACACTCGTCACCTGCAAAGCATCAGTTTACACCAGGTTTCTTGATCTAGGATCCAATCAATATGTGTGAAATTCCAAGGCAAATCTGCCCAAGCCTCTACTCTGGTGGAATTCTGAACTTAAAGCCAACAAGTTTCCATAAAACCCTTGAATGAGACTGTTTAAATACTTCATATTCAATGTCCTATTAGTGTTAGAGGTTTCTTTCTCTATAAATGTGCCCATTTAATTATTTGCTTAACTTTTAAGCGCATATTTTTAACATCCACAACTGTAATTCCAGGAGAGCCAGACTCCCCTTTGGCAGGGTGAAGTGGAGTTGAGTGGGCTGGGGCTGGGCAGTCAGAGAGTTAGTAATGCCTAGAGCTGAGAATGACACCCAGGCCCTCGTGGCACCCCCGCCCTTTCCACTTCTCCAAGCTGCCTCTTTTAAACACAACAACCAGTCCAGCCAAAAGACATTGAAGGGCTTACAGGGTGAATATGTGTGTATGTTTGTGTGTGAGTGTGTGTGTGTGTGTGTGTGTGTGTGTGTGTGTGTGAGTGATATTACTCCTGTCTCCTCTGACTGGGAAAACCTTTTTCCTTCTCTTTATAAGAAGCATGAATAACACCTTACAACTCCTTGGTATCCACCACCCATTGTCTTGATGTCTTCATGATAACGTATGTGAAAAGAATGCCTTTGGTATATTTCAAGAAAACTGAAGAACACTGTGTGCAGCAACATAGCATTAAAATAATACTTAAATCACTGCAAACTGGAAACAACCCAATTATTCATGAACAGGAGAATAAAATTATGGCATATTCAAACAATTGAATACACTTCAACAAAGAGTATGAATTGGCTCTGTGACAGACAACCTGGCTGAGGGATGAGTTTCACAAGCATTGTGCTCAATGAAAGCAGACAGATGCAAGTAAACACCTTGAGTGTGATTTGGTACAGAAAAGTTTAGAATTCAAAATCTGAGGAAAATCCCAGGCAGTTAGGATTCAGGCTATTGGTTCCTTTGGGAGGGCTATAACTAGAATCAAACAGAGTAAAGGGGCTCTGCTGGGTGCACAGATTTCACTTTCAAATGCCCAACAAACTTCATATTCATAATTGGCATACTGTTCTGTATATATGTAATTTCTACGCATTTGTAATGGCATTTGTAATGCAGTTCAATTGCAAGTTTACCAGAAGACATGAAGCCAGGCATGGTGGTGCATGCCTATAATCGCAGCACATGGGAGGCAGACGCAGGAGGATTTGGAGTTTAACATCACCCTTATTACATAGCTAATTTGAGGCCAGCCAAGGCTACAGAGAACCCTTCCTAAAAAGAAAGAGCTGGGCAGTGGTGGCACATGCCTTTAATCCCAGCACTTGGGAGGCAGAACCAGGTGGATCTCTGTGAGTTCGAGGCCAGCCTGGTCTACAGAGTGAGATCCAGGAAAGGCACAAAGCTACACAGAGAAACCCTGTCTTGAAAAACCAAAAAAAGAAAAAGAAAGAAAGAAAGAAAAGAAAAAAAGAAGTAAGTGAGAAGAGAAAGTGAGAGAAAGGAGAGGAGAGGAGGAAAAAGAAAAAACATGAACGTTGGATATTTAAAATACTTAAATGAAAACATTTAAAAATTCTCTTCTATTTTTAAGTTCTAACGTACCATTCATAGTAGACAATCAAAGAACACACAAAGGCACAGATTAGAAATAACCTTAAACATAACATGAAATGTGGATACCAAGTTATTGAAAATATTTTTCACAAAGGTTATTACTACATTTAAAAGACTCTCCAAATGAAGAATAAGACCTCAGAGCGACTTCAGCTATGGAAGCTTAAATGACAATTCCCACTGTGATCGTAGATAAATTAATAAATTCTTCAGTTCTGTGCCACCGCATGGAAGAGCAGGATAACTTCTACATTCCTCCCAGGGTGTTGTGCTGCTTAATTAATGTTTGTAAAATACTTTCCATTCCCTGGGTGAAAGGTACCACTAAAGAGAAAAGCATAATTATGTTTTAATTGCGGGGCTAATTTTGAAAATGCCAAAAAAGTGCCTGTGAATTATTACAGATCGCTCCATTAGAACCGCAGCCGGAGTTCTGTCCGAACAGAAATATCACCTGTTACACTAAGGGAGTGGACCGTAAGTAGCTTTGGCTCAGCTTTCCTATCTGCAGAGCGGGATGGCATTCTTTCTGTGATCTGCTGGGATCCCTTTGCTGTCTGCAAAACCCTTCAAGGATCATTAGAGGAAAAGAGAAGAAATGCAGCCTCCTGCTGCCTGAGGGGAATGGATTGCTCCTCTCGGGGAGACCAAAGTGTCAGCCTGTCTTGCAAAAAGACCACTGAGAGGGGAGGCCCCAGAAGAAAAGAGGCCGGCTGCAGGCGGCCAGGGTGCCAGGCGTTGATTTAGGGATGATTATTTGTTGATAGCAAGGGTTGTTTTATTCCATTTTCTCAAAGGGGCAGTGGATTCCACGCTCCCTTTTATTGAAGCCATCTTTAGTCCTGCTCTTAATCCAGATGGTTTCTATTCATGCAAAACGAGGCATTAGAAATCCGTGTATATCTTAGTCTCTGGACTTTCATGAATCAAGAGATGAACAACCAGCATGAGGGTGGGTGAGATTTCCTGGTTTCTGACTTGGGGAGTTCCGGTGACTGACTTCTTATACATTTTATGTTTTAGAAGAGAAGATATTTATAAAAAGAAATCTTAGAAATATTTTTCATTTCATATATATATATATTGGTTTTTTGAGACAGGGTCTCTCTGTAGCTTTGGAGGCTGTCCTGGAACTCGCTTTGTAGACCAGGCTGGCCTCGAACTCATAGAGATCCATCTGCCTCTGCCTCCCGAGTGCTGGGATTACAGGCGTGCGCCACCACCGCGAGGCTCATTTCATATTTTAATAGGCTGAATAAAACATAAAGAGATCCACAGAAAGGTATTTGATTTGTGGTGACACTTTTCAAACACCACACACATATTAATGATGTAGAGCTTTTTGGCATGGACTTCTCTTAACACGTGGAACTTCTATACTAACTAACTAATATACACATAAATATTCCTCGTCAACCTTCCTCAATAAAAGAAAACGCATGTGCAGTCAGAACAAACTACTCCATCCGCAGATCACATATTTTGGAAATAAACTTCCCTAAAGCAACAAGGTTTTAAACAAATAATCTTTCTTCTACAAGAAGAAATTATAGGGAGGTATTTTAACATTTTTAGCAAGCATTCTAAATCTTGATGAAGGTAGATATATTTCAGTCAAAATTCCCTTGAAAGACTAAATTCTGTTTGAATATCATTGAGCGTCCTCTAAAACCTTTCAAAGAACAATACCAATAAGATGCTCTGAGTTAGTGTGCATCATATTCACAAGGTGTGTGTGTGTGTGTATAGTGTGTGTGTATGTGGTATGTGTGTGTGTGTGTGTGTGTATGTGTGGTGTGTAGCATATGTGTGTATAATGTGTGTGTGTGTGGTGTATGTGTATATGGTGTGTGTATGTGGTATGTGTATGTGTGGTATGTGTAGTGTGTAATAGATGTGTGTGTGTAGTAGATGTGTGTGTATATGGTGTGTGTGTATGTGTGGTATGTGTAGTTTGTAGTATATGTGTGTGGTGTGGGGGGGGTGTGCACGTGTGCACAGTTGCTCACAGGAGTGCTTATGTGTGTTCATGCACTGTTGGTTCCATTTCTCTGGAGAAGCTAATAGAACTGCCAGCATGTCTGGTTGTGTGACTGTCAATCATTCCTTTCTGAAGCTCAGTTCAAGGTGGTAGGGTTCGAATTCCTTCTGTAGAACACATAAATTAAGAAACTCCAGAGATCTGTCATAGTGCTTAGTACCTCCCATCAAATGTTTCCTATGTTTTTTTCTTGAGTAACATTTTCTTTATTAGTGCATATTCACTGGGCATGGTGCTGATTTTCATAATGACATTTTCATGTAGGTACACTTCCTCCGAACTCCTCCTACTGTCTCCTTCCCCCTTTAGACTCCTTCATTCACCTATATATGTTAGATAAATAATGTGCCTTGATGTGCCTATATGGAATCTAAGATCCACAATATAAGAAAACATAAAATTTGTCTTTCTGAAACTGATTTGATTTGTTTAATATAATATTCTCCAGTTCATCCATTTTCCTGCAAATGATATAATCTTGTTATTTGTGGCTGAATAAAAATATATATAACATCATCTTTTATCTATTATTCTATTGACAAATGTCTACCTGGTTCCATAACTCAGTCATTATAAATAGTGCTGCAACTTCGTGACTGCTGGGCATGGTACGAAAGAGAACCATGTGGTTAGGCACGATCATGTGATTGGCTTTAGTCAAGGCAGTAAGCAGAAATAGGTACAGTTCTAAAGTGGAAATTTGGAGAGCCAGTGAGCTCTCTTTTCCTCTGCTGCAGCTGCTGGCAATGTCCCAGGTGGTATGCCCTTTGTTAGCTGAGGTGCTGGGGATGGGGGTAAGGACAGGAAGTTCACACAGTTCACACAGCATACATGGTCATACTACAAAGAAGAAATGAAACTTGGTGTCTTAAAACACTAAGGTTTGGGCATGTTCTTTCCCATTGCATACCCAAGCCACAGACCAACTGTTATTCACTAGGATAGGCTTCATTAGAATTGTGATGATGACTGGGAAGAAGAGAGCTTCTCACCCAGACTGTAAAACCCATTTCTCTGCAGTTCTGTTCCTCCTACGAGGCCCTCAACACTGCTCTCCAATGTCCCTAGGATGGCCATACCTCAAGTAACTACAGTGATAGGCAAGTGACCTTAATACAAATACATATCAAACATTTAATAACTCTCCACCTCTCTCTCTCTCAAGGAAACTCCCTTTCCTAAACTCACCTTCCTTGGAACACGGTGTGCTCATTACTTCTCTTTGTATTCCAAGGATAGTCTAAGTATGAAAGCAGATCGCAGCCACCACTCGGCCCCTGTTGGGGATACAACAGGAACCAATAGCAACCACAGACCCCTTCTACTTTGTACTGAAACCGTGTCAAAGAAAATGTCTTCATAGAGACAACTGTGATTCACTTTCAAGGCAAGAGTGACACATCTGACTGTGATGCTAGAGATGCTGGTGATGCTGATGGAGGTGTTAATGGAGATGCTGATGGCCATCCATCCAATGGCCCACAATGCATTTGGGTGGAGTTGGTGGATTCAAAACCTCAACACTTAGATGGCTTTTCTCCAACCTCAGCCGGCAGGTACAAGCATAGACTCTGGCTTCTACATGAAGACAGCCTGCTGGAGAGCGACACTCTATTATTCTGGGCAGAAGAGTTTAATTCAGGAGGGAAGTTAATAGGAAGCCTCTAACCCACCATAACCAATAATGTAGCTAGCACCTTCCTATTACAAATTGTTGTACAGTTTTTCAGATGGCTGGATAAGACCAAGGAGAAGGTTCATTCGATCATTTTGCTATTGATGACATTATATGAATAATTTAGTATTAATCCTCAATTAGGTCATCCTGATTATTAGGGGTTTTTTGAGACAGGTCTCTCTACATAACCCTGGCTGTCCTGGACCTCACTATGTAGATCAGACTGTCCTTCAATCCACAGAGACCTACCTGCCTCTGCCTCCTGAGTCCTGGCTTTGTCCTGACTATTTGTAACACTAGACTTCATTTTCTAAAGGTGGCCACGATAGTACTTCTATTCCACATATCTCCTCTACCTTGTGAGGGTACCATTTCCCCATCAAGTGAAGGGGGTTGATTCTTCTCTCCTTGGACACATTAACCAACATGATATAGTAGATCTCATACTCTTTGATGACGGAGGCTGGGTAATAAAAACACAATGCAGCTTCCACTCTGCTCTTTGGACTGCTTATGCCTGGTACACTGACCTAGAAGGTCAGAGAAGTCTGATTCCCCTGCAGCTGTGACAATCAAGCCATACAGGCAACCCCTATGCTCCACATAACATTTCTGAGTCAGCACTGCCTACATGCAAGGTACGTGAATAAAGAAATGGCAGCCATCAAGTCATTCCAAGTCTGCCTGTCTTTTCAGCCAGGGCTCAGGATATGTGGAACAAGAAGAAATCATCCATGCTGTACCATGTTGGAATTTCTGATGCATCGAATCCATACCAAGAAAATGGCTGTAGCTAGAGAGTTTTCTCTCTAAGTCCTGCCAAGCCCCAGCAGTCTGACAGCCCACTTATAAAATAAACACACTGACGCTTATATTACTTAAACTGTTTGGCCTAATGGCTCAGGCTTCTCACTACTTTTTATATCTTAAATTAACCCATTTCTATTCATATATACTTTGCCATGTGGCTTATGGCTTACCGGTACCTTACATCTTGCTTGTCATGGCAGTGGCTGGCAGTATCTCTCTGCCTCAGCCTTCTACTTCCCAGAATTTTCCTCTCTGCTTGTCCTGCCTATAATTCCTGCCTGGCTACTGGCCAGTCAGTGTTTTATTTACTAACCAATCAGAGCAACACATTTGACATACAGAACATCCCACAGCAAATGGCTACTGTTTTGAATTTCTGAAGTTACTTACTACACAAATTGCTGGAATAATACATACCCTGTACATTTGCATCTCACTTGCCTTTCTATGACCATCTCTGAGTACCTTCTATTCACTGGGCAACAAGGTAGGCCTGGAAGGTTCATGGGTGAATCAGACACAATCCTTTCCCTTTAAAAGTCTGAGAGCTCTCCCTCTGCTGAAGTCAGAGGGTCAAAGCCAGTGGCAGACACAGCAGCACTGGCCTAACACGTAGATGCCTCCTTTCTCTGTTCCACAGCCAGTGTTAACAATTGTTTGTTCACACGGGGAACTGAAACTGGAATCGTTTTTTAAAATGCGGGGAGTTCCCATAAAGTTGTCATTTGAATTACAACCCAACATAAAAATAAAAACAAAACACCTAACCAAAAGATAAGTTCCCCACTCTAAGCTAAACTCTGTCACTCTGGCACCCAAACATTGAAGTCCTAAGCCCATCACCTCAGAGCGTGACTGCGTTCATAAACTAAGCCTTTAGACTGCGTTCATAAACAAAGCCTTTTAAGAAATACTTAGGGTAGAATTGGGTCTTGTGTACAGCCCCTAAAACAATCTGACTGGTGTATTTATAAAATGAGGGACACTGGCATGCATAGATGGATGACCACAATGGAGAGAAATATCTGTCAGCCAAGGAGGGGGCTGTGAGATGGCAATCCTGCCCACACCTTTATCTCAGATTGCCAGCCTCCTCCAGACTTCAAGGCCATCTATGTCTGCTGTTTATACCACCCAGACTGTGACGTTTGTTACAGGAGCCCCATCAAGCCAACACATGAGCCACTCTCCTGGTCCCACGGATCACATGGACCACAGACGTGGTAGAGGTGGTGAGAGGCTGTGGAGGAAAGGCCCAGTTCTTCCTGCACAGCTGCCATCTCTCCTCAGACAATAGTTAAGTGAGAAGCCAAATTCAAGTGAGCTTACATCGTACGATCAGCCTCTGTCATGCACATTGTAACTTTGCCCCTGCACATTTCATGTATTTATATTATCACTGTCAATCTGTGCCATTGATATAAATACAACTTAAACTTCAGCCCTGATATGAACAGTCAAAAATGTTTTTAAAAAATTAATGTTTTCATAGCATTTGGAGAAACTGCATATTTAATAATTAATTGTACAGGATTTAAGGATTTAAGATTGTCTCTGGACAATCTGAATGCAGTCCTGATTTTAAAGTAAACAGAGGGGAAAATATAGAAACATATCCCTATCACCCAGAGAACTGTTTGTGGATAGAAATAGTTAGTAAGCAAATGGCTGAGTGAATGAATGATGATTCCAGCAGGAGTCAGGGAGCACTTCTATAAAAAGTCAGAGAGTAAATAGTTAAGGCTTCAAGGACACTCGGCCAGGTATCTCTGTCACAGTTACTCCCACAGGGCCCCACAGCAGCCAGTCAGTGCATATATGAATGTGTTCCAGAAAGAAAAAAAAATCACAATAATCCAATTTATCACTTTGCTAAACCTGGGTCTGAAGTATGACGTCCCCTGATCAAAATCTTTTCTCACATTCTCCAACTTTTCAGACAAGCCAGCCATTAGAATCCAATATTCTCCACAGTGTGAGCCCAATGCGAGCCTAACATGTCTGTCCTCCTTCTTACTGTATAGACACAGCCTCTATTCCAATAAGCTGGACATTTATTTCCATGTTCCAGATTCCCATTTCTTTACTCTGCATATATAGTTCCCCTCTCTTCTGGATGCTGCTGATGCTCAATGTTGTCCTCAGTCTACATTATACAGCCCTTGGTCCTGTCTTATCAGATGCGTGTTTTCTCTACTCAAAACCCAAATTGGAGTTTTCCCAGCTGCTCCTGGTTCTTAATAAAGCCAGCTTTGAGTAAGTCAGTTTGATGACTGCTTACAACCTTCGAGAAGACGCCAGCCTTCCTGAGAGCAGGATTGTGTTCCCTTCAGTTCTGTCTGGCCACAGCTCAGACATACTACAAGCTCAATAAACACTTCAGGGACTCATGGAATCATGATATTTGAATGTGATGTCCCAATGCAATAAACACAAAGAAAAGAATAGATTCACAGGTCTAAGTGAATCCCAATACTTGCTGTCTCTACAATATTACTACAGTGTGCTTTTAGGGACATCAGTCTGATAGAAATGGAATAACCTTTGCTACAGAACCTTAAAAATGCAATAAGAATCTAGAATTCTTGGAGCTGGTACTAACTTTGGCCCGGGAGCAGCGACTACCTCCTCAAGTGCTCAGCTTCCAAGGGGGCAAACGGTAATAAAGATTCTCCTTGCTGTAGCCCCAAGGCCTGGCTTACAGGTAGGACCTTCATGACTGCAAGTGAGAAGTTATTTTCAACTCAGTCATGTCCTGAGAGCTTGCCCGCACTGCAGAAAGCACCATGTGAATGGAAAGATAAATAAGACATGAGCTGCCCTGCTGCCTGGTAGTTAGCAGTCTAGTCAGGGAGACAGACACAGATCCAAGGTCTAAAATATAAAGTGGGCAGCGGGAAGGGATGCGGTAGGACATATGGTGGGATGCTGCTACCGAGAGACAAATTAATTTTGATAGAGGCAAGGCAGTCTGTCTGGCCCAAGAGGCCTTGTGGAAGGGATGGAATTTAAGCAGGAAGTTAGTACAAAATAAAAAATCTGTGGTTGAACTTGAGATATTGTGACAGCTCAGTGACCTCTGACCCACTCATGAGGTGAGGAAGGAGAGACTGAGACAGGAACCAAGGGCTGGCTAATATCAGGTGACCCGCTTATCCCCTTTGTGATCAGCTACTGTGACTGCAAATTCACTTGAGAGGAAGAGGAGGGATCTGAGACCACAGTGTCTTCATTCCTAAGCATTTGTGACAAATATCAGAAGAAGTGGTTCATAGTCTGACCACACAACTACCCCAAGGCCATGGTGGCCCCTGGTGGAAGCCATTGCCTTTGGTAGTTATGGAGGGACCAGATTTAGCTGCCGGCACAATTGCACCTGCGTCCTGTAACTGAAGACGATGGAGCCCACACGGGCAGCAGTGGAAAAAAGCAGTAAACAGGGGGATAGACCAGTGTGAGCTTTCAACTCTGGGAAGGGAGTCTTCTAGAAAAGCTCAACTTCACTTCAAAAGAACAGGTCTGAAATGCAATCAAAAGGACAGTGATTTGCCCTAGAATTACAGGCTGCAATCTCTGGCAGGGGAGAAACAGGTCTGCCTTTGGGGGGTGTGTACTGCCCCCACAGGTGTCTCAGGCCTCTCTCTGCCTGCCTGTATAGCCCGGTCCATCACACACTGAAAACAACCCCTGTCAAGGTCAATGTGATCCTCATGATTGGGCTGATGCCAACCCAGAAAGTAAACCTCCTTGGGTGAGGCAGAGAAGTAGCTAAGAGGGGAAAAAAAGATCACTGTGACAGTTTAATTTAAATAGACTATTCAGCTCCTTCATTCTCATCACTTACACAGAGTTGCAACTGAATAATTAAATAAGTCTTTATTTATTTATTTTACATTCACAGCCACAGCTGTGTCTCCCCTGCCCCTAAAAGAAACCGACTTTATCAAGATCCCCTTTGCCAGGACCCCTCTCCTCTGTATTCCTGCAGCTCTAGAGCTCAACCTAACCTCCTGTCCTACCATGGAAATACTCTGTGGTCTGTGGTCATGCTTGCCTGTTGAAATAAAAAAAAAAAGAAGACATCTTTTTCATAAAATTCAAAAAAGTTGTCTCCAGATAGCAGTTGTAGTAAAACTCTGAGCTGTCTTTATGACATTTACACTTACTTTCTGCATATAGAACTCCCATGTTAAAGGAGGCCTCAACAATCTATTCCTGGGACTTCTTTTTTAAGAATGGAGAAAAGCATACTTTTGAATAAGTTGTAAAGTACCTTTCACTAGTGTGCTTGTTTTCTTTCTACTGATGTGGTAAATATCATAACCAAAGGCCTGCTGGGGGAGGAAAAGTTTACTTCACTTGTCCTTCCATGTCACCACTGAGGGAGGTCTGGGACAGGAACTCAGGCAGGAACCGAAGCAGAAGTCATGGAGGAACACTGCCTATAGCTTCCTAGACTGTTTTATTATATATATTATATGTATATGTAAAATATATATATTATTATATAAAGAAGACCACCTTCCTAGGGGATGGCACCACCCACAGTGGGCTGGTCTCTCTCACATCAATCATCCATCAAGAAATTACCCTGCAGACTTGTCTACAGGCCAGTCTGACAGAGACATTTTATCAGGTGAGGTTGCCTCTTTCCAGATGACACTGGCTTAGGTCAAGCTGAGAAATAAACTAACCCTCACAGCTTGCCTTACCAATTTCATCTAGTTTACTGAACATTAGTGCTATGAGGCTGCCTTGTTTTACTTTTCCAGCAAAAGTTAAATGAAATACAATCCCAGAAGTTGGGCCACAGACATAATCAGCCCCTAGCCCAGTTGTTTACAGATGAGAAAAGAGAGAGGTATGAAGAGACCAAGCTGATTGTTCAAATTCAGTCAGGATAAGACTCATGGGTTTGAGAAACCCACTCTTTTCCCTACACCCTGCCTCTGTGTCTTTAGCACTAGCTCTGTGCTGGCTTGCTCTCCCCCACCTCCCCATGTGTAGAGCACAAAAGTTCGTATGGAGTAGCTGGTGGAGCCAGAGCACAGGAAATATTCCTGTAACCAAGAGGAGGTATCCTTGGAGGAGGAGAGAGGAAGAGCTGTGAGCTGCTCCACCACAGACACTGAAGGTCATTGGCTGAACTCCTTTATTCATTTCAGATCAAAGACTTGGCACCTGGAAGCTACTGATTACAGCTATCGGTTCAACTCTGGGTTTCATCTCCTCAAAAGTCTTAGAACAAAAGGACTAAAAAACTCCTATTAAAATTCCTGTCTCACGCTCAGAGACTTGGGTAAATTAAACAGGCAGTTTAAAATTTTGATTTTTCTGTGTCCCTGAAAGATTCCCAATCTAGTTTTCTGTCAATTCTTCACCCAAAGCCATAAAATATGAACACATTTCATTCCGTGTACTCCAAGGGAGGGATAGGAAATGTCACAGAGGGTAAGATCATTTGCTGTGTAAGCACTGGGGACCTGAGTTTGACTCCCCAGAACCCACATAAAAGTTGGGCATGTCCAAGGGTGTCTGTAACACCAGAACCATGGTGGTGGGGCAGACAAAGGTTGATCCTGGAAGTGTGCTGGCCAGCTGGTCTAAGCAAAATGGCAGGCACCAAATTCAGTGAGAAATCCAGTCTCAAAGGAACAAAGAGAATGATAGAGTAAGACACCTGATTTTCTCCTCTGGTCTCTGCATGTGCACACACATGTAGATGCATCCCATACATACATGTGCATATACATATACATATACATATACATATACATATATATATGTATATATATGTATACACGTGCATGAAACACACACACACAGAGACAGACAGAGAGAGAGAGAGAAAGAGAGAGAGAAAGAGAGAGAGAGAGAGAGAGAGAGAGAGAGAGAGAGAGAGAGAGAGAGAGAGAGAGAGAGAGAGACCCGCAAGTTCCTAGCCTGAGGTCTGCTTAGGATCCTTATATCTAAAGACCACTGTTGTCACTGACTGGGCCACATACTACATGATTTCAGAGAAGTGGCATGTTTTAAAGGTGCATTTAAAAAGAGTGCTATCCAGGAAGGCAGAGAAGGTGGTATCGTTATAAGAATTACTTCTGCTTTTCTTCAAGGTGACCGAAAGCTTCACACATCCTCACAATGAAAATCATAATATAAAAGAGTTCTAGTCTTGACCTGTGCCATGCCACAGCTTGAAGAAACACTGTCACCAAGTTGGGTGGGGGGCAGAATAAAATGCATCGCACTGGCTGTCCTCACAGTGGAGAAGCACACTCACTAACGCTGGAAGTTGTGACAAACTCTTTGGCCTTGTACTCACTCTCATTTGGTAGTGCTCCGCATTGACACTCCTGTTTGGAAACTGCTCACATCCAAGGCTGCCCAGGTCTGTATCAGTGAAGCTGCCTTTCCCGTGCCCGACCCCAGCTCTGACTCGCCTTTTGTTCTTTTCTTTACCATCGATCACGTCCACTTCTTTACTAAAATCTCTATCTTTGTCTTCCCATGTGTCCTTCATTTCGAACTCCTCTCCACCTCCACCATCTGCTCATTCAAGCCCACACACTGCTCTACGGTGCCACTTAGGTAGCTTCTCCAAACCCCCATCCCTGTCCCACCATGCACCTATGCCAGGTGTTGTTTCAGACATACCACGGGCCTGCTGATACCAATTTCCTTAAAATCCAAAGCTTCTAACTAACCCCCAAAGGCTCAACCCTGCTGTGCTGGCTGGTTTTATGTCAACTTGACACAAGCTGAGTTATTTGAAAGGAAGGAACCTCAAGTGAAAAAATGCCTCTCTAACATCTAGCTGAAGGACATTTTCATAATTAATGGCTGATGGGGGAGGGCCCAGCCCATCGTGTGGGGACATCCCTGGGCTGGTGGTACTGGGTTCTATAAGAAAGCAGATTGAGCAAGCCATGGGGAACAAGCCAGTAATCAGTGCTCTTCCATAGCCTCTGCATCTGCCCACACCAACCCCCAGAATCCTGTCCTGTTTGAATTCCTGTCCTGGCTTCCTTCAGTGATGGACTGCAATGAGGAAGTATAAGCCCAATAAACCCTTTCCTCCTCAACTTGATTTGTGGTCACAGAGTTTCATCACAGTAATAGAAACCCTAACTAAGACAAGTTGGGACCAGGAGTTGGGCATTGCTGTGACAGAAATGACCATGTTGTTTTGGGGAGGATTGTGGAAGACCTTTGGAACTTTGTGCAAGAAATACCATTGACTGTTCAATGTTTGGTGAGCTGTTCTGTAGGAGCTTTGGAAGGTAAGAATATTGAGGGCAGTGCAGAAGATGGAGGCCCAGATTGTGAAGTTTCAGACGGAAGTTTAAAGACTCTATCAGGGCCATTTGTTATTTTGAATTCAGATTCTGAGGTTCTGGTTAGCTGGGGCTGAAGAAACAGCTGTGATTAATAAGATACCAGAACCAGTCAAGTGAAACTTTTGCTTTGCTAAGATGCTTGAGGCTGGTTGGCTGGAGCTGACAAATTAGAGGTGATTAAGATGAGCCCAGCATTGTTGAGGTGAAATCTCATGGAAAATTTTTCCTGAGAGCATAGAGAAGCTGTGTTCCAGAGGCCATCAAGATTGTACCTTGAAATGGCAGCTAAACTTGGTAGTGTAAGTCACCCAGGTGGTGGTAGGTTTGAAGGCATGAAGCATGGGGAGAAGTTGAGGCTTGGCACTGTGAGGCCAGGAGGGGCCCAGGAGGGGCCATTGGTGAAGGTGCAGCCTCAGTGGCAGTTGAAGGCCTAGGGTTGAAGGGGTCATGCAAAGAAATAGAAGCTTGGCACTGTGAAGACAGCCCAAGAGAGGCTACTGGTGAAAGTGCAGCCTAGTTGCAGCCGAAGACTCCAGTATTCTGGAGATGCCGGTACCATGGATGACCACCAAGAACAGCAGCAGCAGTGGAGTGGAGCCAGCAGGAGCCTAGAAGACAAGCTGTGTGTCTGCAGAGGGCAGAGCCAGAGAAGTGACCCAAACCCCTTGGAGGAGCCCAGAAGATTATGAGTGGATCCAGACATTGGACATTGTGTTGTTTACATAGTTGAGAGAGTTTGGGTTTGCTTTGATTTGACTGTGACTGTGCCCTGGTTCTTCCCTCTTGAAGTAAGAAAGTATTTATTTTTTATTTTACTGGAGCCCACGGTTGAGAGACTTTGAATTTTAAAAGATTTTGGATTTTAAGAGATTCACTATTTTAAAGGGGCTGAGATTATAATGTACTTGAATTTGTAAAGATTTGGGGACTTTTAAAGTTATTAATGTTTTTAATGTGAGATCTTGGGGATGAATGGGAAAGGAAGGGTTGTGGCTTAGTACTGATGTGTTTGTGTGTCAAATTGATAAGGGGTCATTTGTGCTGGCTACTCTTACATCAACTTGACATAAGCTATCTTAAATGAGGGACCCTCGTAAGATGAGCCTCCATAAGATCCAGCTGTGAGACACCTTCATAATTAGGGGTTGTGGGCCAGAGGTCCTGGGTTCTATAAGAAAGCAGACTGAGCAAGCCATGGGGAACAAGCCAGTAAGCAGCACTCTTCCATGACCTCTGCATCAGCTCCTGCCCGCACCAACCCCCAGGTTCCTGCCCTGTTTGAATTCCTGTCCTGGCTTTCTTCAGTGATGGACTGCAGTGGGGAAATGTAAGCCCAATATGTCATTTCATCACCAACTTGCTTTTTGGTCATGGTGTTTCACTGCAGCAATAGAAACCCTAACTACAATATTACTTTCCTAAAATCACTTTGCTGAATATTTTGGTGCAGACTAGACCTTCCTCACTGAGCCATGGACTCATGATGTTTATGGTTATCTATGCTCCCTGTGTTCCAGCTCTAGGGTTCTCTGTTTAACTAATGTGTCTGAGGCTCAGTTTCTTTCCCTGGACAATATACCAGTGCACTGAGTTTTTTGGGGGCTCAAGGAAGAATAATGTATTTGCAAGTTCTTTAAGTCATAAGTGTAAGTCTTCACTTAACTTATACCCCAACATTTGGTCCCTCACTATTCCTCATTAAAATTATATTTTTTGTCTATATGTAGTATCTGTGTGAGCATGGGTACATGTAGATACATTTGCCATGTGTACTCATGGATGTAGAAGACAGTATCTCTTAGTTTCACTTTCCACCTGTTTTTTGAGACACCAGTTGTCTAGACTGGCTGACAAGCACGTTCAAGGCATCTGCCTGTCTTCACCCCTATAGCAGTAGGGTTGCAGATACACAGTACTGTGCTCAGCTTTTAAATGGGTTCTGGGGATCTGAACTCATGCTTTACTGACTGAACCAGCTCTCCCAGCCCTCCCTATCCCACTAACACAATTGTACTGTGGATGAGCTTGCCTCTCAACCAAACCTAACTATGGCCTGTTTGGAAATACCTTCATTTTTTTAATCAGGGTTCACCTAAGATTTTGTTTTCTTCTACACAGAACTCTCGGGTAAAGTGACATTCACACAGCAACCTGTGCCTCTCAAAGATCTGGATGAGTGATAATAAGTCTACATTTGTCCCTTGCTCCAGCTGAATGCTGGAGACCGTTGAGTGCAGCATCAGCCATGCAGCAGCCCACTTCTTACTAAAGAACAACAGAACACATAGTGATTAGTGAGAAGCATCTGCAAGGTGCTGGAAATAGACTGGGAAAAATTTGCCGCAAATAGAAACTTCCTACACTGGGGACATTGAAATTATGGTTTCCCAAATAGTGGCTAGAAACCCCAATCTTATAGTCTGCAATTTCTGAGCTGAGGAGGGCAGAAGCTATAGAGAGAGAACCAAATGTGCCAGGGGAACTCCCAGTGAACAAAGCATTCTGGCTCACAGGAAGCAGACTTTCACGGCTTTCCCTGGTCCCTTTCCATGGTTTCCTGCTTCACCTAGGATACAGTGTGTGTGTGTGTGTGTGTGTGTGTGTGTGTGTGTGTGTGTGTCCTCAGTAAAATTCTATAACAGTTCTTCAGCCAAAAGTACCAGTCGTTTATAGTTATCAAATCTCAGTGAGGTCTTCCTCAGCAAGCACGAGGTCTCTTACTTTCTATTCATGACCCCTTTACACCTAAGACATTTCTACATGACCCCAGGTATATAGGTTTATGAAATAGGTGTATAAATCAAATATTTGCTGATGTTATAGAGACATTTATTTTAAAACAATGCTTTAGACTACTTATAATTTTCTTATTAAGGATTAGATCATATTTACATACTAATGAGATGGGTGTGCTTATTTACTTTTACTGTAGAAGTCTTGGCTGAATAGTTGATACTGCCAGACAGAGTGCATATTCAGTGTTTTTCAGGGTTGATGGCTATTTTAACTTTATACTTGTCAATGCTGACCAATGGCAGGATACTGGTTATGGTCATTTCAGAAATTGTTGGAAGTGCTGTCCTGAACTCAACCCAAAATTCATTGCATGACTTTTTAATGACTCAACAGCAACTCAAACAACAACTTTTAAAATGAAACATAACTATAGCATAATATAATCTAAAGATATGCTAATGTGGTCCTTACATGCTGAGGAATCATAGTAGAAAAAAAAAAAAAAAACAACAACACTATGTTTTTTTCTAGCCATGGTGCTCTTATAAGAGCAGAAGTCATTTTATATACAGTAAAAAATATTGCAGTTCATTACATGATATTCAGAAATCTGATCAGGCATTTTGGGACAGCATTTAGAAGGAATTTCATGGCATGACAGGCAGTGTTCACTGGCACTGCATGATGTGACAGACATCATTCACTGGAACTTCATGACATGAAAAGTATTGTTCACTGGCGTTGCCTGGCATGACAATATGATCAGTCAGAAGGATGTCAACCAAGTCTATGGTGAAGTTTGAGATGCGACGTGGGCAAAGCACTGCCAGAAATGCCATGGATCCATTATGTATTTGATTTGAGATTAATTTCAGCTCATGTGTATTCAGAAACGTTTTTACTGTTGCCAAATACTTTGTGACTTCTCCCACATTTTGTGATGTGGCCCTATTTGGGCTCACAACCCACAGTTTAAGAAGCTGTAGTTGCCAGGCGGTGATGGTGCATGCCTTTAAATCCCAGTACTTTGGAGGCAGAGGCAGGTGGCCCTCTGTGAGTTCAAGGCCAGCCTGGTCTACATAGTGAGTTCCAGGACAGCCAGGGCTACACCGAGAACCCTGTCTTGGAAAAAAACAAAAAAGCTGTAGTCTAGACCCTAAAAAAGTACCTTCTTTCTTTCCTTTTCTCCAAGAATTCTTCAGTTGCCATTTTTCTAAATAGATAGATAGAATCTCTCCTACACAAAACCGGCATGCCCCATATTATGTATAATTGTTCATTTCTAAAGCCCCATGTTATACCTTGCCAATGGGATAGCATTCAAAGTATCAGTTGTGACTTAAATAGAAATGTTTGCCATCGGCTCACATGTTTAAACATTTGGCTCCGACCTGGTGGTATTGTCTGGAGAGTTGTAGAACTTTCTGGAGTGTAGGCTCTCTAGAGGAAATGGGTCAGTGCAAGCGTGTCTTGGGGGATTGATAGCCTGTCTCTTCCTGTCCATGCTCGCTTTCTATTCCACCCAGAAGTGAGGTGAGAAGTCCTGCCACCATCTGATATATTGTTTATTATCTGCACTGCCGCACAGGTGGTATTTAACAAGTGAAAATTATAACCACACCCCTCCACACAGGGCAGAAGGAGCGATGAGAAACTCACAGAAACATGTTTACTGTTGCAGCTGATGGAGTGAGTCCCAGAGGAAATTCGACTGGTTTGTTTGCTTCTGAGGCAAACAGTCTCAGACTGGTGGGCGTGATTTTTCCCACCTCCCTGCTCTCATTGGAGCTTTAGCCCAAAGTGCAACAAAAACCAGCTTCTGTATTTCTGTAGTTGATCATCAAAAATGTATAAGGGAAAGAGACTGAATATCACCAGAGAAAGTTTACTATTAAGAAAAGTAAATGATAATAAACAATATATCAGATGGTGGAGATTTAAGATGGAAACAACAGTTTGTTCAACTAATTTCCAAATTCAACTCCCACAAAGACTCCATTCTTCATCCTTGGGATACCATACTAACTTTGGTGAAAAAAAAAATTATATCTGCTAAAACATTGTAATGAATAACTCCCAATTAACATGTTTTTATATGTTGTTATATTAAATGATTGACATTTTCCAATGTTAACAGACATTACTTCAGCCCTCTCTTTTTAAGTTTATTTAGAGGCCTAGAGCTATAGCAATGGGACCTTATTAATGGTGAAAAATGCCCTCATCTATTATATATTATTACATGGTGACCAAGCAAGGACAGAAAAAGACAAACTGAAATTGAAAATTATTAAAACTTTTAATCATTTTTTATTTCTACTTTCAATTTTGCTTCAAATTTTCTAAGAATAAGGGCCCTTTTAATTTTAGAAGATTTTTGTAAATTTGTTTTGTAGTGTTGGAGAAGGAACCCAAGGCCTCAAAAATGGCAGGCAAATGCTCTACCCGTGAGCTATACCCAAAGCCCATACAAAAGTCATTGTTTTTAATTTTTTCTTTATTATTATGTGTTTTAAATTTTATACATCAGCCATGGGTTCCCCTGTCCTCCCCGCTTCCGCCCCCACTCCGACCTTCCCCCCAGCCCCTCCCCTCCATTCCCATGTCTTCCAGGATCAAGGCACTCCTGGGGATTCATTTAAACCTGGTAGATTCAGTACAGGCAGGTCCTGTCACCTCCTTCCAGACTGAGCAAAGTGTCCCTGTGTAAGCCCAAGGTTTCAAACAGCCAGCTCATGTACTAAGGACAGATCCTGGTCCCACAGACTGGATGCCTCCCAAACAGAACAAGCTATTCAATTGTCTCACTTATCCAGAGGGCCTGATCCAGCTGGGGGCTCCATAGCCTTTGGTTCATAATTCATGTGCTTCCATTCATTTGGCTATTTGTCCCTGTGCTTTTTGCAATCTTGGATTCAACAATTCACGCTCTTGCAGACCCTCCTCTTTCGCGACAGTTGGACACCTGGAGCTCCACCTGGGGCCTGGCTGAGGATCTCTGCATCCACTTCCACCAGTTATTGGATGAGACTTCCAAGACGACTGTTAGGGTGTTTGGCCATCTGATCACCAGACTAGGTCAGATCAGGCTTTCTCTCGACCATTGCCAGCAGACTACAGAGGATATATCATTGTGGATTTCTGGGGACCTCTCGAGCACTCTGCCTATTCCTGGTCTCATGTGGTCATCATTTATCATGGTCTGTTATTCCTCATTATCCCTTTCTGTTCTTGATCCAGCTGGGATCTCCTGCTCCCCTAAGCTTTCTTTCCCTCAAATCTTGCCCTTCATTACTCCCACTGTCATCCAGGTTGTTCATGTAGATCTCATCCATTTCTCTGTCATTGGGTGATCCTTGGGTCTTTCCTAGGGTCCCATTTTCTAGGTAGCCTCCCTGGAGTTGTGTAACAGTCTAGTCATCTTTGTTTTACATCTAGAATCCTTCTATGAGTGAGTACATAACATGTTTGTCCTTCTGAGTCTGGGTTACCTCACTCAGGATGATTTTTTCTAGATCCATCCATTTGCCTGCAAACTTCATGATGTCATTGTTTTTCTCTGCTGAGTAGTACTCCATTGTGTATATGTACCATATTTTCTTTATCCACTCTTCAGTTGAAGGGCATCTAGGCTGTTTCCAGGTTCTGGCTGTTACAAACAAAGCTGATACAAACATAGCTGAGCAAATGCCCTTGTGGTATGATTGAGCATTCCTTGGCTATATGCCCAAGAGTGCTACAGCTGGGTCTTGGGGGAGATGGATTCCCAATTTTCTAAGGAAGCGCCATATTGATTTCCAAAGTGGCTGTACAAGCTTGCATTCCCACCAGCAGTAGAGGAGAGTTCCCCTTGCTCTACATCCTCTCCACCATAAGCTGTCTTCTGTGCTTTTGATCTTAGCCATTCTGACAGGTGTAAGGTGGTATCTCAGAGTCATTTTGATTTGCATTTCCCGGATAACTAGGGATGTTAAGCAATTCCTTAAATGTCTTTCAGCCATTTGAACTTCCTCTGTGGAGAATTCTCTGTTTAGTTCTACAGCCCATTTCTTAATTGGACTGTTGGGCACTTTGATGTCTAATTTCTTGAGTTCTTTATATATTCGGGATATCAGCCCTCTGTCAGATGTAGAGTTGGTGAAGACCTTTTACCATTCTGTAGGCTGTCACTTTGTCTTGTTGACCGTGTCCTTTGCTCTACAAAAGCTTCTCAGTTTCAACAGGTCCCATTGATTGATTGTTTCTCTCAGTGTCTATGCTACTGGTGTTATATTTAGAAAGTGATCTCCGGTGCCAATGCGTTCAAGAGTACTTCCTACTTTCTCTACTATCAGGTTCAGAGTAGCTGGATTTATGTTGAGGTCTTTGATCTACTTGGACTTAAGTTTTGTGCACTGTGACAGATATGGATCTATTTGCAGCCTTCTACACAATGACATCCAGTTATGCCAGTACCATTTGTTGAAGATGCTTTCTTTTTTCCATTGTACATTTTTGGTTTGTTTGTCAAAAATTATATGTTCATAGGTGTGTGGGTTAATGTCAGGGTCTTCAATTCGATTCCATTGGTCCACATGTCAGTTTTTATGCCAGTACCAAGCTTTTTTTATTACAATAGCTCTATAGTAGAGTTTGAGGTCAGGGATTGTGATGCCTCCACAGGTACAGGATTTATTGTACAGGATTCTTTTGGCTATCCTGGGTTTTTTGTTTTTCCATATGAAGTTGAGTATTATTCTTTCCAGATCTGTGAAGAATTGTGTTGGTAATTTGATGGGAATTGCATTGAATCTGTAGATTGCTTTTGGTAAGATCGCCATTTTTACTATGTTAATCCTACCTATCCATGAGCATGGGAGATCTTTCCATTTTCTGACATCTTCTTCAATTTCTTTTTTTAGAGACTTAAAGTTCTTGTCATATAGGTCCTTCACATGCTTAGTTAGCATAACCCCAAGGTATTTTATATCATTTGTGGCTATTGTAAAGGGTGATGTATCTCTGATTTCCTTCTCAGCCTGTTTGTCTACTGTATATAGAAGGGCTACTGATTTTTTTGAGTTGATCTTGTATCCTGCAATGTTGGTGAAGGTTTTTATTAACTGTATCAGTTCCTTGGTTGAATTTCTGGGGTCACTCATATATACTAACATGTCATCTGCAAATAGGGAGAGCTTGACTTCTTCCTTTCCAATTTGTATCCCCTTAATCTCTTTATGTTGTCTTATAGCTCTGGCTAGAACTTCAAGTACTATATTGAATAAGTAGGGGTAGAGGGGACAGCCTTGCCTTGTTCCTGATTTTAGTGGTATTGCTTTGAGTTTCTCTCCATTTAATTTGATGTTGGCTATTGGCTTGCTGTAGATTGCCTTTATTATGTTTAGGTATGTTCCCTGTATTCCTAATTGCTCCAAGACCTTTATCATGAAGGGGTGTTGGATTTTGTCAAATGCCTTTTCTGCATCTAGTGAGATGATCATGTGGGTTTTTTCCTTGGGTTTGTTTATATGGTGTATTACATTGACGGACTTTGGTATGTTGAACCACCCTTGCATTCCTGGGATGAAGCCTACTTGATCATGGTGGATAATTGTTTTGACGTGTTCTTGCAGTCTGTTTGCCAGAATTTTATTAAGTATTTTTGCATCAATGTTCCTGAGGGAGATCGGTCTGTAGTTCTCTTTCTTTGTTGCATCTTTGTTTGGTTTAGGAATCAGGGTAATTTTAGCCTCATAGAAGGAGTTTGGTAATATACCTTCTGCTTCTATTGTGTGGAACAATTCAAAGAGTATTGGTATTAAGTCTTCTTTGAAGATCTGGTAGAATTCTGCAGTGAAACCATCAGATCCAGGGCTTTTTTTAGTTGGGAGACTTTTAATGACTGGTTCTATTTCTTTAGGGGTTATTGGACTATTTAAATGGTTTATCTGGTGTTGATTTAACTTAGGTATGTGGTACCTATCCAGAAAATTATCCATTACTTTTAGATTTTCCAGTTTTGTGGAGTAGAGGTTTTTGAAGCATGACCTGATGATTCTCTGGATTTCCTCATTGTCTGTTGTTATGTCCCCCTTTTCATTTCTGATTTTGTTAATTTGGATGCTCTCTCTCTGTCTTTTGGTTAGTTTGGATAAGGGCTTGTCTATCTTGTTGATCTTCTCAAAGAACCAACTCTTTGTTTCATTAATCCTTTGTATTGTTCTCTTTATTTCTATTTTATTGATTTCAGCTCTCAGTTTGATAATTTCCTGGTGACTGTTCCTCCTGGGAGACTTTACTTCTTCCTGTTCAAGAACTTTCAGGTGTGCTGTCAAGTCACTAGCCTGAGATTTCTCCAGCTTCTTTATGTGTGCATTCGGTGCTATGAATTTCCCTCTTACCACTGCTTTTGTAGTATCCCATAAGTTTGGGTATGTGGAGTATTCATTTTCATTGATCTCTAGGAAGTCTTTAATTTCTTTCTTTAATCAACAATTTAATTCTCAGCAGCAAAATTTTAAAAATCTTCTTCCTTTACATATTGATAAATTATTAAGTATTACCTTTTATAAGATAAGATGATGGAAACATGATCCAGATCTGCAAGGAGGTCATCTGAGAAAGAAACGTGAATGCACTATTTACTGTGAGGAAGTCCAGAGTGTAACACAAGCATTAGAGAAGGAAGTCTTGACTCAGCTGGACACAGGAAAAAGCAACAGCTCCTCTGAAAGGAGCAGCCAAGCTGAGCTCAAGAGCAATGTTCCTTTAGCTACTGGCAGAGGGGTAAAGAAAGGAAGAGAGGCCCCAGCAGAGAGAAAAGAGGAAACAGGATCTCATTGGAGCCCATAAAATTACCATGGTAACCCACAAAAACAAGATGAGTGCAAGACCCATTGCAGAACAGAGGGGATGGCAAAGGAGACATGATGACTGGGCAGGGTAAAACTATAGGACTTGGGGACTGGGTGGCTGCACAGGCTGCAGAAAGGAAGGAGACGTGAGCTCAACCTTCATAGACTGTTCAACACTCCAGTACCAGGGGATTGGTGAGGTCATTGGCTCAGCAGACTACATTAGAAGCATCAACTTTGAGGACAGAGAAAACAGAAGATGGAAACTTATTCAGGTCATGAAGAGTTTGATCTGCCTCCCAACTGAGTCTGAAGCTGTGTTTGAAACATGGAAAGAAGCATAGTGCTAGAACCTGGATGGAGCTCAAAGCAAGAGTCAAACTCTTGGGTGCAGAGGTCATCACCCCAACACAACAGCTGTTAAGATAGAGGACTGAAGCAGCCTCATGAGCATGCTCCCTGGATCAGGGGACCTTTCCCCACTCCCATCTTGCTCCCTTTTCCAAGCTGAAGCCTCATTGAAGACCTTAAAATTTAATATCCCTACTTAGAGACCTTTCAAGTATTCAAACTCACTGGCGGTCAGAAAAAATGCCAACTGAAAAGACAATGAAATTCTATTTTTGCCTAGTGGGTCGGGAAAAATTAAAGATTGATAATATCCATTGCTGGAAGGCACACAGGGAAATGAGAGCTGCTATATTTCTGGCAAGAGGCAAATTGCTATGATATTTTGGGATATCTATTATCCATTCAAACCCTTATGACTTATGATCCAGCAACTGCACTGTTAAGAATATATATTCTAGAAACCAAAGCAACAGTCCAAAGGACACATGTACAAAGACTTCATCTCTACATTACTTATAAGAGTTAAACATTTTTTTCAAAAGGAAAAAAGACAACTAAAAATGCAATGTTCAGAAAACTAAAAATCCGTATTAAGAATTATTATGTAACTGTCATATATGTTTGGATATGAATCTACAAAGATATGTTTAATAGACTCTGAGTGTGTGGAGGGGGATCAACTTGCCAAATTCAATATTGTCTTATTAAGAGAAAACAAAGGTGAAAAGTGTATCTTCTTAAAGGTTTGTTTTTTATTTTTATTAGTGTGTATACATGCGTTTGTGCATGTATGTGTGTACCCTTGGAGGCCAGAAGAGGTGGTCAGATATGCTGGAGCTGGTGTTACAGGCAGTTGTGAGTCAGTCAACATGGACGCTGGGAACCAAACTTAAGAACTGTAAAAACAGGAAGCCTTGAAACTGCTCCTCCATCTCTCCAGCCCTCAAGTGATAGCCTCTAATAGCCAGGTTAATACTAACTGATAAAAGCACAGCAGTGACTTTGCTAACTAGTATTATGTTAAACATAATATGTGCTATGCATTTAATATAAAGATTTCACAAAATGCAAATAAAGGGTCATCGTCATTCTCATGTTTACATGAAATGAGGCTAAGTAACCCAAGGCAGGTTACACAGGTAGCAAGGGCAAGTGGGCTTTACTCCAGGTAGATGGGTTTAGAATTTGTACACTGAGCCTCTGGACTATTTGTAGATTGTTATTTTTTTCATACCACTGTATTGTCAGATTTGTTAAATATTTCTAATATTTTCCTCATAAATTCGCAATTGATAACAGGAACCTATAGTCTCATCTTTCTAAGTGCTTGGTAATGAAAGGGAGGATCCAGCTGGCTGGTGGCTGGTGTTCAGCTTCTCCCAGGCTTAGAGCTTTGTTTTGTTCAAGACACTATCCATCCCTAGTCACAAAAGTCTCCAAAAAGCTTCTGAGGATGCTGCTTTCTAGGCGGGGAAACTGGATAGAATGAGCTGAACTCACCAACTCACTCATGTTTTAGCCTCTGAGGGCTCAGAGAAGTAATCTATTATCAGAGAAGACAAGGGGCCCACCTTGCCAGCCTGACCAGGATCAGATCAAGTGGAACAGAGCCCTGGTGCCTCCTTTATGTGGCAACTGACCCCACAGTCAGTTGGCTTCATAACTTTGGGGCCTGTGGTGAGGTAGAACATCATGATGTGTGAGGCAGAACAAAGCTGCCTACCTCATGGTGGCTGCAAAGGAGGCATGGAAAGGAAGGAAGGAGGGAGGGAGGGAGGAAGAAAGGGAGGGAAGGAGAGAGAGAGAGAGAGAGAGAGAGAGAGAGAGAGAGAGAGAGATTCCTAATAACCTAACTCCCACTAGATTTTTTATCTCCCAATGATTCTCCTGCCTCCCAGCATCAGCACAGACTGCCTCCTGAAGCCTTTAATATGTGGAACTCTGGGGGACACTCCAAACTACAGTGTCATGTGAGGTAGAGGTGGGTCCTCTGGGGAAGAATAATACAAGTTAGGGAAGAAAGCATTTGAGGCTCCTCTTTCCCAGTGAGGAAGTCATCTGATAATGTGTCAAACACAACGTATGGGTAAATTTCCATGCGCTGGTTAAGTTTCTTAAAACTTGGACTCTGAAATGAGGAAGTCCCCCCTCATCAAGGACTCCTACAAAGTAGCCATGTGTCCTCCAATACTCTGTGTTCTGGGGTAGACTGGCCCCCTAATTCTGTAGCAGGGAGCAGAAAAGAAAGTCAGCAACTGAAGGTATTAAACACACTACACTCTCAAGAACAGGGAGAAGGCAGCCATTTCCAAATGAGGCTAGTGTCTAGTCCATGGTATTAAAATGCCTGGAGCAGGAACAAGACCCTGGAAGCTCTTCTGTGGGGAAACCCCCGCTGGAAGCTACTTCATTACTGCTTCCCCAGTCCATTTCTGCTGGGTGTTCCAAGTCCCCAGCTGATAATCTTCCCCTCTTTTGCTCTCTCTCCATCAAGCTGCTCTAGTTGTCCTTTCTGGCTGTTGCATGTTTGTACGTTGGTAATACCTTGCTATCTAGCTGTTTCTAGCTACCTACTACTTGCTATTTGTTCTTTATCAGTTTTCTTACTATTTGGTTAATAAACCCACTCATCTGAGACTGAAACTGTGGCTATTGTGGCTCATTTCCCCAAACATACAAGACACAAAGGGAACTGAGCCTTGACCTCAATGATGGGAAACAGAGTTCTGTGAGTTCTGATCATTGGAGGAAGTGCATTGTGGGTATTCACTTTGTACCCATCCTTGTACCCCAGGCTTGTAGGTGACCAAAGCCATCAGGGGTTTGAGGACAGCTTAGCATACAATGAGACCTTGTTCTCCCTCCCCTCTAAAAATGAATACATACATTAATACTGAGTCATTAATCAAGATTTTACGATTATAGAGAAAGACCATTTTAAAAGATACAGACTGGGGAGGAGTTTAATGCAAAAGGTTGAGACTATTGCTAACTCCCTGCAAAAAAAACCCCTCTATTTTTGTCAGTGGTGACTCTCATTTCTCAGCTCTTCTCGATACAAAAGGAGTAGAAGGAATAGGTTCTTGGTGATCATTTTTCAAGACAGAAAGTCATTAGGTACTTGGCACCTGCTTATCCTGGAATCTGCAGACCCTACTCTCCTTCTTAATGTATTGGTTGTTGTCTTTCCTCCTCCTTGGTGATTTTCTGATCAGTTATGTCCCATGGGCTTTGAGTTATCCTTCAGAGCAGCACTGTCCCCCTCATCCTCATCCCCACTTTAGAAGGGCAAAGACAAAGACTTTTCAAATTCATGCGGAAGTCCTTCTACCCAGGAAGCCAGCAAATACTGAAGCCTGTGGTTCTAAACCACTCATCACCTAGAATTTGCATAAACCAGATTCCATGAAGGGCTTTCAGCAAAGGTCAGAGAATAGGAGCATATTCTGAGCTGGGGCTGGAGAGGGTGCACTTGTTGTACTTGAGGGATATTTTTCATTAGACAACTCAAAAGCAATTTCTGGTTGGGAACAGCTCATATAGACAGCCCCCACCCTCCAACAGGGAACAAAGAACTACACAAGCATGGAGCTAATTTATCTTCCCTGATATAAAATGTTCCATCAATTTTTCAAGGAGATTTATTGAATACATAAGCCCTAGAATATTCTTTCCACAGACCTGCAAAAGTGTCAGCAGCCATCTTTTTTCTCTCTTGATATCACTACCAGGCTGCTCCTCTGGTTGGCATATGATGCCAATGAGACCAAAGCCATGCATCTGTATACATCAATTCCATTCATGTGGGCAATTGTTCCACACACATGAGGTACATCAACAATCTTAGCAATGGTACCACAAATGCAGACTGGGAAACCATTGATAGAGGGTTGAAAACCCAATACATGCATACAACATACACTGCCAAAGCGTGGTCTATTTTGAATTCTTTCTTCCCTAACCTCACATTGCTCCTCTATACCCTACACACTAGTCATTGTGTTCAAAAAATCCACTATTCCCTGTTTCTTGTCATTTTCTGGTTGTTGCCACAGTGATTTTCCTAAGCTTGTCCTTAAATAGGGATATTTGGTGCTGCCCAGGCCCTATGCTTAGCAAATAAAAGGTAGAGGAAGGATGAGCCACCAAAGCTCTACCTTTCTATTCTTTGCTCAGTAGAATTAAAGTTCAATTTTAACATCTAAGTTAAACTATCCCATGAGACCCATAAATTATGGCAACATGGCCTTCACTCAGGTATAAATTCCTTGGGCAACACTGCATTGATGGATTTACCCTCTTCCTGTAACCCTACATCTCTGAGGCTGTCAGACACTAAATATTGAACTAAGTAAAGACAGAACCTGCACAGTTTGTGTTTGTACATCCAGGAGACAGCTTAATCCCTGGCATGTGGTGAGTTTAGAATGGCAAGCTAAGTGGACACTATCCTGTAGGTACAGCTCTCCACTGGTGCTGATGCTAAAGCCAAGCAAAGCTGAAGGGTGAAAACAGAGCTAGACATATCCCAATTCCAACCTTCCACAGTTCTGTGTAGGAGTTACTATTCTCTCCCTGCAACAAATACTCTGGCCATGGCAAGCAACTTAAGGGAGAGTAGCTGCAGCTGCTGGCCCACAGCAGGGCCTTGAAGGATAGCTCCTTCAAACTTCTGTGGGGAGGAGATCAAGACTTAAGGTGGAAGTGACCCTGGGTCCACTCCAGTGACCCACTGTCCCAGCCTTGTTTCCTGCCTCAAGGCTCCATAATTTCCCCAAACAGTGCCACCACCCAAGGACCAAATGTTCAAACATGAGCCTGTGAGGAATAGTTCCCATTTAAACCATAATGCTTGGTTGTACATACACTTATCTGCAAAATCAACATAATAGTAGTGCCTAGATTTGAAATCCAACAGGTAACACCACTCTGTCACTATTAAAACCAAGAATATGAGATCACTTTTTTAAACTGACAGAAGTTGAGATGGGCAGCCAGAAGATCTGTCCATCCAACCAGAAATTATGGGACACCTGCTGGGCAGCTGGCACTGTTCTGGGCCATGTAAATCAAAGAGGTGTCAATTTGCCCCTATGGAAGGTGTGGATTAAGGGGCCCACTATAGTTACACACAGCACAACAGATTTGGGAAATTGATTCCTTGGGTAAAGGAATTAGTTTTCTTTGAATGGAATTTTCCATTCTTATTTCTTTCTGAAAGAGACATAATATGTCTCTTTCAGCTTATGTAATACTTCATACTCGAACAGCCCAAGTTTCCTCTTTGCAGGCTCACAAAGACACTCATCTTTCTGAGCACCATGACTAAATAATTAAGAAAAATGGAGTGTCAGATGCCGCAGAAGGGGGATCCATCTTTGAGAGGAAGCCGGTCTGCTTTCTGTGCTGAAAAAAAAAAAAAAGGATGTTGGAGGGAATAAAGCTTTAGTGAATGTCCTAGGTCCTAAACTGTCATTGGCTTGTATGACCTTTGGTGGATTAAGTGTCTCCTCTGGGTCTCAGTTCATTCTCCCTAATAGGTAATTGATAGTCCCACCCTAGGGCCACTAAAACAATAGGCCACCTGCCCTGCTCCACTGATCACCTACATCAGAGAGAGGATTCAAAGGCTTGACCCAGAAATGCCTTGAAGTTTGAAAGAACCTAAGAACTCCAAGGGAACAGTTACTCTTTAAAGAACTCTTGTTTTTTTGTGAAAGGAAAAACAAACTCTCCTCTTCTGCATGTGCCTAGCTAGGTTTAAATTCTAAGGATTTTATTTAAAATAGTCAGTGCCCTCCCTAACACACACACACACACACACATACACACACACACACACACACACACACACACACACAGAGAGAGAGAGAGAGAGAGAGAGAGAGAGAGAGAGAGAGAGAGAGAGAGAGTTCATTAATTGCCCAGGACAGTACTTTAGTTTTATTTTATTGACAATAAATTCTTCTCTCATACAATACATCCCAACCACATTTTCCCCATCCTCCACTCCTCTGAGGTCCTCCACCACCTTTCCTCTCCCCCTGATTCACCCACCACCACCACCACCTATTTCAGAAAAGAGCAGGCTTCCAAGAGACTACAGCCAAACAGGACAAACCACAATACAACAAGACAAAGCAAAAGCCCTCATATTGAGGTTGACAAGGCAACCCAACAGGAAGAAGAGTCCCAAGAGCAGGGAAAGAGTCAGAGGCATGCCTTCTCCCACAGTTAGGAGTCCCACAAAACCACAAGCTAACAGCCATAAAATACACACATAGGACCTGGTGCAGACCCATGTAGGTCCTGTGCTTGCCACTTCAGTCCCTGTGAGCCTATGTGAGCCCTGCTTAGTTGAGCCTTGGTGGGCCATGCTTTGGTGTTCTCCATCACTTCTGACTCCTACATTCCCACCCCCTGGCCTCCTGCAGAGTTCACTGATCTCTGAGGGGAGGTACCTGATAGAGACCTCCAATTTAGACTCTACATAACGACTGGCTGTGGGTCTCTGCACCCACTCCCATCTGCTGTCAGAGGAAGCCTCTCTGATGACGACTAGATAGGACAGAACTTCTTGATCATTTTCTCAGTGAGTGTTCATCCCTTGAAGAACCATTTGGACATTCTCCCCTCAGGAATTTTCACCTCCATGGAAGTTATATAGGCCTACAAGATATGTAGCCTAGAGTAGACAGTCAATATTTTTAAACCAAAGCTTACTTTCCTATATATTTTACTTTAATCTTAACTTCATTTAGAACAAAGCTGATTAGCAGCAGTGCATGCTTACAGTAGGTGAGGCTGGGCTCCAGCATTAAGTGGGATTCCTGTCCTCTGAACAGAGAAGGGTGTTCAGAGATGCCCTCAGTGAACTACTGCCTCAACCAAGGTCATACTCTTCCCCAAGGCAGCATCCAACGACTGGTCCTTGTAGACTATAAAGTTTTACCCTCTGCTAGCCCCACCTTGAGAAACTCTCAAGGGCTACCACATTTGTAGAGAACTTCTCTTGGTTGGCTGAGGTCAATTGACCAACTCCTGATGTATCCTTTCACTTCACGATTTGATATAGGGGCTTGTAATAAAGTAGCATGATGTCAACCTTTATTTGCTTATGGGGGAAACCCAATCAAGGCATTTGCATAACCACTTCTGTTTTTTCTACACTGATCCCCACAACATCTATCTTTCATTCTACATTCTACCCCTGAGAGTCTCCCCAGGCCCTCCTTTCTATCACTCAATTCTCTACAATTTATGAGAAGCTTCACCTAATGTTAAATGTGTAGTTTTTGAAGTACTCCAAATCCTAGGAAATTTGAAAACCATCCGCCAGTGTATGGGAGAAAAACACTGGAATTTTAATTTTATGTACATTTGATCTAATTAAAAAAAGCAAATTGAACAGCTAATATTCCACGAGCAAGTACAGGGATGCACTGACAGCAAGGTGACCTTAGGACTCCAGAATCTCCAGGCTCAGAGGAGCTGACAAGGCATTAGGAACCACTTACTTTTGATTTCTAGCAAGCACACAATCTAACTTGATGTATTTATGGATAATTTTGCCTTGAATGCTCACATCTTCCTAGCGTTTTGCAGTGGGATATTGGAAACCACAAAGATCCTGCTCCACAGAGGTTCACTGATTTCCCCTGGATACCAAAGAGCTGTCAAACCTTGAGATGATTCTCAGCTACTTTTACCAACACTCAAGTCCATTAGACACAATTTCCAATGCTTTCTGTAATATAAGAGATTATCAACAGTATCTAGAAAATATCTCTCAATATTCAACAATAAATGACCTCTACATTTTTTCCTTTTATGTTTGTCTCTCCTGACATAGGAGAATTTTAATGGTGAATTTTAAAAGTCACTTAAAAAGGAGAACATTTTGAAAACAGATGTCTGGTACTATTTCCATGATCACATGATCTTGTTGTCTGAAAACAGTATGTCCCACTTAAAATTTTTCTTTCTCTGCTCTCTTTGGAGACTTGCTCTATTTTTGAATCTTCTAAATAAAGAATTGTGGGTGGGGCTTGAAATTATTTGTTGAAAGTATAGGGACTTGATACCATCTGATTAGTTCATAAGAGCAACTGATTGACAAAGTGATGAAGGTGAAAATATATTAGTGGGATGTGACAAAAGATAATTTGCATAATTAGTAAATGAGATTGGAAAATGAAAGGATAAATGTTGTAGCAAGCATAGTCACAGATGTATTTCTTTCTTAGTGAATTATCTTTTCTAGCTGCAATAGCCATTTGAATAATATATTCAAAGAAACTAAACTTTGAACCTCATCTTTAACAAAGTATTTACAAAGATCATTAGCAAGCTGTTAAATGAAGATTTCCATCTTCATTTGCATTGCTTTCATTAAAATGGGAGATCTTGTGATGGAAGTAAAAAGATATTTTATTCCATCAGTAGTAAAAAAAAAATCACTTATATTACTTATTAGTACATCATCTTAAATTCCTATTCCAAGTGTCTTAGATGAAATATTGGCATTATGATATGTATAAATCGTAGTAAGTATATCTTAGATGATGTGCTCAAAATATTTTACTCCTAAATGCAAAAATAAAATCTTAAGACTGCTTCTTGGATTAATTTCCTGTGATTATTGTAACAAATAAGTACAAACTTAGTGACATAAAAAAAAAAAAAAAATAGAAAGTGGGGCAGGGAGATGGCTCAGTAGGTAAAGCACTTGATATGCAATCATTACGACCAGAATCCAGGTCCCCAGAACCCACATAAAAGCCAAGTAGGCATGGCAGCCTATAATCCCAGTACTCAGAAGGCAGAGACAGGGATCTGTGGGGCAAAATTGCAAGCTATACTAGCCTAGTTGGTGAGCTCTGGTTTCAGCAAGAGACCACACCTCAACACAGAAAGAGAAGAATAATAGAGGGAGAAACTTAACATCAACTTCTAGCTTACACACACAAAAGCACACACATGCTCCTGCACCCTCACACGCATGCATCTACATGTGTACAAACATATGTGCACGTGTACATGCAGGAAGAAAAGATATTTATCTCTTATATTTCTGGAGGCCATAAGTATTGAGACCTGTCCCCAGAGTTTTTGATTCAGCAGGTCTGTGGCAGATCCAATAATTTGCATGTTTACCGGGTTCCCATGCTTTACTGAAGCACCTGGCCCTGAGGCTACATTTTGAGAAGCACTGAAGAAGAAACATATTGAGGCCCTTGTGAGCTGGAACAAAGGGCTTGGTGCCAGAGGTGTATCTGTATCTAGCATGTCCTCTGGCTCAAGGAGCCAATGGTAAAGGAACCCTAATGGGTAAAAAGGACATAGGGCACCAGACAGTTTAATATACAGCTTGATGATCTAGTGCCCAGCAATCCAGAAGCCCCAGTAGTCAAATACTTCAACTTAGTATTTAGTATGAAAGACTATTTAGTCTTTAACTTTAGTCAAAGACAATGATAGAGTCCTGGTATCTCACATTCTTGAGAGTTAATGCAAGCAGATGGTATGGTCCGTTTCCTCATTTGAATGAGTACATTTGCAAGTAGCTCAGAAATCCCTGAAGAAATAGAGAAGAAAACCATGAGTAAGCTGACAGGTCATCAACCATCGCTTACACAACAACATGGTCCTGTCTTATGATCCACTTATTATTTCATGCCAGAAATAATAGCTATTCCCTACATGGGATGGTTTCCCTCAGAAACAGACATGTTTGAGGTGATTAAGAGGCCACCACACACACCCCTACAAGTTCTGCCTCCATGTCAGATGCTCCTGAGTGGACTCTGGATGAAGAAATTGAAGACACACCCATGAGCTCACACAGGAGCGTGCACTCAGTCATTCAACAAACACTGTTCCATGTGCTGCTATTGCAACCGATGCTCTGTGAGACATGCATCTTTTAAACTTACAGGATTTATAATAGCTTTAAGTGTTCTCTTAAAAATATGAATATCTCCCATTATCTGTGTTCTTTGTCTTCCTCCTGGTCATAATGTTTAAGCTCATTTGCCTCTCTCACATTAAGGTGTGGTCCTAGGGCCAAATTCTAGACTACAAAATTAAGTGAATTAATGTGCATTTGTCCTGGCTTGACCCACCACTGTAGCAGGGATCTTAAAAGTTCTTATTAATAAAAACAAACCTGAGCCAGGTATTGGGGTGAATGCTGAAAGATCAGAGAAGCAGAACAAGCCACAGCTTCCTCACCATGCCAGTTCCTCAGCTGGTCTTGTTTCCTCAGACTGCAAGCTTCTGAGTCTTCATCCAAATGGATCTCAGCTGAACTGTGCTGCTCCAAAGCCTAAAAGCTTAACCAGCCAAATGCTTCTAGTTTTTGGTCTTCATGCCTTATATATCTTTCTGGTTTCTGCCATCACTCCCTGGGATTAAAGGCTTGAGTCACCATGCCTGGCTATTTCCAATGTGACCTTGAACTCACAGAGATCTGCCTGGCTCTGCTTACCTAGTGCTGGGATTAAAGGCATGTGCTACCACTGCCTAACCTCTATGTCTTATATTGTGGCCATCCTGTTCTCTGACCCAAGATAAGTTTATTAGCATGCACAATATTTCAGGGAATATAATACTACCACACATCACTGTTGCTTAAATGCTACCAGCTGAGTGGCCAGACAATAGGATCTGAACAAGAGAAAAGTCACAAGACCAAAAGTCACAAGCCTCCAAATGGCTGGATGAAATTGCTCATCTCATAACCAGTGGATTAAGGAATAAATTTCTGTTGTGCTATATTTCTGGAATGGGGGGGATTATTTCATGTAGTAGTTAGCCTGCCCAGATAGTATTATCATTACTATTAATAGAGCCATACTTTTAGAGAAATAGTGGAATTTGAACAATAAATATGTTCATTTTAAGTTTCAAATAGGTGAAAAGAAGAGACGTGCAGACCCTGAAAGGATACTGTTTATGATCTGAAAAATCTCGCATGCTCCTTTGTGGTGTGCCACACCTTTGTGATGTGCCATAGAACACCATGATGGCAAAAGAGAAGGAAGACCATTATGTTCTGGTGACTCTGAGTAATGCTTACTTCAAACATAATTTCACTACAAGTTTTAAACTTAATCTCAGCCAAAAGGCTAAGAGTTGATACTTTTAGAAGAAATATAATACATGGAAAAGCATATATTAGTCAAGCCCAAGGAAATTCTAGCTGTTGAGAATATGAAAACCCCCATTCTGATGTCTCCTGTCATTTGGTCCTGGGCCATGCTCATATGAACACCACACACAGAAGGAAATAACACACCTCTGAGATGTTTGTTTAGAGAGATCAAACACATCAAGCTGCAGAGCATCTCTCTTTGATTCACTCCATCTGACCCTTTCCAACATGAGAACAGAGAACTTTGTAAGTAACACCAAGCAATGGTCACTGTGGCCAACACAGAGCAACACAGCTCTGCCACAAGCAGAAAGAAAGAAAACATGCAGCTCACATGTCCACAGTATCCCTAAGTGTCAGAAATTGCCATGATTCTGACACCGCACAATGATTTCCTTACAGCTCTTCAGGGTACTGGCAGAGGGGCAAAATCAATGGCCAGGGCTTCGAGCCATCATCCAGGATCAAGACCTAGTGCATTCTTCATGTACACATCCCTTGCTGACAATTCATCAGGACTCAGACACCCTAGACTGTTTCTGGAATGGAAAATCAATACACTTGTCAATGAACTGCTTCTCCTGCCAGAGCTGGCGAACATGCTATTCCCAAATCTTCTCATACTCGCTTTGCCCCTGGCTTTTCCAACACCCACACAACTCTCTTTGTCTGTGGTCAAGAGAGAAGTAGCTTCTTAAATTTCAGCTCCTATTATGTGAACATCTGTGAGCAAATAAACTGTGAGTGTGGTTTTCATGCTGTCCTCTGCTTGGGACCCCACATTTCATTTCCAACCCATTGAGACCCAATGCACCTGGCAGATGAATCAATGCTCAGTGGGTGGCTCTAAATCTATAAATAATTCAAAGACAATCAACAAAACAAGGACTCCATTCCTTTCACTGAGAGAGGAGACTGAATTTAGAAGATTATCATCTTAGGCTACAATTTAGGAAATTACATTTCAGTTTCAAAAGAACTGATCATATAGACATTAAATAAAAATTCCCTGAACACTGTTTGACAAATCCCTGCCATTTTCCATTACAACAACATTGGTCACCATAAACACAGTGCTGCAGGAACCCAACCAAAATGCCACACTAGATAATCTGGCAGGCATCGGAAATGTAAATTAATTTAACATTGTAAACAAAGTAGCCTCTTAGAAAATATGTTTCCAATTGTAGGCATGCCATGACTGTTTGGGAGGAATCATGTCCATGGTGTGATGGGTGTGATGTATAAACTGGAACAAGAGAACATTCTAGTCTGCTGGGCTATCGGTCACCTTTCTTTTCTTTAAGATGACCAGGGGATTGTCAGGCAAAGACCAAAAAACAAGTTTCTAAAAATTTATGGAGTTGATTAGAATCCCTGTTTTACTTCTCAGACACCAAGACAATAGGATTATACAAGTATGGGTACAAATAGTCTGTTTCTGAAGGGAGCAGACTCCAAAAGGGAAAAGTGATATTATTGGGTGACTCGTTCTTGAGGGTATCCACGTCCCAACCATTCACACCCATTTTTATTCAAGCTTCTAAGAAAAGACGACTTTCTACTTAGAGACCTATGGATGACAACTTCCCAAGACAAGGAGCAAGAATCTCCCAAATTCATTCTCATTTGTACTCAGAGTAGACAAAGGCACCCTGGCTTGGAGAAGATGCAAGATTTAGCAGAAGAAGCCTAGGCAGTCTGAACTTGAGTATCAGGGCTCATGGATGGGATTGAGAAGGTTGGACATTGCCTCTGTCCTCAGCTATGGTTCTAAGAGCTGTCTTTCTCAGTGCTGTGTGGTCAGTGTAGTCTAAGGAAGAGAGATCATACTACATACTTGAATGAGCCCCAAAGCTACAAACCACTGGTTGACTCATTATTTATAATTCCTCTTGGACAATGACCATAAGAAAATCTAGACACTGGGAAGATGATTCAGTGAGGAGAGTTGGCTACAAAAGCATGAGTATCTGAGTTCATATCCCCAGAACTCATGCAAAAAGGCAAGTATGGCCATACACAACTGTAACCCCAAATTTTGGAGGAACAGAGACAGGAGGATTTGGAGATTGCTGAACATAAGCCCACTTGGGGGAGAAAAGTTGCAAGCCTCATTTTCCAGTCTCAAGGGAATAAGGCAGAGAGCAAGAAGCCACACCAAGTGTTTTCCACACTACACAGAGAAAAGCCTGTGTTGTTCACTGTTCATTCTGCTTTCATTTATTCAGCCTGTGTAAGTGAAGCACAGGTACAGCACACCAGTGTGTGCTGAAGATACCATTGTGAATGGCCCTTGGACGATCCTGTCCTCAGGATGTCTATGCTCAGTGAGAATAGGAAGGAACTCCCTAAAGTCAATAGAGAACTTTCTGACCAATATAAGCCCCATAAATAGACTGAACTGGATGCAGAGAAAGAAAGGGACAGAGAAGAGTCTCTTTGGATAGTGTGTTCAGGAAAAGGCCTCTCTGACATTAAAGGTGACATTTAAGCATTTAAGACTTGAGGCATGAGAAGGAGCCAACCATGAAGAAGGCATAAGAACATTCTAGAGAGATAGATGAGCAAGTTCCAAGGCTCCTAAGCCTCAGTAAAGCCTGGGGCACAGAGAAAATACCAACAGACTGGGAGCAGGGCTGAAAGCAGATAGGAACCACAACCTGTTGAAGCTGGAGAGCCCTGGGCAGGCATGCACAATTGATTATAAGCCAATGGGAAGACTTTGAAAGGTTTTAAGTAGGAGGGTGACACAATCCAATTTATGTTCTCAAAAGCTCTTTTTAGCTGCTCTGTGGAAAATGGGCTGGGCAGAGTGGAAGGATGATAGGCTAAGATTTGAAATAAGTTAAACCATGCTCCATGAAACCTAGGAAGTCAGCCTTCAATGAGACAGAATGAAACACATGACCATCATGTAGTTTCTCTCATACATTCAATGGGGTACATGTGCCCTAGGCAACACAGCATTATGAAGAAGGGGCATTGGGCATTGGGGCATTTCCTGCCACCAATCCAATTAAGCCATGTCAGAATAAAGTCAGATGGATGTAGATGGTGATTATTAGCACATCATGGGTACCTTCATACAACAAGCAGTACAGCTTGAAAAACCACTCCACATTTCCCCTGAAACTGAAAACTTCATCTATGCTAGAGTGAGGCTTTTGCTATTGATTACCAAATTATAAGTAGGAGCTTATTCCAGTTTGGAATTCTTGATTTTCAGCCTGCTCCCTGAAGAACTCCACAATCAGGCCTTCCTGGGTCTGCTGACTATAGCTGTGTATAGTGGTGAGGACTACTGGAGCTGAGCACACAGGAAGAGCTTCTTGCAGATCAGCAAAGTGGTCTTCCATCGTAGGGGCTCGGCAGCCGCAGGCCACTCTCTGATCTGTGGGAACAGTGAGGATATGTGTGCAGATATGTGTGTGATCATTAGCAGAGGTAGCAGGCCAGGGAGGGCGGGCGGTAATGACCCAGAATTGGCAATTAAGAAATAAGGACATCCCCTCTTCTATCCCCTTTGGCAAAGAGGCTGGTGCCAGATGTGACCCAATAGCCTAACCTCAGAGTAGAGAGGAAGGAAGTGCCCAAGTCCAGGGCTGAGAGATGAGGATTCCCTTTCTTTCCGCTCACCGTCCTTCCTCGTGCTGGAGACCTGGAGACCAGCAGATTCCACATGGAAAGCACCGCTCTGGACATCACGTGTTGCCTAAAACCAGCTTCGACCCTCGCTCATCTCCAGTTACTGACTGGTTTGAGCTCAGTTTCCTCATCCCACTGAGACTGTAACACTCCCACCTAGGACTTGTTGAGGGGCCAACAGGAGGAGAGCTTGTTCTGTGTATCTACCCCTCTTCTCCTCCTTAACCCCCTTGAAAATATGCAGCGGTTTCTCCCACCAGGAGATGTGGCCTCACAGACAGGGCATACATGGGAGGGTGGGGCATGGGGGGGTGGCAGGGAGAAGAGAGGCTGTAGGTGTGTTCCCTGCTGGAGAGACGGTCACGACAGTAGTGAGAGGAAAGGAGGATGTAGAATTGAGAGGGTGCTCCTAAGTCAAGAAATGGGCACCATGCTCAAAGCCCACAAAGACCGGCCCCAGACTCTCCCGTCACTCTTCTGACATGTGCATGTTAGCTCAGTTTTCTTCCAAAGCAATTCTTGTACGCTAGTTATCTTACAAGGACAAAGGATGTGCAGACAGTCAAACCTCTGCAGGTGTCTTCTCAGTGACTCTTTATTAATAGTTTTCACGATGGCCATCCATATAAACCCTTCTGACTCCTCCCGTGTTCCTTTGATTAACCCCTCTTCCTTCACTTCATGATGCTAGCGTCTGCTACATTCTACACAGAAATGGCACAGCACACAGTGGGCATGGTCATTAGCTGCAGGGTATTCCAACCTCTACTCAGACGGGCACTCAGCTTTCTGAGTTTATTAGGGACCTTAAGGTTTTCCTGCAGCTTGTTGTTGTTGGTTTCCTGGATGTATTATCTGCAGAAACTTCTCAGTGTCTCACAGTCTTGTTCTAACCTGGAGACAGCCCAGGCCAAATGTTGATCTTCTGTCTGCTGGCTGTGCAACCTACTGGAGTGAATAGAAAGGTAAGGCCCCAAACCAGATGCCTGAGTTCGAATCTCAGCACCACCGCTTACAAATGACCTGAGTCAAGTCACAGACACAGTCAGGTGGAAACAAAGCAAGCCCCTGTCCCATAACAGTTACCAGGAATTAATAGTGTAAATGTTTGGGATAGTTACCTTGGCACATAATAAGCTATTGTGAAGCACAAGGAAACTGTCCATTGGTCCTCTGTCTTCCCACTAGGGGAAAAGAAATCAAAAATAAGGAGTGGTATTTATTTTAATGCCTCATTCAGTACAAAATTCTAGTGTAAGTATCCAGCAAAGTGAGCCTCCCTCCGTCAGGACGGCCTGTCTTGGGACTCCCACCTTCTGCCCTGGTACAAAAGAGAGAATGGCAGGCCAAGGTGTCCTGGGACTGCTCCCTCCCTGAGTGACAGCTGGTGCTGTCAAGAGTCGTTACCGATGCTGAGCACAGACCTTCTGGCAAAGACGGGCAGTACAGAGGCGCCGCTGCCTCCCTGCCCACCTGTCAGCCTCTGCCCAGAACAGCACAGACATTTGCTCTTTTCTTCCCCCAGCGATCAGCAAACCCCAGTGCCTTCATTACTGCTCGCCTCTTCAATCCCAGGCTGCCTCCCTCTCCCTCCCGGAATACAAACTCTCCAACCTATTCTTCCAAGAAGGGGATTAGGCCCAATTAATCTCTGGACAAATGTCAAGGAGTCTGGGGGAGGGGCCACCTTTCAAGTGCCGCTCCCCCAATGAGCAAATCAAGGCAGACGTGTGCCCGGCCACTCTGCACCAGGGCGAGCTGCAGCAGCTGCCAACACAATCAACCAGGCCCTCTTAATCTCAGGCTTAGCTTCGGAGGGGGCTCGCTTTCTTGCCAGCCTGTCCTGACAGACTGCAAACACCCGGAGCCGGAGCTCCTCCACAACTGCCATCTGTGGGGCCGGGGAATTGGACAGGAAGTCTCTCCCCCACCCCATCGCCCCCCATCAAGCAAGCATGCTGGAAGCAGCATCCCTCGTTGCCTGTATCTCTGTCGCCTCTAGGCTCCCTGGTTGGCCCTCCACTGTCCCAGCCCACCCTCAAAGGGCTGGCACTCATTTCCAAAGCAGCCTGCATCCAAAGTGAAGTGACCTAAGGGGCAAAGAAGCCAGACAGACAGTCGACAGTAGGAGTGAGGGGAATTCTCATATTGACATAAAATTATCTGACACCACAAAGATTCCATTGACCTGACAGACAGAATCCTGGGAAAACCCTGGGAATGCTTCTTTTCTTTGCTATGATTCCAAGAAAGACTTCATCCAGTCCATATGAGGAGTGATTGTCCTTAACAATACTCCTAGAATGGGGCTCCTCAAATGCTGCCTAAAATCGCTCCAGGTTTTTGATTTACATGTCATTATCTAATAAATTAATATGCTTCTCTCTCTCTCTCTCTCTCTCTCTCTCTCTCTCTCTCTCTCTCTCTGTCTCCCTCTCCCTCTCCCTCTCCCTCTCCCCCTCCCCCTCTCCCTCTCCCTCTAACAAAACCTGGCTTAACCAGCAGGTTATTAAATGGCACTTCCACCTGCTACAGTCCAATGATTCAGTAATTAATTTTCATAATGGTAATCTGGAAGGATTTCTAGAGCCCATTAGAAGATCCAAGAATTCTCTCTACCCTACTGGCTATCCTGATGGCTGGGCATATGTTTGGGGGTAGGAGGAGGTGAGAGACAGTCAGGTGTCCAGGCCTGGTGCTAACACATACTAGCTGTGTGACCTTGGATAAATTACTTAACCTTTCTGCCTACTACCATTTACTAATCTGTGAAATGAGGTTACAAAGTTTGTTAAGAAGGATAATAGCTCATCCTCTAGATAGGACTGTGTCCTATAAGCCAAACATTACCAGGAAGTTTATCTGAACCATCTCATTTAACTCTCACAAGTGGCGGGTCAATATGCAGTGCATTTTCATTATAGTCTAAAGTGTCCAGCATCCCCTCCACACCGATGGCACCTACAGCAAGTGCTAACAAAAGTACCTGATCGTATAAACCCCTTCCTTCTGTTGGATGGCACAGCAGTCTGTGTCAGAGTTACAATCATTGCCCAAAATGCATCTGTGCTGAGATGCCTTTCAATTCATAAGACAACGTGGTTCATATACAACAAATATAACATACTGGTCTGCGGTAGCATCTTGGAATTGAACACGTGAAAATTTCTGCAGCAAAACATGGGACTGTCCTCCCTAGACAGGACAAGAAGGAGCAACATAACATCTCATAGGAGGTTTTGTTACCCAAACAGCTCAGCACAGGTGGAACTGACATAGGAAGCATTTGGTCCACACCCAGAAGAATCCACAGCCACTGGACGATTTGAACTAACCCCAGCCCTAACAAACATAACTTAAAATTTCTGCTTATATAAATCAAAACATTCAAATAAACAGAAGTATTGGTAGAAGGAACTCTTCTTAGGAGCTATAGAGACAGAACCATAAGGGAAAGATGAAAGACAAGGTTAGACCTTGTGCCTTTTGCATAATGATTTAACTAGAAAACCTCTAAATAAGAGAGCTTTAGCTAGAAACCCCAAAACCAAATGAGCTACCCAAGAACAATTTTATAAAATAAGTTAGGGGGAGGGGGGAAGATTGATGGTTGTTTGGATTTCATGAGCTTTGCTAGATTGGCTTCTAGTTCTTGTTCTGACAGGGATTACTGTGTGATCTTAGAAAATCATGAGACTATAGCAACCTGAGATTCGTCAACAAAACTGGTCACCAGTCCTGTCCTGTGCAATAGCTGTGAGGCTCAACTGGTTCAGGAATCATCACTGCTCATATGAGTAAAGTGTTCAGTGAATTCAAGTTGCTTATCACCTTTTCAAACTATTTTCAAGACAATAATAGCTGTAATTACACACTGTTTCTTATTTGAAAGGCATAATGTTGCTTGCATGGGACAAGATCCCAAATTACAATCTCTCTCCTGTATGCATCACTGTTGTTCTTTCTTGAACATCAGTAAAGATCAGCGCCAGCAGGAGGCATGCACTGCTGTACTACTTGTCTGAGTTCATCTAGAGCTGCCCCTAGGAGACAGCAGCGGGCGGCTCTGTCAAACCACGCAGGTACTGAACACCTGAGGGACCTTTGTGTTGGAAGAAACAAGCTTTCCAAGTATCAGATTGATCCTGCCATCATCCCACAACTTCCAGAAGCTCTGTTTGGGTCTCTTTAGTCTTGGAGTCTTCGGTGGAAGCACCGTCTGAGTCTATTGACCCACTCACTGGTCCCATCTAGCCTCTGATGGTCTCCATGACCCAAGCCAAGGAACAGCAAAGAACCAAGGAAGAGCTCAGGTGAGCTCTCCAAGTCAGATGAGCCTGGCTGGCTGGCTAAAGACGGTTTGCTGTTGATAGCTAGTGCTCATAATGGAAGATACTTCTCATTGTACTCAAAGCCTAATTGTTTTTGGCTTGATGGTGGCACTGTTAGTCTCACGCTGCTGATGTCAACCCTGCCAAGACAGCTGAAGTGACACCAATAGCAGAGAGAGAGCCATCTCTGCCCTCACGACAGAGACACCACCACCCTTGGCAGCCATAGGAAACTTAGCAGCCTATTTCCCTTTGAATCTTTACATCCTTCAGTTTGAGAAGTGGCTGAGGGATCTGTGTCATTAGCCACAGCTCTACAAAATTAAACATGAGTGTATGCTAGCATCATAGTTATCTCTCTGCCAAGGTGCAATTGGCCTTATAGTTTAGATGGTAACATCTGCTGACAATGGTTCCTTGGCAACTGAAATGCAACCAAGTAGGTGCTCCATAAAAAAGAAAATGCCACAGGGGCTGGATAGGTAACTCAGTGGTTTAAAAAAAATTATGTTTGGTATGCACAAGGCCTTTGCTTCAACCCAGAATGGAAGGGAGTGGGGAGGGAGGGAAAGAGGGAAGGAAGGAAAGAGGGACGAAGGAAGGGGGAGGGAGGGAGGGAGGAAAAGTGGAAGGAAGGGGGAAGGGAAGGGGAGGAAAGGGAAAGGAAGGGGAGGGAAGTAGGGAGAGAGGGTTAATTCTAAATATTCCCTTCCACAGACAAAAGAATCTACCAATAAATAAAGCTAGTAATTACCCTCTGTGGCTAAGGGGCATCCTGGGTGTTAGAATCCCAAGCCCCAGGGCAGGCATATACCTGGGAGCTGGTGTACAGCATACAGCAGCCCTGGGTTGGGAGCCTAGACTTTCTTCTCTTCAGAGGCTACGGCACAGTGGAGGCAAACATCCAAGGAAACTGTTGTGTTGTTTTATTTCTGACATAAGGTCAAGTATAGAGACCGTGATAAGAGACCTATGGATTACCCTGACAGTCAGAACTCCACTTAGCCTGTCCTGAGGTGAGCTCTCTAGATCTCAGTCACCACAGTGTGTTTGTGTGTGTGTGTGTGTGTGTGTGTGTGTGTGTGTGTGTGTGGTGAGATTCAAAACGTTGTCATCAACACTTAATGTAGAAAAGTTCACATGGAGGCTGAGGTTGCCCTGACCCTTTGGCACAGCAAATAGTAGTTACTGAACCACTCCCTGCTGGCCTCTGCCACCAATAGAGAAGCAGAAGTTCTGAAAGCAGAGAGCATCTTCCCCAAACCCTGCACCAGAAAGCTCTTGGCCTGTGCCCTCTGAAACACTGCTCTAAGACATACTGGACACTGAAGATGGAGGCATGGGCAGAAACTGAATATGGAGGGGTGGGCTCCTCTGCCTTTTGGAAACTTTTAACAAATGCACTTATCCAGCTCAAAAACCAAGCTCTGCTGACCCGTCCCCCATTGCTGCTGTGGGGGCTCACTAGAGCTCAGTAGTCTTTGGTCTAGAAGTAATGTCTCCATATTTAGAACCTGCACTGCATGCTCATAGGCTTGGTAAGAATCCAGTCACTGGATAAGGATGGATAGAGCAGCCAAAGTGCAGAAGATGGTAAGGGAAGTCAAAAGCACAGTTTTTGTGTGAAGTCAACTACTCACAGCTAGTTTCCCCACCAATGGGTGTTGTGGTGTTGTGAGGGATAACCAAGAACAGGTAATAGTTCTTCCCTCAAGGGGACTATGACAAGACTAACACAGGTGGGAAGACTATAGATAGGGTCAGTAACTATAATATATGAGGAAATAAAAAGAATATAAAAGGTGGGCATGCTGACCTGTGCTTATGGTCCTAGAAGTCTGGAGGCTGGGGAGGAAGGGTCACGATTTCAAGGCTAGGCTGGGCTGTACTATGAGTTTCTGTCAAGAAAGACCTGGGGGGAAGGAGGGGTGGATGATGTAATCCTTCAAAGGGGGTCAAGCAGCATGAGGTAGGCAATGTGAGCTCTAAAAGATGAGGAGGAGGAAGAGAAAGCATGTGCAACAGGTCAATGAGCCAAGGACACAGGGGAGAATGTGGCCAGCCCTTAGGGACTGCAGGGAATACTGGGTGTGAAGAGCCCCTGAAAGGTTTTCCTAGGACCAAAGTGAACCCAGGTAGACAGTTGCCTCGCCTGCACTCTTGCCCTGCATCCTTACAAGATGAGGATGCTCTAGAGATGCAGAAAGTATCTGTGAAACCTGTCTGTATGGAGCCCCTGACAGTATCAGGAGTAATGCAAGGTCCCTAGACACTCCACAGGCCCTGGTTTCAGGATACGGCCGGTGACACTAACAGAGAATACTCTGTTACTCGCGTTCCGTCTCAGGCAGGAATGAGTCGTGGGCTCTTCACTCCAAGAGGCAACAGTGCACATCAGGTAGTGAGTGTCTCCTGGGATTTTAAATCTCATGACAGGTAGACAGTTATTGGGGTTGAATACAGTGGGAGAAAACCACAGCTTAGGGGCTTCAAATCTCAGAATCATCCTTAATTTCCCTCCCTTTCCTCACCTGCTACACCAGTCAGAATCAAACCTATCAATCCTACCTCCATACTATCTCAAGCTTCCAGTAACTCCTATTCCAACGTCCCTGAGTTCAACCCTGTTACTTTGCTGTGATATAGAGTTTTGTTATTAGAAAGACATTCAGACTTTATAATAACTGTAGTTCATCAGTTCAGTCTGCCTAATAAACAAAAAAGACATATTTCCTTGGGGACATATCTTTATTAACACAGCCATGCACATGGGAGCCGTGTAGAATGTGAAACTCCAAGATATGCCAGATAATTGAGGCTTAGATGCCCTCTTCACAAAGGAGAGTGGAATTGAGATTGCAGGCAACCTTAGATGGGGAGTAAATGAGTTTTAGGGGAGACACCAAGGCTGGAGGACAGAGGTCTGGGAAAGAATTCCTCTGGACTCTAGCTGTGATATCTGGTCTGCAGCCTCTTCATACATGCCACAACTTTACCTTCCTTGGCTTATGACATTTCAGGAAGATTGCCTGCAATTGTGTTTCTTGGTAGCAGATCACATCTGGAGAAACATGAGGGGACTTTAGATAAAGTCCTCCCATTTTCCCCTGGTGCTCTCAATTTGAAGTCAATGTGGCATACTTAGTATTGACATTTTCTGACAGTAATGCCATATATCATCTATATGAGATATATAACAGTGTTATAATCACATCTTGAAGTTTAACCAATATAATTTTAATTAATTCCTCAAAGTCATGGTTAACTCACTTACTGCTCTACTGGCTAAGTACTTTTTCTAGCACACATGAGCGTGTGCATGCACATGAATGTACACAAATACACACACACACATATTGCTGTGGATATCGCTCTGTATAAATAAAATGCTGATTGGCCAGTAGCCAGGCAGGAAGTATAGGTGGGACAAGCAGTAAAGAGAATTCTGGGAAGTGGAAGGCTGAGTCAGGAGACTCTGCCAGCCTCTGCCATGAGTACCAACATGTTAAGATACCGGTAAGCCACGAGCCATGTGGCAAGGTATAGATTTATAGAAACGGGTTAATTTAAGATAGAAGAATTAGATAGCAAGAAGCCTGCCATGGCCATACAGTTTTTACACAATTTAAGTCTCTGTGTGTTTACTCAGTTGGGTCTGAGCAGCTCTGGGACTGGCGGGTGAGAGAGATTTGTCCTGACCATGGGCCAGGCAGGACTAGAGAAAACTCCAGCTATAACAGATACTTACATACATACATACACACACACACACACACACACACACACACACACACACACACACACATACACACACACATACACACACACATACACACATACACACACACATACACACACACATACACACACATACACACACATACACACACACACATACACACACACACACACACACACACACACACACTATAGTCAAGACTTTGATGTTTTCTACTACTTGGTCCCATCTACTGTTATTATTCAACTGAAGAAAAGAATTCAGAAACCAGAGAATTTCTGGTTTAAATTTTTTATCCTCATTAGATTCCCACCATCATCACAAGAGGAGCCTCTACAGGTAAATTAAAGCTATTTACAATTCCATCAGTATTTTAAATTAAAAAAAATAACAAAACATTTCACCCTATGATTTATTCTTACACAAGGAATTTAAAATCAAGCCTAAAATTATGATAATGTCCAAAGTACTTGATCATGTATGGAACTCGACTAGAACTTAAGAGTGTCACTGATCTGATATTGAATAGACTCGTGATAAAAAAAAAAAAAAGCAAAAACAAAAACAAACAAACAAAAAAACCACAAAGGTCTCTATTTTCTGTTCAAGTTGAGGCAAACAAAAATTCATCATGTGTCCTGGGTGAGTGGTCAGTGCTGGGCAGCCATACAGATTTATGGGAAATCTCCCATAGGACTGAACTTTAAAGGTTTGGCCTCCCAAGGATTCACAAGTTAGAGACTTGGTCCTCCATGTGGCCTTCCTGGGAAGTGGTGAAAATTTAGAAGTGTGGCACCTAGTGGGAGACTAAGTCATGGGGGGCATGACCTTTGAAGGAATGAAGCTGGACTCAGGTGATGCAAAAGGGTATCTTTAAGACCTGGTGTCCATGGGCATTATATTTCTTTCTCTCAAGATGCCACATGTTGATGCTCAGACTCACTGTGCAGGAGGAGATCACAGTGTAGCTGAGCTAACTAGACAAACCCATCCCAGATGGGATCTCACCAATGACTAAGATTTTCTCCTTCCTAGAGAACTATGTAGCCCACCACAATATAGTAGTAGGAAAGTACATGTGACTAGAATATTGGCAGGCTTGGGATATTTGGCTCATTGTTATAATATTTAGTTTGCATGGTTTACACTTTCTTCATCTGTTAAAAAGTCAGATATAATTACATGGTAGTATAACAATTGGGCTCTAAACAAGGATACATACATTATTTCAAATGTTTTTAAAGGTTTGCTTATTTTTCACATATGTGTATGTGTGTGTGCCCATGTGAGTTTTTGTGAACCATGCACACACAAGAGGCTTCAGAGAGCAGAAGAAGGAATCTGATGCCCTGGAACTGGAGTTACAGTGAGTTTTGAGCCACCAGGTGGAGGCTGAGAACGGAACCCAGGTCCTCTGCAAGAGGGGTGAGCATTCTTAACTACTAATTCATTTCTCCTGCCCCTTCAAATATTTTTGATAGAGAGAATACACAGAGAAAAGAGGTTATTTGGTTGTGTTGACTATTGGCCCGACCAGATAATGGATCTATCCAGTACAGAATCACAGCAGGAAGCATCACCATCCTCAATTGGAGAAAACAGGGGAGGAAGAAATGGTATTAGAATCTGAGGAGAAGCCACCAAGTGGAAGCTAAAACCAAGCTTGCCAGGCTCATGGGAGGTGGAAGCAGAGAGAAGATCAACACAAGGCAGAGAGAGGAGGTTGAGTGAGCAGCATGGCTTCCTTCTAACCTGAACCCTTTATCTCCCCAGGGCCTTTGAATGGCCAGACCTGCCAGGAGCCAGTGACCAGAGGAGGTGGCCACCCCTCCTGCCACACAAAACAGAACAGAGTAGGTGTGAGATGGGGTCCAAAGGCCAGCAGCCCAAGACTCACCCAAGACTCCGTGTAATCACTGTGAGGATTAAGTGAAGTGTCACATAAAAGTGTCCGTCACAGGGCCCCGTGCACACTGAGCTTTCTCGATAAAGGCTTGTTTGTTTAATAACAGAGTGCAGCCCACAGGGAGGGCAGGGTGACTCACTGTGTTATCAAGCCATTGCTGTCAAGTGAAGATGCTTATTACATTAATTTTTTTTGGAAAGAGTTAAAAAAAAATACTTCAGCAAAACGCATTACCATCATCCAAACAAGAGGCTGCAGATGGTATTTGCGATTTTCACAGAAGTGTCTCCGTTAAATTAATTGCTTGTCTGTTAATTTTTTTAAGCTGGCAGCTCTTCCCTGCCCCCCCCCCATCCCCCGTCCCCCAACGTGAACCACCAGCCAATTAAATCAGAACAAATGACTGGCTGGTGTTTAAGGTTGCTCCTGGCTCAAGCTCCCTACAGGGGCCCAGTGGCATCAATGATACAGTGATAAAAGGACCTGGGGTAAGTTCTGCTCTTTGTCAGGCCCAAGTATCACCTGAATCCCTATTGACAAAACACCCTCTTCCAAAAATCTCAAACACCATTGGGCAAAATAGAAAGCAGTTTAGTCTCTTGGTTTTGAAGGAGGACTTCTCTAAAACAATTTACTTGAAGAGTGTGTTCCATCTTATAAGAGGACATTGAAGTTACCTTGTCCTTTTTAGGTCTTGTCTGCCCATAATGCAAACATTTTTATAGCCTGGATGCAATGGAATTGAGTTTTTAAATTCATAAATGGATTGGGAAACATCTAATAAATAGTGATGCTGCCCATATAGGATGATAATAATAGTAGAAATAATAATAATAGTAATAATAATAAATTATATGTATATGTTGCTTATTATTGTCCTCAGGATTTCATAGCTATGAATTTATTTGATTTTCTGACAAGCATGAAGTAGGTGCTGGTGGATTTCTGCTGTGGGATGTCTTTCTGTACACTGTGAATATGTTTTATTGCCATTGGTTAATAAAGAAGCTGCTTTGGCCTATAGCAAGGCAGGATAGAGCTAGGTGGGAAATCCAAACAGAGATACAGGGAGAAGAAGGGCAGAGTCAGGAGACGACACCAGCCAGCCTCCAGAGGAACAAGATGTATTAGAGCACAGGTAAAGCCACGAGACACATGGCAAAACATAGGTTCACAGAAATGGGTTAATTTAATTATAAGAGCTAGTTAGTAATAAGCCTGAGCAATAGGCCAAACAGTTTATAATTAATAGTAAGCCTCTGAGTGATTATTTACAAGCAGCAGCAGGACAGGGTAGGACAGAGAAAAGCCGCTGGTTACAGAGTTCCATTTTACACAAGAAGCAATGGAAGCCCAGAGAGATTCAATAATTTGCTTATGCTTCTGTATTAGTTATTTTTCTATGTCATACTATGACCAAAAGCAACTTTAGACAAAAGTATTTATTTTGGTTCATAGTTCCTGAGGGGTAAGGGTCCATCATGGCAGGGGGACAAGGGTCCATCATGGCAGGAGGACAAGGGCAGTAAGTGGCAGGCATGGTGGCTTGAAGCTGAGAAACCATCACTTCAACAGAAATACAAAGCAGAGAGAAAACAGAAAGCTCAAAGCCCTCCCTTAGCTATGTACATCTTCCAGCAAAGCTCCACCTCCTAAAGGTGCATTATATCCCCACAGTGGTTCTAATGAGAATTAACCCCCTATAATCTAGGGCATTTGAACACTTGGTCCCCAGTTGATGCCATTGTTTGGGGGAATTTTGGTAGTGAAGCCTTGCCAGAGGAAGTATGTAACAGGAAATAGGCTCCATACTTCTAGCTCAGTCCCTCTACTTTGTGTTTGTGGTTCAAGAGGAGAGCTCCCCACTTCCTCTTCCTGCTGCCACACCTTTCATCTGATGCCTGGTGCTAGCTCTGCCATTACAGGCTCTAACCCTCTGAAATCGTAATGAAGGTCTGAGTGGGCACAACAAACCGGGGCTGTTTGAATATTTCCCCATCAGGCATCACGTTGTGCCAGGCATTTTACTCCCATATAGAGGGCTTTTCTTTCTTCTGTAAGTTGCCGTGGTTATGGTGTTTTATCAGACCTACAAAAAAGTAACTAATGCATTCCTTAAACAGCGCCACCAACTTGGGGACCAAGTGTTGAAAAAAGGCGAGTCTATAGAGGACGTCTCTCATTCAACTACCGCAGTAGCTTGTCAGTGGGAGAACTGGGCTACCTTGGTAGTTGGAGTCCAGAACCCAAGCTCTTTATTAAAGTGCTATGCTGAGAAGGTCAGAGGAGGATGTGCACATCCTACAGGGGAAATGACAAGACATTATCCCTCGCCATCAGGATACTCCCTTCACAGCTTGCTCCTGCTGCTCCCCATGGTAACCCATCTCCCACTCTCTTTCCCCACTCCAGCCACAAATAGCTCTCATCCACACCCATTCTTACTGAGATTCTTCCACCCACAGGGCTTTGCACAGGCTGTCCTGTCCCCACTACTTGGAATATCCATCACAGCCCTCTATCTGGGAGTAAAATGCCTGACACACCATGATGCCTGATGGGGAAGTATTCAAACAGCCCCAGGTTGTTGTGCCCGCTCAGACCTTCATGGCGATACTTCCCATCCTCCTTTCTAAAAAGCAGCCTCTGATTCTTTTCTTTTCTAAATGAAAACTCCAACATGGCCACCAGACTGGAAGATAGCCACTACCCTAGCCTCCCCTCCCACCTCTGTGGGTCTCAAGCATGCTGCAGCACCCAGAGGCACACCAGCACTGCCTTAAAGGCTCACTATCCCTCTTGAGGCTCTCTGCCCGCCCCAACCCCATCAGAGATCAGGAACTGTATCAGTGCATTCAGATTCACATCCTCTAACTGGGACCATCTCGTCTCCTTCCTTCATCCCTTGCCTCTCTCACGTCTTCCTGTAACTACATACATGCTTCTAACAGATAAAATTCTGGGGGAAAAAAGCAATCTGTAGAAAAAGTATAACATCCCCAGACAACCTCTGACATGTAACTTTTTGAAAAGAAGGAAAAGTTTCCCTCCATCTTTGCTTATCCAAAGGATGGTTCTCCATGCCTTTGGATGGTCACCATGCTCCTGGCCCATAGCCATCTGCTTCCACTAGCCCAACCTACCAACTGTTAAAATGATCAAAACCGTCTCTCCTCTTCCACGGATAGGCCAGCTCCCCACCCCACCCCCACGCCATTAGCAGCAGGGGGCCTGACCTGGTCACTCTGAAAACACTGACCTAAGAAAAAGAAGAACTGCAAGTTCTGATATTCAGAGAGGAAAGGTTGCTGACCTCTGGCCTGGAAAGCATGCGACCACACTGCCCCCAAGACAGAGGCAGTCCTCAAGGCAGTTTTTTGCCATCCCTCTGTCTTCTGAAGCAAACATTGACTTGGAAATACATACATATGATTGCCAGAAAAAAATCCAGAATCTAATAATTTTACAGAAGAAACAGGAGGAGACATAAGAAGGAAGAGGAGAAGGAAGAGAGGAAGGGCATGCTTTAAATGAACTGGACCCAAACGATTCTGTTATATTTGTTGTTCACCCACTCTGTACTTGAGTAATTACATCAGAAAATGGACAGGGACAATGTAACTCCCTTTATATGGAGTAGCTGAAGTGGTCAACCCCAGCAGGGTAGAAAGTACAAAGTTCATGTTGCCTATATCTACCACAATAAAAATGAAAATCAAGAGCAGAAACTTTCAGCCCAGGCATTGCAACATCATTTCAACCCTTTCCTGTGTTCTCTAGCCCCACACACTTAAAACGAAAAGAGACAGGTCAATTCTTTTGCCCTGAAACAATTTCCTTTTTACATTTCTGTATGTCATCATTAAGGAGCCTTAAACAAAAATGCTTTTTGATCAATAAGGCTACATTAATAATCCCAATAATACCCAAATTTTGTAACTTCAAATAGGAATACATTTCTTGATGCTTCTAGAAGTGCATGTGGATCATTAAGGAGATGTCAACTGGAACCTGGTTGATGGAGAAGCCGTGTGCCATGCTAAAGAAAAGAACGTGTAAGAAAGCAGAGGCAGCTCTTCCTGTGTCTGCCCAGGAAAGCACACTCCCCTCCATGCACACTGCAGGGGCTGAAGCAGGCATGTGGAATGTCAGAGACGTGGGGTCCTGCTGTGCTGCACACACGTGGAAGAGATAGTCTTGGGGACCACTGCAAACTTTCTGCTCACTCTAGGGTTTGCAAATATTTCTGTATTGATTCCAAACTTCATTTCAGTTATAATGTATAATTAAATAAAGAGATAATGATACAAATTATAGTGTATAATGACAAGGAAGGAAAACCCAGTCCTTTCATCAAAGGATGTGGCCACATCCTGCCATGTGTTACTTGCCATAGAGCAAGGGCAGTGACCACACCTGCTATTCTGCCAAGAGCAACATGTCCTTTCCTCCTCCCAGGACCTCTCAGCGCCCTTCTGTCCAAGAGTCCAAAAGCAGAGGAGCCACAGGCCCGGAAAGACAGTGCTGTGTGTTTTACTTGAGGGAGTAAAATGCACTCTTGGCTCAGCAGAGTAACACCTTTAAAAGGAAACAAATGTGTCAAGGACAATTGTTTATACTGGGCTTTTTGACCTCAGAAGATGCAGAAGTTGTAACACGTTTGACACCTCCAGAGGTGTCAGAGATTCTATGAATCCACAGGGACAATATTGCAAGTTCAAGTTGGAGTCCAAAGAACGGATCACTGACCCATTCTATAATGTCCAGATAAACTTCTCTGCTGGGGAAAAGCCTCCACATCTGGTCCTGGGAACAATGGAGTAGGCATCGGTAACTGTGAAGCCTGCACCATGCACTCAGCATGCACTTGCAGGTACGTGAAGCTGGAGAGTCACGACGAGTGTGTCAGATAATGGGCATTGGAAGATATGTCATGGGGATGGCTGCAGACACACATTCAGATACAAACAGGAAAATTTTCGCTGTCCTCTTGTCCTGGCCATTTTGCAGTGCTCAGCAGGAAGACAGTCAAGGTCAAGAAAGTTCACGCCTTCTCTTGCCCATGTCTCCATCCACTATATCCATGTGATGACAGGCACAGATGTCCAGGCCTGTTACACATAACCCATAACTGAAAGCACTGGGAATGTTTTCAAATATGTCTTGCAAAATGAGCAAGTGTTGTAACAATTATTGGTTGAAACAGAAATGGAATGTTATAAAGTACAAAAAATCGAGTCTTCAATGCAGAGAAAACAGCAGTGCAAGTGGATGGAGCCAACACAAGAGAACAGTCCACACTCCACGAGTTCGCTCTTCACTGTTGCTGCTTCCTTCTGGGATTATTTCATTGCATAAAGACATATTTCAGTCTTCGGCTACTGTTTGGCTTTCACCTACACATTGGCAAACTCTTAGAGAAAGGTGCATTTTTAAATGACGGAAAACAAACAAACAACAAACCTAGGTTCTGATTCTGAGGAATGAACCAAGACCCAGAAAAACAAGAAAAGTGAATGATTTTACTCAGGAAGTCTCCACAACAAGTACAGGAACCGAGTGTTAAGAGCATAGACCAAAGTCACATATCTAGCTATACATCCCGGCTCTCCCATTTGCCAACAGCAAGATGGCTAAGCATGTCCGCACAACCACACACACTCTCAACTCCTCTGCCTGCAACACAAGGAAAACAACGTGTGCTGTCTGGAGCCGCGGTGAGGATTAGAGGAGACAATCTATGTAAAGTCCTTCCTTAGCAGATTACCCAGGACACACAGCAAGGCTCGGCAAAGCCGCTGTGTCACCACTGATGCTATTTGAGAGATTTACAGGGAAGGGAATTCCTGAGCCCAAATCAGGTCAGCTCTTGACAGTGGCTTGCTCTTCCCAATTTGCAGAAAGATAATGTGACTCTGATTAGCATTCTTTTCTCCAATACTACAATCTTCTGGCTTCCTTGTCTACTCACCCGGAGATCAGGGGTGACAAAATCAAGCGCTTGGCTTTTGTGTCTATCTTGACATGCACTGCAAAGGGTGGGTTTTGTTAGTTGAGATTATTCTGTTGTTTGGTCTCCAGGGTTAGCAGTGGACACGTTGCTAGTAATAAAGCTGTACTTTCTGCCTACAGCTTGCTGGGCACCCATGGGTGTCTGAGTTTGAGAGACAAGGACCATAATATTCCCTCACACAAACAGATGGAGGACAGGACAAAACTGGAAGAGCTCTGATGGTTTCTGTGGCTTCCTCTGAATCCCATCTCCTCTAACAGAATGACCTGCATTGATTTTCAGTGCCTTCTCCTTGAAGGGATGTCACTAGAGCATGCCCTTTTATCCGGCCCAATAGCCTAGGGAGTCTCCTAAGTTTTACATTAGGAAAAAAATCTCTAAACCTTTGATTTGTATCCCTTGTCTGTGAATTCGAACCATTGATGAGCAGGCTACACCCAGACCAACTTAACCTGACTCGCTGGCCTGTTACACATTACTCATGAGACTAACACACATCCGGAGAGCTCTTGATAAGGACAGTGGGCAGTTCCACAGAGTGTTACTGTTGTACCAAACCATACAGCTGCCATCACATCTTACAATACATGGAGAACACAAGCCCAGCTGGAGGCTGGTGGCGATCAGTCTTGAAGCTTTACCTGCTGGACTAAAAAAGCAGATGCTGCAGCAGTGAGCATGCTTGGGTCCATGGTGCACACACACCCCTGCACCCACCCTCCCACCCCACCGGCTGCCTGAGGTTGCTGTGATTTCCTGCTAGGGGAAATATTCCTGCCATTTCCCTCTAGAGCCTTTGACTGTCTGCACCTGTCTTCACTGTCTCATACCCCGATGGTGACCTTCCAGACAGAGAGAGACAGGAAAGAATGTCTCCCTCTTCAGGTAGGCGAAATGGAAATGGGGAGTCTCAAGGTCACAGTGGAGCAGAGAGTCGAGAGCACACCCCCTTCCCGACTTCCAGGGTGAAGGACTCTAATAGTGAGTGGCTCCAGGTAATTAACACAAGCAGGGAAGGCAGAATTGAATCTAAAGCTGCCTTGGAGGACTCAGGTTCCTGGTTTTAAGTGTCTGCATTTTATTTTTCAGCTTTCAGCCCCCCCCCCCGTCACTAAGCACCCTCAGTGTTCATGCCTCTGCTTCCTTCCATGTCCCTTCTTCCTTTCAGCTACTCACTGCCTCAGCCAGGCCCTCTGCTGCAGTTCAGACGGGAAGACCGCATTTGCCTCCCTCCTCCCTTCCAACCAGCCTGCTTTCTGATTTTAGCCTCTTGGCAGACTTCCTTTGTGGTTTCCCTGGGCTCACCTGCCTTGACTAGCAGCAGGAAGAGGAACAGAAAGAGCTCTTACCTGGAGCAGGAGCTCAGGGGAAGGCCTTTGCTTCCGCAGCAGTGTGGGGGCAGGGGGAGCGTGAGCAAGTGTAGGGAGATGGGGAGAGCCTAGAAGGGGTGGCCTTGGCTCTGTGGTTGGCTAACTGCCTGTGTGTGTATAAAGGAAAAGCAGCTCCCCCAGGAGACAGGGGACCAATGTGAACATATGTGTAACAATACACCACTGTACCAGGGCAGAGAGCCTGCTTCATTTCTCCCCAAGGACCCCACAAAAGATGTGAGACTTTTCAGGTTTGGGAACCAAAGCCCCGAGGGTTTATGGGCCATGACAGATGGCCACACCACACGGGCCACAGCACCATCCTGTGGCCTGGGCCTCCTGCACGCCCTTGGTTGCTCCTGCCCCCGCCTCCACCCTGCCTCCTCTCTCTGATTTCTTTACTGCTCTATGACTTTGTCAAGGTTGATGATCACCAAGCTGAGGACTTGAGGATGTGGGGCAAGAGCGTTCTAACTCAAGATGCATAGGGCGTTCTCTGCTCGGATGTCCCTGTAACAATTAAACACTGGCCCAATGTTATGGACTTTAAGTCCATTTCATAACAATTTTTTTCTTTTTAGACTACCCTGGTTTTTTCTCCTTAAAAGAATTGTCCCTGGTAGCCTTTTGCCCATTTCTCCCTGCCTGTACCTTTTACCTCCATCTCCAGCCCTGAGCTGCTACAGCCAGCAACATGGTTCGGGCAATGTGGGACCAACTTTCCTGTCCGTTCTGTGTCACACACTTTTCTTAGTTTTGTTTATATCAGTTCCCTGCCTATGACTCAACCTCCTCATCTGCAGAGTGGTGATAACAAGGTCTCTCGGCTACTGTGGGGATATGAGGATGGCACACTAGGGCCTGTTGGCAGCGAGTCTAGAAGTGTTCAGTGGTGGTGGTGGGATTCTGTTGCCTTGCGAATGTGAAGTCACAAGGTACTGCCACAGGAATAGGATGAAGCAACGGATTGACTTTATACCCTTTTAATAAAGCTCATAACTAGTTTTACATAATTTTGTTAGACAGGAAGTTCAGAATCCAAAACATAGCATTCTTGATTACTTTGTCATTACTCCACAAAACACTGCATTTGTCCACATTTTAGCAGGTTTTCATCCTTTGGCTCTACAATGGCGAGACTTGCCTAGGAGTACAGACCTGATCTTTGAGGTGTTCAGCATTATCAAGCCATGCAGCCCACCCAGTAAGTGCCCCTATGTGGCTAATGCTGGCCCCCCAGCCTCAGAAGAACCACTTGATTCTGTGCTGGTTGTCCATCTTCTTATTATTAAAAACAGCTTTTCTGAGACCCTGCACCTTCCAAAATGGACTTCTTCAGTTAATGCATCTGCAAAATCAGTCTGTCAACAGCCTCCCCTACACTGGAAGCTGTCCTGTGACCTCTCTAGGGCTCACTATCCACTTTTTTCAAGATGCGTTCCCTGTCTCTGTCATGACCAGCTGCCCTCCACCAGCTGGCCTCTCCAAACACCTGGCTGTTTTAAACTGCCACACATATTTTTCCAGGACCTGTAATAAGGCTTGGGAAGGAAAAAAAATCAGTGGTCAAATGTTCCTTCTCATTTTCTCTACTCCGTGGCTATGCCAGCTGCATCCATTGTCCCTTAGGAAAAATCCTGTCTCCAAAGAAGCACATTCAACCCCAACAAAGAGCACACCACCGTCTAGAGTCTGCTTGCATGTGAACATCAAGTTGAAGAGTTCTCTTCTTGTCTGTGATCTTCCCTTAAATGAATGACACATTTTTCTCAGCAGCTAAGCGTCCAGCAATTCTTCCCACCTCTAGAGACCACCACTTCCCTCCCAGGGTTGTTGAAATGTCTGATACTGATGAATTTAAGAAACAGTACTGGAACTTCTTAGACAATCAGAAAATGGTAAAAACCCATGATTGTTGCCATCATTACATGTGTGGTGATGTGTAAGCTTACCCAACACCACCTTGCATCACACACAGAATGCCATTGTAAGTGAAGGGGATTAACTCGGCTACCAGGGAAAGTGGCTTTGCCGAGTTGCTGCTTATTATTAATAACTTTTTGACAGAGCAACTTCTTTGTTTCTTTGTTAGGAAAAACAATGTCCATCATTGTTTGAGAAAGATAAAGGCATGTGCCTTTTTGTGAAGATACGGCTTGGCTGGAAGCCAGTCAGCTGTATAAACATTTTACTTGTGATGTCGGGAAAGACATATTCCCTTTAGATATCAGTGTTTGATGATATTTTACAAATCACATTTTATTATTTTATAATCCTTATAACAAATAGGAAAGCTTCAGCTGAGCCAAAGTGGAAGCTAATTTCACGCTAGATGACGTGATATGAGAAAGGATACATTGGTGCATTCCACACCGCCTTCAAGGCACCTCCTTTCAGATACTGGTTTCCTTTACAAAATAAGACTGAAATATTTTCTACCTCCTAGAATTATTATGAAGATTTAAAGATATTATTCTAAGGAAGCTTGTAACATATAAATGACATTAAGTTATAGCTCTGTAAGTACTAACACTTACTATCATATTATAGTGCCACTTAAGACATAAAGCCATGAACCTTAAGGTACACACCTTGGATCTTACACTTACAGTTAACTAGAGATAACACAGCATGGTTTTTTATGCTAATTATTAAGGGATAAAACAAATGCAACCAAAGAAATAAAATGGTTCAGGTCTTCTCCCACGTATAATGGGTGGCTCCCACAACTGTAGTATTATTGACTGCTTGGGTCATTTATATAGTACAGAAATAAAGATGTTGAAATAATGTGTTTGAATAATGAAAGGTGATAATTTTCAGAAGAATTTGTCTTCCATGATAGTGCATGAGGCATAACACCCTAGTTAGAAATAACCTTTGACATTTGATGAATTCCCAATAAAAAGTCCTCATGAAAATCAAGGACTGAAAAGATGGCTCAGCTGTTAAGAGCACTTGCTATCCTTCAGAGAACCTAGGATCAATTCTTAGCACCCACATGGTGTCTTACAACTGTCTGTATCTTACAACTGTCTGTAACCCCAGTTCTGGGAGATCTGATGTGCTCTTCTGTCCTCCATGGACATATATGTGGTGTACATATATACATGTGGACAAACACTCATACACATAAAATAAATATAAATAAATCTTTTTAAAAAGAAAATCAATAACCCTTGCAATTCATAGTGGACACTGATGAGATTTCCTTCTGAGAAAATGCAGTGTCTCTAGCTAAGTCCTTCTGCCAAGCCTTAAAATGACCAGTTAGAGCCTTTACTCTTAGCTACAAGAATATTCCCAAAACAGAGGAAAAGGCTTGTTTCAACAGACAGACAGACAGACAGACAGACAGACAGACACACACACACACACACACACACACACACACACACACACACAGAGAGAGAGAGAGAGAGAGAGAGATTTTCGTACTAAACTTGACCCTTCTTCACTGAGAAAATGAGGTTGTCAACACTCTAGTCCCTAAGTCTCTTACCATGACCCTATGAACCTGTCTACTTCAAACCCATCTCTGCCATGCTCTCCTCCAGTTTCAGATGACTCCCACATGCATCTTGATCTCTTTCCTCCAAGCTGGGACTCATCCACTCACCCTTCTTTCTCCTCCTTTGCTTCAGAATCCTGACTAGGCCAGGCTCCATCCAGCGGCATCTATGTGATGAATCATCTCATGCCAGTGAAACATCCCTGACTCATACCACCTTCTGCCACTTTTCTCCATATGTGCCAGCTCCTCAAGTCCAGGGCTTCAATCTTTACCATCCAACTTAAAACTGACACCGGTAAAGCCATCTTGACAAAAAGTATGATGAAACATTTGATAAAAAGTACAAAATTCCATAGGCATTTTGAATGTTTGTCTTAGCTGAGTATTTGAAAACTCTTGATGCCATTGACCATTGCTTTCTAGACGTTTCCTCTGTCTCTTCCCATGTGCCTCCACTCTCTGTGTACCCACCCTCTTTTCCAAGGCGAGGTTTTCTTAGTCTTCCTTTGTGTTTGGGGGATGCTTTGGAGTTGTGACAGATGGAGAAGATAAGAGCTGAGCAGAGAAAGGAGAGCAGGAACGCTCATAGCCCAGGCAATGGCAGGAGGAAGACCTGGGTTCGTGGGAGCAGGTGCAGTCAGAGAACCTCAAGTGGGTTAGTATGTCTCTGTGTGGATTGTGCAGAGGAAATGGTCTGAGATGAGATTTCAGAGATAAGTACCCAAGATACAGGCCCACAGAGCATCTAATGTTAACCCAGAGCTTTGCTTTGTCTCTTTCTGGTTTCATTTGTTCCTGCCACTCTCCTCTGGATGTTCATGAGGCCTAAATATATAACACAAGCAAGACTTCAGTCATACACATTGGGCATGGAGAGGACTGTAAGTCCAACATCCAGTAATAAATGTAGCACCATCTGGTTCATCCACTGTACTTCTGATACATTATTAATAAAAATCATCACAATTTAGTCCCTCTCTGGAGAAAATAAAGCACTTTATTTCATTGCTACCATACGTTATTAATGCATAATAGTATAACCTTTTGATAAAGTGGGAAACCTCAGAGTCACCCCTGTACCTTCTCTTTTCTTAATGCGACATCCAGGTAGTGACAAAGGTTCCATCAAGTAAACATCATTAGAGTTCTGCTCTGTGTCTCCTCCTCTTTCTTTCTCTGCTGTGGTTTATTGGGCACAGACACTTCCATCATAACCTGCCTGTGAAATGTCTCTGTACCCACCCTTCGCCCTGGATGTAGGTGGGGAATGTCTGACCTAACCTCTGTAGAGCCATAGAGTCATCTTCTAGAGAACTGTCTCTCCAACTTTTCATGCTGAGACAACCCTGTAGGAGAACTTGCCCAAACGCAATCCACCGGAGCCCTTTTCAGAGATGGATTCAGTAGTTCTGGGCAGGGCCTGACAGTTTATGTTTCTAAGAAAGCATCCAGGCAATGGTAAACACAGCAGCCCTTGGTGTAGGTCTGCCCTGGGTCCATTCTGAAAAGGTCCCTTCCCTGCTTACACATCCCACTGGCTCCCTACCACTTGACTATAATCTGAGAATGTGCCTCTTTTGGATTTAAGACTATGATTCAGCCTCTGCTGACCTTTGCTGCCATGTTCCTTTCCACGCCTCTGATGATCTTTCTGCCCTACTTCAAGATCTGCTTGAAACCTCTGGACAGGACCCTATCACGTCTGTGACAAACACCTGCTCATTTTTTCAAGTTTGTCTTTAATGTCTCATTTTCTAGTAAATTTCAGGAGTGCCACCTTCCCACCTTGTCCCCATAGAATCAACAAGGCTGTCCTCTGTGATTCCTAGACTCACAAACTTGCATTTACCTATAATAGATATCCACATTAATCTATACATTTATGTACTGCTGCTTATACTACATACAGTACTTTAACTCCATATTTAAATGTTCATGTTCAATATCCTTACTTAACAATAACTCAATAATAACTGCTTAATGAGTAAACAAAAATTAAAGTTACAACAACATATTAGGCACTTACTATATGAGAATCACATGCTATGCTATAAATACGTGTGTGTGTGTGTGTGTGTGTGTGTGTGTGTGTGTGTGTGTGTGTGTGTGTGTGTGTGTGTGTGTGTATGTGTGTGTATGAGATGTGTACATCAATGGTGTGATGATATTGTGTTCCCCAAAATATTGTGCACCCAAATAAACTTGTCTGGGGTCAGAGAACAGAACAGCCACTAAACAGACATAGAGGCCAGAAAATGGTGACTCACATGCCTTTAATCCTAGCATTCCAGAGGCCGAGATCCACCTGGATCTCTGTGAGTTCAAGGCCACACTGGAAACAGCCAGGAATGGTGACAAGAGCCTTTAATTCCAGGAAGTGATGGCAGGAAGCAGAAAGGTATTTAAGGTGTGAGGACCAGGAACTAGAGATGGTTAAGCTTTTAGGCTTTTGAGCAGCAGTTCAGCTGAGAGCCATTTGGATGAGGACACAGAGGCTTCCAGTCTGAGGAAACAGGATCGGCTGAGGAATTGGCGAGGTGAGGTGGCTGTGGCTTGTTCTGCTTCTCTGATCTTCCAGCGTTCACCCCAATACCCAATTCCAGGTTTGTTTTTATTTATAAGACCTGTTAAGATTCATGGACTTAAACTCACAAGTCTATGAGGTAGATAAAACATAATACCTATGTGATACCCAAGAAACCCAATGCTTCCAGGCTAGTAACTTTCATAAGGGGACATATCCAGTATATCACCTATCTAGTGAGCTAGTCACACACTGAAGCCATGTTGAACTTAGGCTCTAACTATGTGAGTACTGTGACTTCCTGAAGTATATCATAAAATTTGCATGCTTTCAATGATTCCACTTTAACATTACATTACCATAGAGCTGAAAATCTTAAGCATTAAATTAGTCTAAATATACAAGACTTCACTAGGGCTGGGGAAGGAGCTTGGTTACTGGAATGCTTGCCTAGAATGCACAAGGCCCTGAGTGTGCCTCCCAGCACAGCATAAACCAGGCTGGTGATACACCTGTACTCCCAGCACTCAGAGGAAGACACGAGATGATGAGAATATTAGGACCATCTTTTGTTACATATCAAGGTTCAAGGCCAGCCTGGGGCACATAATCCCTGTGTCAAAAAAAAAAAAAAAGAAAGAAAGAAAAAAAAAGAAGAAAGAAGACAGACAGACTTCACAAAATAAATCTACAAAACACTATACACTGTTTAAAAAACTTGAAGCTTGTGTGTATATGTGCACATGCGCATGCATGAGTGTGCACACATATGTGTGAGTGTGCATATTGAGCCAGAGGCCAACCTTGAGTGTCAGACTAGGTGTCTGCCATCTTGGTTTTTGAAATAGAGTCTCACTGAGACCTGAAGTGCTGAGGTTTTCACTGCTTTTATACCTACATGTTGTCACTTTAAATTTAAATTCCATGGACATTAGGAATTAAGAATCTCAGCAGTAAATATCTAAGACATTGCCCTGTGTATTTTAAGAGAAAATAGCAAATCCTTTCTAATAATAATATCCATAATGGTGATATTGTGTCCCAGCATTTCTCAAAGAAGCTTAGCTCTTGGAGATGTTCCAGGAAAAATAAATGGGCAAATAATTTTGGAAACCATGTACCACAGAGCCAGCCTCCTGGAGAGTCAGAAGTCAGTCATGTGAAGGACTTCTTCAAATTCTACAATGTGGGTTTGAAGAAAACTAGGCATATTCCTTGAGTGTCCCAATGTATTAGACCTCAGAACCTTGACAAAGAACTAAGTGAATGAAAAGGAAAAAGAAAAAAAAATAAAAGGGAAAGGAAAGGATATGACTGCTCCTAGGTGTGGAGGAGGAGAAAGTTTATTATAGACACGTGGGAGAGCATAGCCAGAGGCAGAGACATCTGGGAGAGTCCAGAGTGGACATGACCAGGCTGAGCTGGTCTATGTCGGGGGACGGGCAGGGAGGGGAACCAGATGCAGCAGCCAGGAGGCCAAATGCACAAAAAAAAAAAAAAAATGGTCGGGTAGGGGTTGGGAGTTTAGCTCATTGGTAGAGTGCTTGCCTAGCAAGCACAAGGCCCTGGGTTCGATCCTCAGCTCTGAAAAGAAAAATGGTTGGGTAACCAACATGTCTGGAGTATATAGGGGGAGCCTTTGGGAGAAGGGCAGCCCAGCCCCTGGGCTGAGGGGTTCAGGGTGCAGGAAGAGGTATTCCAGCCATACCCTGTAACAAGTAGGGACTGAGGGATGCTGGGAGAACCTGGCGACCAGGTCCGCTTTGATATGTTCAATAGGCACCTCAGCCGTGTCCCAAAGTTTGAGATTTGACACTAAGGTCCTGTGGAGAACACGCTGGGAACACTAGTGATTCCTTGACTCAAAATAAATGGCCCAAAGCACAGAGCCAGGGTTCTTTGCAATGCACATGCCCTTTGACCCTCTGAGTCTACAAACGCACGGGCTCCAGAGTCACAGGCTGTTTACTAGAATTTTTCACTGAGCTTCGTGATCTGCTTTTCCCATTACCTGTCCACCTTTGATTTTTTTTTTTAATTTTTATTGTTTCTTCAGAGTCTCTTCAGAGTTTCTTCAGAGCATTTTCACTGGGTGAACGTACAAATCAGAAAGGGATACACTATCCTTGAAGGGGCTGGGGCGAAAGTTAAAGCGGACGAACTGTAATAAAGCAGATATATTGATGTGTGTGTGTGTGTGTGTGCACGTGCATGCGCATTAATAAAAGCAAAGGGTAAAATTAGCATTTTCCTGTTTCAGAGCTGTGTACCAAATTTAGCTCCCACTTTCTATGGGTTAAGCAAAGAGGGGGAAAACACGATGCGTCATGCCCATAAGAGGAATAAACCAACAAACAGTATGATTGTTCCTGGTACGGAGGCAGGCCCTGGCCAGATCTCCTACAGGATGCCACAATGAAGCCATTATGACGTATGTGACCAAGACCTTCATACACATCCCACAGTAAAATCAACTGCAATACTCAGTTGTTGATTAGCAGAGCTGCCTAGGACAATTGTCATCTCTGGAGGAGTGTCTGGGCTGTAATGTCTACAAATGCACCTCTGTGACGCTGATGTCTTGTAACCAGACAAACCTAACTGGAACAGAAGACAACCACTCACTAATGGGCAGCTCGCTCCTCAGTGGGCTCGGGAGAGCTGCCTTCACATTGACAAGGTCCACAGTGAGCTGAAGCAACAACCCAATGCAGGGAATTCTGTAGAGCTCTCTGAGCTCTGGCTGTTATCACCAAATACAGCAGCTCACAAAAAAAAATTTTTTTATAAAAAATAGATTTCAACGTAAAAGCTATTTTTCCCAGTTCTGGAAGCTGGGTGTCCAAGAACGAGGTGCAAAGAGATTCAGAGCCTGACTGAGGGTTCATTTCTTGTGATCTCATTCTTTCTGGTCATGGCTCTTCTTCACCAGACCTGGCAGAGGCAGCTTCAAGTCTGGCATCTTACCCAGAAGCCTCTCCTCCTCCAGCCAGTGCCTTGACAGCAGGGTCCGTCCACACGGACTGTCTCTTAGTGTTTTCTCCTTTCCCTGAACACAGTTTGGGACTTGCCCTGTGCCCTCTCCCCCGGGTCAGCTAAGGGCCTCTTTATTGCGGTCCAGTAACATTCCTCTGCCCAAGTACCATCAGTGTCACTGCGGGCAGACCCCAGCCATCCCTCCCTCCTTCCTTCTGGAGCTCTCCCTGGAGTCTGCTTGGAAAGTGTTCTTTGGGCCATTTGTTCCCAAGCCTGTTTCATTCCTTGCTCTGGCTGGATGGGTTGGGTGGGGAAGACTCATTATAATCATATTTCTTTTACATTTGGAGCGAGGGAAGACTTGGCTTCTTTTTTTCTTTTCTTTTTTTTTTTTTTTTTTTGTCTACTGTATGACTGTAACGCTCTCACCTGATTGGTAATGTGTAGAGCTGAGACCAGGACTGGATGTTCCCGATCCCCTCTCTTGCTGATTTAAGTCCTGTTGTCATTTGCCTTCCCCACCATTACCCCTGAAGAACACATTTTCAGTCCGCCAGTAACTAAATCTCTGCTCTTATTTTAACACTATACAAAGTTCTAGAATTTAAAAATAGCATGGAGTGTTTTGTGCATTTACCAGAAAATAAAAACGGATTATGTGGATGTCATTTTCCTAGCAATTTGAATAATGAATTAATTCTACTTGTGAATGTATCAAAATTAGGCCTGTTTTCCACAAAAGACTGAAGAGTCTGTGTCATCTATTCATCCTGTGATTCAGCTCAAGGGAAGGATTGCCAGAAAACAGCCATTCAGAACCCGGGGCCACAGGCTCTCTGCTTTGTGTGTTGAGCTCAGCCCTCTGTCACCACCAGGTCTGCTGCCAGCACAATGATGGATTCACAGCTCTTCTCGCCGGGCTGAGCACCCCAGCCTCTCTGGCGTGAACCCCCTTTGCTCTTTGAGCAGCCTGTTGGAAGGCAGTCCCCTGCCGGCTGAAACAGCAGTGAGAAAACTCCAGCGTTGAGGTGCCCTTTCCCTGCTTCTGTGCTCCACTTGGCACTGGGCCCAGTCCAGCAGCTGCTCCCTTCCAGAAGCTTCCAGTGACCTCTTCAGACACACACGTGCACACACACACAAGCATGCGTGTATCCATGTGTGCACACACCCCTTCAGATAAAGGAGGACACGTGGTTAATGTCTTAAGCTCCATGAACAGCTGCTCCAGTCTCCGGGACTTTAAAAGCATCCCCCTGCTTACTTGCAGATAATGAGCTGAGGCAAATAACCAGCGTGTTCAGTAACATAGTGCTGATTTCTTCAATAATGTAAGGGCCCTGGTATAAACGTGGGAGAACCCACAGAAGGTTGCACTCCCAGAATTCACCAGGGACTGGCTGACCTGGACACTCCAAGGCAGACTGTGGGCTCCCTTCCCAAGTTTCAAATTACCAGGGCTGCTCATATCAGTTGCTGCCTCCAGGTCCTACAGGGGAGACTGCTCCTTAGGAGGAAATCTTTCCCAAACACATAGAGAGAAGGCAGATGTTTGTGCTACATTTTCGATGTAAGATTACCCCCAGAAAAAGCATTCTTAAGAGAATAATCTGAGTAAACAAAGGATCAAAAAAGTTTCTTCCTTTATGGTACCTTTATCTTATTCTAAAGCTATCAGGCAAGACAGTGTCTACCGGTATCCTGAAAACGTGGAGTCACCTGAAAGTGAAATGTATAAAGTTGATCTTTGGAATGCATGTGAACTCTCTTCCAGGCTGTGCATTTTTATTTCTAAATTTTGATCCACTTGTCCTTACTATGAACTTGAAAAATAATTGGAATTTTTTGTGGCTGCTTTAAACAACTCTATTTAGCATCACAAGAACAGAAACACACAGACACAGCCTGTGTATACATATATCTATTTTAATTCAAGTTCCCTCCCATTTTTAGACACATGGTACGGGAACTCATTCTTAGTAAGAACCGCCAAGCTCATGCTGTATCAATTCTGCTAACACAGCACTCTGAAGATGAGAACTCACAGAAAACATAAGATAGAGAAGTGTAACCTTTGATACACTAATTTGCATGAACAGGAAATAGCAGACCTTGAGACTGTGCATCAAGAGCAAGCTGTTTGTCATAGGAAGAGAGGTATAGAAGTCCAGGTGTGTGACAGGGCAGAGTCCTGAAGGGACACCTTCTATCTCAAATCCAGACGCTTCCTCCAAAGGTGTTTTCCACCCAACAATATCAACACTCAGACCAGGGAACACATACAACAAGTTACCCAGAAGCTCAGCCTAGGGGCAGTGGCATCGGAGTGGACCTTGACTGAACACTGTTTAATACAGGAGGTGATAAAAGACACAGCCAAGAATTGTATGAATGACCACAGTCATTCAGTGTGCCACAGGAGGACAAATGTTTGCGGACAGAGGAAAAGGGAATGCTCAACAGGGAATCTTACTATTTTTAGTCTCACAGAAAAAAATATTTACTGTGTTCAATCACCAAGTCTATTGAAGGCAATTGAAGGCATTCAAAACAAGATCATCATTTAAAATTGTAATGAGAGATGTCACAACTACGAACACAGATGGGACTGAACAAAAATCTGCCAGATTTGGAAGAATCCATACACGCCAGGCCTTACCCTGGGAACCGTCCCACTGTGCACAGCTGTGTGGAGCCTTATTCAGCACCCTGCAGCTTGTCGGACCAGCCTGCTGATCAACTCCAAACAAGAATTCTAGTAGACACAGCTTTGGGGTATGCTGTGATGCTGGCCATCTGAGTATAGTCTGGAGGGACGAACAAAAGACACTTGCACCACACACTACACACCCATCGCTCATTGCTTGTTATACTCTGGATCAGGTCCTTAAAGAATGATGATGTTTCTATCCAGAGAAATAGATATAAGCAAATAAAACTCAACTTATTTATGATCAAAGTGCTGGAACATTCTACACAGACCCTTCGCAGATCATTTTTGATAGTTCCACGTGATCCTGAAATCTAGGATTGGTTCTGTTTTTCCAGGTAATATTACTTGGGTAACAATAGACTCTACTGTAAGGAAATACCCAGTTATTAGTCGGAAAACCACAGAAATATTGGATTAAAACAAGGTGTCTCAACTTCAACACTCTTAACATTTGGTGCCTGAATACTCTTCATGATGGATTTTGGTTAGCATTCCTTTTTCTTTGGTCTGTAAACCTCTGCCCTCCTATGGCATAGGAACTCTTGACTGGGGTCATTCATGCATATCCTGACTGTGACTTTTATTACTTCTTGTGTTAGATAGTGTCTGTCACAATCCACTCAAATGCCACTGCCCCTTGGCTGAGATTCCTGGGTACCTGCTGTATGTGTTCCCTGTTCCATATTTGTATCACCCCTGGGCTCTACCAACTAGATGCCAACAGTGCCCCATACTTGCCCACACTGTGACAATTCAGAACATTTTCAGATGTTGTCAAACATCCCTCCTGAGTAAAGTTTCCCTAACTGAACCAGTAGTTTAGGGGAACAGATGGCCCTTTGGGAAACTAAACATGGTGCCCTCCTGCCAGGTTTCACATCATAACCAATAGCTTCAAACAGAGCTGCAACACCCTTAGCTTCCTCTCTGCAACTAGACCCCCTAGGCTGACCTATTCCATTTAACCTTTCCTTTTACATTTGCTTAACATTTTCTAACAGATATGCCATCCCATCTCAGCGCTGTGAATGCAAAGTAAATAAAACATAATCCCTTCACTAAAGGAGTTCAGAATTTTAAGGAGGAAATAGAATTTTAAGCAAAGAAGCCAGGGACCTCGGAGGTAATATGTTTGCTGCGAAGCCTGACCATCCAAGTTCAGGTCCTCAGGACTTACATGATAGAAGGAGAAAACCATCTTCTGTGAGTCATCCTCTGACCTCCATAAACACCCCCCCCAGAGAGAGAGAGAGAGAGAGAGAGAGAGAGAGAGAGAGAGAGAGAGATCCAAGAAAGCCCAGCCATCTGCTGACCTTGTCATCCTCACATTTTCCCACATTTCTTTCCCTTTCATCTCCATATCTGATTGCATCCCACCCAGGGCTTCGTTAAGAGATTTTGAAGAATGAGTATTCTCATATTCTATCCACCACTCAACCGTCCAGGGCTCTATTCTTGAGCATGACAGGATTTGGGTATGGATGGACATCTGATCGAGAGCCCTTTGACTGGGAGACATTTGGGGCTGCTGTGTACATGGCTGAGCTGCTCATGCTCGGGTATGAAGAAGTAGTACTGAAGAGGTTAAAGTAATCAGGTCTTAATATTTCCATATTCATTTTGCTTTTCCCAAGCTTTGTGGCATGCTAAATAATTGTATATTGATGTATTGTGATAGAGGCTTTTTACCTGTATAATAAGACAAGTTATGAAAAATTGCCACCTATTGTGATTATCAATCACGATTAATAAGTGAAAAAGGAACCATACACTCTACCTACCTCCTGCCCTTCTTCCAGGGATGATAACACAGCAGCATCTGGATTTGGTGCTTGGACTTAATACCCCGGGTCCAGCCGTAATCCAGAATAGTATTCCATACTATGTAAAAGCAAAGGGCAAAGCTGTTGAGCGCCCAAGCTACACTACCCTCGGGGACTGCTGAGGGACACATGGGACACATGGGAACACTGCTGGTGACTGCTGCTAACTTCTCCTCTAATCCCTTTACAGCAGCAAACAGACTTCAGTGATTACCAACAGTCCTCCAGTACAACAAGCCTTAGCAGAGGCGTTTACAACCTATCTATCTGTTGAGCCTGCAGATGAAACTGCCTTGCAGAAACCAGCTACTCAGAGCTTCCACGGGTCAGCAAGATGCCTTAGAAGGAAAAGGCAGCTACCTCCAAGCCTGATGACCCGAGTTCAATCCCTGGGATCAAACTTAAAATCTGAACTCTAAGGTACTTTGCAGAAATGAAAACACCCACAAGTTGTCCTCTGACCTCCACACAGCAACAATGGCTTATATAAAGAATGATTCAAATTGCATTTGTATACCTACACATACACACACAAGTGTATTTTCTTTTAAAGCTTTTGATGTTAGCTTCTGGGATAGGCCCTCAATTTCCCATGGCACACACTGTAGATTGACTCACATAAAAACTACAGTTTCAGTCCTTCTATGCTCACCTCTACCTTAGAAACTGGAAAACAAAACATGTGCCAGCATCTCTTTCAGTGAAGACAATTACATGTCACAGTGCTGGACAAAATGACGTGAGCACAAAGCTGTCGAAACCACCTTTCCAGCTTCTGTCTTTTGCCTTGAACACAGACTTGCTGCCTTAGCTGCCACAACTACTGTGATCCTGAGGGAACAGGGCCGTCAATCCAAGCCACTTGGAGCCTTTAATCTGAACCACCATCAGCAAAGCCTGCCTGTGTTCTGGGCAGAGGAATGAATCATTCTCCCCATCAGCCATAGTTGCTGTGTTTCCTGTCACTTCTAACAAAAATCCTCCCTAAATATCCTATTTCCCAAACTGAGGAACTAATAGAAGCAACACAGCATGAGAGGGCCCGTTGCGGGCAAGATGAGACTCTGACCTTTCCATATATTAACAATATTAACTAGGGGACTTAATGTCATGAAGCTCATCTTCCTACTCTGTAATTCCAACACTCAATGACACAAAGAGATGAATTACTATATGCTTGCCAGTACTCTGCTCGCGTCCACCACTTTTGCGCAGTCTAAGATCCAAACATAAGGAATGGTGCTGCCCATAGTGGGCTGGGTCTTCCCATGTCAATCAGTACAATCAGTACAGTCCCTGTAGACATGCCTACAGGCCAGCCTGATCTAATCTCTCACTGAGACTTTTCTCCCAGAGGACTATGTCAAGATGACAGTTGAAACTCCCATAGCCCACTACTGTTTATTAGTATATGTATTGATGGACATTCTCCAGTGTATGTTTGGAAAGATTGTCAGATTGTTTCAGTTACCCTGGCATCAGAAATTTAGAAACCTCTAATGTCCCCACAAAACTTATCTCACTAATATCTCCTAAATCATGATTTTAAGAGTGTGGTTCAAAAACTAATATTTTTGACAATTCTAACTCAACTGGTGATTTGGGATCAACACACTTTGAGTTGAGAGTCTTTTATTCATGGTGAACATTTTGGCTGCAGGCAGAAGTTCAGCCCTGTGTATGAGGAGAAGATAGCAAAGCTCTAAGGAAGGTAATAAGGACCTCCACGTTTCTTTCATCTCTGGTCCAACATTATTAGTACTTTTAACCTAAAGTTATTTTGACCATAATTAACTGAATCTTGAAAAATCTTTCTGCCATCTCATACATCATAAAAATGAAGACAAATGAGCAATTTATAGACCAGAAAGTTGAAAATAACCCCCGTGTATTAGGTTTGGAGACAATATAAGTTTAGCTTTCTGCTTCTTTGGGTGGAGAGTGGAAGTAGTTAGGATCTTACTGTATAACCCCGGTTGGTCTAAACTTCACTATGTAAGCCAGGCTGGCCTGGAACTTGCACCCATTCTCTTGCCTCTGTTTTCCAAGTGCTGAGATTGCTGACATGTGACATCACACTCAGCTTTGGCTTTCTGCTTCTTTTTCAGAGACTTTGAATGTTTGACAAAAACTTGAAGGTCAAATGTTTTATTCCTAAGCAATGATGATATCAGTTTCTGTGATCAGCTTGTGACCTCTCAACTGACACCAAAAGAAGCCATCTGCTTTTTCTAAAACCACAGTGACCATTTAAATAAATAGACCTCCTTGGAATTTCATTGAGCCTTTTTGTAATTCATCAAATATAATAGTGTGGTAAAAATTTTTTATTTGTCCCTTCCAGATAGATTATGTTTTTCTAATTAGTAGTTAATAATTTATTGGGTACCTGCTATTTACTAGACTTTTTCCTGGGCAATGTTAGACCAATGACTTCTATTTTAACTTCTCATGGGGCCCTTGGATACTGAATTTTCAAAGTAGGAGAGAAATGTGCTTTAGGCTACACTCTAACTCGATGAGAAAGCAGTCTTCGTGCTCTGCTGGAACATTATTGTATAATATGGCCTTGAGGAGTCCAGTGGAGCCTGTGGGTTCTGGAACGGATCTTAAGAATGGAAAAAATGGTAACAACATCCACAACTATGTTGGAGCAACAGAAAACAAAAGCCCCAGGTACAGTCTTACAGGGAGGCCTCTTTGGCTAAGGAAACAAACAGGACCCTGCTCTGATCCCAAGAAAGCCATGGAAATGTACAGAAAACCACAGAAGATGAGCCTCCTGTATGATACTGATTCTCACCACAACTGCAAGTACCATCAGCGGAGAAATGAGTTACTAGATGGTTAAGGGAGTTTCCAATATTCCCAGTATGAGGAACTTAGAATAAAGATTTGGGAAACTGCATGTGTGGGTGAATGAAGGGCAGGTATTTTTAAATGTCTAACAAATGAAGCAGGATAATTTGATTACATGTATAACATTAGCCCGTGCCAACATGTTTACAGATGGATTGATCACAACACATTTTCTTTATTCTTTCTTTTTCCTCCTTTCATTTCTTCTCAGTGCTAGGGACCAAACCCAGAGTCTCATTTGTACTGGTCTAGCACTCTACCACTGAGCCACCTCCAACCACCGAAATGACTAAAGAGCATCGTGGACACGGTGACAAGGAGATTCAGCTCAGCACCATTTGCAGGCCAGTCCGTGAAGGTGGTGGCTAGGTATCTCTAATAACCTTCCTGAGTACCATCATTTCAAGTTTACCTGTGATGACTTCAGCTTTGAGAGTGAGGGAGCATGGGAAAGAGCAAAAGAAGGGGACATGGGAAAGACTGGAGGGAGGAGAAAGATGGAAGTGACATAATTATATTTTAATTAAAATGTATTAAAAATAAAATTATGTATATTAAAAGTAAGATTATAAAAAAGAAGAGGAGAGTGGGTATCCTAGCACTGCCTTAGCTTATCAGAAAGCTTTTAATAACAAGAACCTTAAAAAAAAAAAAAAAAGGAAAAAAAAGCACAGGCTCAAAGCACAAAGCCTCCTTGGCCTTTGGCAAACCATCCAGCAAAGGTCATGTTAGTCCTCTCCTCTGAGATAATCACTATCAGAACAAAGCTGACTGTAGGTGACTTTTCTCCATCTTGTCAGAGAGATGACTTGCAGAATTAATGGGCTCTCCTTCAAGAAAAGAAGCACCACAGATGCATGATTCCTGGATGGTGTCACCCTTCTGTTTTCTTCTATGTGTTAAAACAAAGATGCTTCAAGGCTCAGGAATCATGGTCTTCCACTGAGAAGTTCTTTTGGATTAGATTTTTTTCTACTTATTTTGCAATGAGAAAGTATAATATATATATATATATATATATATATATATATATGTGTGTGTGTGTGTGTGTGTGTGTGTGTGTGTGTGTGTAATGTTCAATGGTACAGTGTCTGTCAGAATGAAAATAACTATCATATTTATCCTAGAAGAAAACATATATATTATCACAAGTGTCTGTTAATTGAAGCAAAAGAAAAAATAAGCAGATGTTAATTCTATCAAATTGTACAGGCTAATTATCCTCCAACTTTGAGTAAGTGCAAAGGTCAAAAGGCTAATGTGTAGCTTAATCAGAAAATTATGTAAATTAGCCAAAACCAAGCATATCATATAACCCCATCATCAGTGAAATACATGCTTTGCTGGGAAATCAAGTGAAACCTCCAGTCCTTTGACCAGTAAAGGAAGAGAAGGAAAGCCTGACATAGGTGAAGGCTGTGTCCTCAGGAAGTTGATTTTAAGGCGGTGAAAGCATGGCACTGAGAAACAGGAACAGACTCCAGCAATCCACGGGAGTGAAACAACAGTTTAATTTTCTAAACCCAACAACAATACCTTTGTGTTCACATGAATCTCTACAGTGATGCCAATTTGCTCTTAACTCTCCTAACATTAAATATTCCTGAATATTTGGAGCTCTTTAGGATGTCAATGTATTCAAATAAGGAAGCACCAAGAAGTTGAGGTATGTTTTTTTTTTTTTTTTTTTTTTTTTTTTTAGCCTAAGAGTCAGCATGAAGTAAAAGCCAATACAACTGATTTTCAGGGTCAGCGTCTATTTGAACGTTCTCAGGTTCTTATGCTGACACCACTCTAAAATGGCTCCTTCATACCTGCAGACAGAAAAAGGTTTGTCACTTTCCTTTCCACTGCTCAAACCTCACCCAAGTCTTTAAAAAACGTCACCTTCAAGTCTGATGTGTTACCACACATCGTTAATTCCGGCACTCAGGAGTCAAGGTCAGGGTGGATGTCTGTGAATTCAAGGCCAGCTTGCTCGAATATCCCAGGGGAGTCAAGGCTACATAGTAAGACTCTGTCTCAAAAGAAATTTTGTTACCGAGTAGGAACCTGGCACATTTAAAAACTTTTTAATTAGAATTAAATTTAATTTGTATTAGAATTACTCACCATATTCTAGAACAAATTCAAAGCAACTTATGAAATAATAGATACTATGAGGTACATTATTTAAAAACAGTATTTTATGGGGCTGTGGATCTAGTTCAGTTGGTGGAGTATTTGCTTAGCATGCATAAGGCCCTGGGTTTGATCCTCAGCACTGCATAAACAAAACATAATAATGCACACTGGAGAGATGGAGGCAGGAGGATCAGAAGTTCAAGGTCACCTTCATCTTAGAGAGAGACTGAGCCAAGCTGTGCCAGACCCCATCTCAAACCAAATAATTTTTAATAAAAAGTGACAGGCCAGGCAGTAGTGGTGGATGCCTTTAATCCAGCACTTGAGAGGCAGAGGTAAATGGAACTTGTGGGGTCACACTTCTATGACACTGCAAAAGGGTTTGTGCAAGCTATGAAGAATTTTAAGATGGTAACAATGGAACAGAGCTGTGTGTGTGTGTGTGTGTGTGTGTGTGTGTGTGTGTGTGTGTGTTTATACATGTATGAGAGCATTGTACCCCTGAGTGTGCATGTGTGTGTGTTTATATGTGTCTGAGAATGTATTGTATCTGTGTGTATGTGTACATTTCTGTGTGTATGTGAGAGTATTGCTTGTGTGTATATATGTGTATGTGTGTATGAATGTGTCTGTGTTTATATGTGTATAAGAGTTTTGTACCTATGTGCAAGTGTGTGTATGTGAGTATATTGCATGTGTGTATAAGTGTGTGCATGTTCGTCTATGTGTGTGTTTATATGTGTATGTGAGTCTCTTGTGTGTGTACATGAATGTGTATGTGTATGTGTGTCTCTGTTTATGTAAGTATGAGAGTATATTGTGCCTGTGTGTGAGTGTGTATGTTTATGTGTGTATGTGAGTGTGAGTCTGTTGGAATGGGTGACTTCACAGATGGTACACCCATGAAAGTTCTCCTTACCAGGTCTTTACCAGCCAGGCAGATGTTTTTTAAGGTGCTCTTATCTGGGATGGAAAGACAAACTCCTTCTCGTGAAGAAAACTCGGCTTGTCCCTGTCTAACACACTGGTATGTGCTCATGGCACCAGAGCTCAGTCCCACAGCACAAATCTGGAAACCTAGCAGTTATAGAAATAGATACCATCAAATGCTCACCTTCACAATGAAGATCAAATAAGGTGCTAAACCTGGGACACCTGATCAAAGTCTATCAAATTCTTAATGTTCTCCCTACACATAGTGCCTGTTCTCAGAATCAAGCCCTGAGAAAGCAGCTACACTACAGCCCCGCCCCCATCTAGCTCAACACACACACACACACACACACACACACACACACACACACACACACACTATAACATAGAATATAACAGCTGTGCTTAGTGCAGAACCCAATGTGATATAAAATAAATAAGTGATGTTCAACGGCATTAAGCAAAATAAATAAAAAAATGAGTATCATTGTTCCTAACATAAGGAATCCACTCCTAAATAAAGTGTAGTATTATGGTTGGGGGGGGGCAACACTCTCTGAGGTGAAAAAAGATATCCCTGAACAGGTTGCAGCTTGAAAGCAGAAACAGCATCCCTGGAGGGACTCGGGCTCTTCTGAGGCAGTGATGTCTATGAATAAAATAATCATGATTAATATTTAGCATTGCCTTTCCTCCCATAATGAAGTAAAAGTCCTCTGGTTGCCCCGAACGACCACAGGGAACGAAATATAACAACAAGAGATGAAGACAGTAAATGACTTGAGGAAAATCTTGAATATATAGTTCAAAATGGCACAGAAGGGCAGGGGGGTCAACAAGGAATTCTCAACGTATTTTCTCCCTGTCCTTGAGAGCACAGTTAGAGATGCATCAACAAACTTCGTATTTTTCCTCCCAGGCACTACAGGAAATCACCGCAGTAACGAACAGAACAACCAGCCCGTCCCACTGTGTAGTGACGGGTGGGAGGGACCAGGCCTTTCATCCAAATATTGTTTCTTTCACCTCAGAACTAACCGCACAATACTTACGTTTCACTTTATGCACAGGGGAAGCGGCACTGGTACCATCAGGCCGGTGTCAGGAGTGAAGTCCCTTGACAGGACACAAGCTTACTAACGACCATTTGATTTGATTTTGTCACATCTTCCCCAACAAACTGGAAGTGGTGGTTGAACAAACATGGGACGGAATAAAAAGTGAAAAGACAGAACCAGTTAGGTTAAGAGAGTTGCCGATAATCCAGCTAAACAGGAGTGAACTTCCAAATAAAAACCAGTAAGGCACGATTTGAGTGATAGAGTTTCCTGCATTAACTCTGTAAAAATTAATACCTAAAATATCTCTGTATATAGTTCACCTCTTTCCCCAAGTGATACGAGGCAGGATGGAAGATAAACTAAACCAACAAAATAAATTTTTAACGGGAAGTCCTTGTGGGAGGAGAAAAGTAGATAGTCAAAACACAATGAGTCAAGTCACGTGACTGTGAGTGAGCGAAAAGGCAAACTACAATCATGCTGATAAACGAGAGGAAAGCATGATAAGCCTCGTAGCTCACTTAGCTATGAGAAGAGGAAACCCGGAGCTTTCCCAAGGGAGATAAAGCTGGTCCTAGAACCAAACCTCCCCATGTGAAGAAGAGCGAACAGATCACTCAAGAGACAAGAAACAGCACCGTACAATGCCTGAGCAAATGTAGAGTGTTTGAAATGGTGGCACCTGAGAGGGATAAGCAACACTTAAAGGAGTCACACACCTAAAACAAAGATGCGAAACCAATCCTAAAAACCTGATCTGAGGACAGAACCTCTGATCTATAGTGATATTGTGTCCCCCAATATAATGTGCACCCTAACAAACGTATCTGGGGTCAGAGAACAGAACAGCCACTAGATATAGAGGCTAGAAAATGGTGGCACACACGCTTTTAATCCTAGCCTTCTGGAGGCAGAGATCTCTGTGAGTTCAAAGCCACACTGGAAACAGCCATGGTGACACATGCCTTTAATCCCAGGAAGCGATGGCAGGTAAGGACCAGGAACTAGAGGGTTGTTAGGCTCTGTTAAGCTTTTAGGCTTTCAGCAGCAGTTCAGCTGAGATCAATTGGGATGAGGACACAGAGGCTTCCAGTTTGAGGAAACGAGATCAGCTGAGGAACTGGCGAAGTGAGGTTGGCTGTGGCTTGTTCTGCTTCTCTGATCTTCAGCGTTCAACCCAATACCTGACTCTGGGTTTGTTTTTATTAATAAGACCTTCTAATAATTGGTGTTCCACTGGTCCAGTTAGCTTTCTGTCACTGTGATAAAACACCAAAACCAACTTAGGGATGGAAGGAATTTCTTTAGCTTATACTTCTTGGTCACAGTTCACCTTTAAAGAAAATCAGGGCAGGAACTTGAATTGAGCAGGACGTGGGAGGAAAGCTAACTCTTGGTTTGCATGCAGATTCCCTTTCAGCTACCTTTTTTATACCTTTCAAGACTACCTGCCCAGAGGTGGTACTACCCACAGAAGACTGGTCCCTCTCACATCAATCAATAACTAAGAAAATGCTACACAGACATGCCTAGGGGACAATCTGATGGCAGTTCCTCACACAGACAAGGTTCCCTCTTTCAGAAGACTCCAGTTCATGTCATGTAGTAAAAAAAATAACCTGCACATCCTGGATGTAAAAATAAGCATACAGAGTTAGATGTTGACAGAAGAGATAATCTAATCTTGTATGGATTATTGATGAGCTATTCCTGTCTGCTTTAGAAAGAATACCGTAATGGTCAAAGTAACAACGGCAATGTAAACAAACACATATTTATAAGTATTCACTGTGTATCTGGTTCTGGAATGGGTCCTTTTCCTCTCTCCAGGAAACTTATTACACAGCAAAGCTGGTAAATCTTACTGGTATCTTAGCCCAGTGCCTTTCCACCTCCTGACTCACTTCACTCCTGCTGTGACTCAGTGGACCCAAGGACTCAGATACATTGCTCAGAAAAAAGGTAGGGAAAAGTCTTGATAGCACACTTGGAAAATCGATAGTTCCTAGCCTTAATATTCTAGAGCTCTTTCCCTCAGTCACGTCCAGAAGCCATCTAGGCCAAACACTCAAACATTTTTTAAAAAGTAAATAAATAAAATGGTAAAATACGGAAGAAATTTCTCAGAGGAGGAATTGGATTTCAGAATGACTTTTGTTAACAAAATACACTAGAGAACATAGATCCAGCTTACATGTGGATATAATGGGGCGGGGTGGGGTGGGGGACATGTTACATCTCTGGCAAGGCTGAGGAGAAAAGAATGGCTGACTTTGGCTGCTTCTTGTAAATGCAGCTGCTCAGTACTTTCTCGTCGTGCTTATTCTAACGTTCTTGAGAGGGCTTTATTGGGCTGCCAACCATGATATTCCACATTACAGTCTCAACTACACAGGCAGAAAGATACTCTAGCCAGGCCCACCACATAGCACATGCCTAGAGGACCAGGGGCCTGACCATGAAACTGGAAAGTGACCTCAAGAGGACAACAGGACCCTCTCTGGATTGGGCGAAGAGTAGCTGTTGGGGAACGGCTGTCCTTATTCCACTAGACTGCACAACAGCCTCATGAGGCTTTCCAGGAGTCGACCCCCTGCTACAGAGAAAAAGGCCTATGTTAGACAGTTACACCAACCTTCAGAGTGGAAAAGAAACCAGAAGACAATGCACCAAGGTGCCAGGACTTTGCTGTGTAGCAACTGCAGCATTTCCAGAAAATGGAATCAATATTTTCTCTCCTTCCATTTCATATAAGTGGATCTGGGATTAATCTCTCTCACATTATTGATCCCATGGATGAACCCAAAGTGGACTGGCTCCAGAGTTACCTAATCAAAATGCCCTCAGTTAGGAGTATCAGTAATCTTACCCCAACTTTGCCTCACAATATGATTGCAAATCATTGTTTGTATATTGGTTAAAGCTCTGCTTATGTACCGACTACAGACATACTATGCACACAAAAAATTAAGAATTCAAATGTCACAGATGATAATGGAGTTCTATGATCCTGACTTGGATGCTGCCCTCTGCATCCCTCCTCTTCCTCACCTCACACTCTCCAGTAGCAATTTTCTGTTGCTGTGCAACTATTGTCTCCTCTGTGTGAAAGACATCACAGATCGTAAGTCTGGGCTCTTGTGATTATAGGATTTTAAGACAACTAGAAAATGTAAACTCTGAACTAAAAGTCTTGATGTATTCAATGATCAGACTACTGGGTATTGGCACTGTTCGACTCTGAGCACTATTGGGATGTGAAATTACACCCAGTGAGTGTAGAGAATAAATACAGTGCTCTGAACATGCAGACAACATGGCAGTGGAGAAGGCTGGAGGGCTCGGGATGATAACAGATGTACTTCACGCCATTATTACCTGTGGAATAAGGAGAGAGAAAACTTTTCTTGTTCTGTATAGCTAAAATGGCTGCCAACTGCCACTAGAGTAAACAACTATTATTTAATAACACATTTTAAATGCTAATTAACAAACAACAGAAACTCTTCTCCCTAAATGAGTTTGGATATTGTTAACCCATAAGATTATCACCATATATTAATTCCATGTAGTCCATAAATGCAAAAAATAGATGTAAGAGTCCCCTCAGTGCTATTCACTCTCTCCAAATTTAACTGCTAATGAAGTTTTGTTATGTGTCATAGATATAGACAGGCAGATTATAAAATATAGATAGATGATATAAGATTAGATAGATGATTGATATAGATGATAGATAGATAGATAGATAGATAGATAGACAGATAGATAGATAGAAGGATGACAGATCTACATCACAAATATAAATGTATTATATTCCTCCTCCCACCAAAAACTGGCTCTGATACTTATTCACATGGAAACTACAAGACAGGGCGAGGGCACCAGTGTCCTCACTGAAAGTGGTTTTGCAGTTTGTAAATGCAGAGTCACTATTCACTTCTTACCCTCCTAAAGTTAGCACTTCCTTGTAAATCTGCTGCTAGTCCTGTTTCAGAGAGTAAAGCACAATGAACCCCTCCCTCTTCAACTGAACTACTCCAGGCGTTGCCTGTGGTCTCCGACTTAATGATCAGTTTTGTGGCTTTCCTTTTTTTTCAGGGAGATTTAACTATAAAAACACAAATGGTGCTTTCTCCATTCCTAGATGGAAACAAATACACCTTGTGGTTTAAGTATGGATGAGGGCAGCGATGAATCGTTTTCAGTTTTGTTTTGTTTTTTTAATCAAGATATCTAGTTTACCAAGAAAGCAGCATCCTCTCTACTCAGGGCCATGCTTCTCTGTAAATCATGCTCATGTGTGCATGTTCACTCAGTATATATAGAGTTCACAGCTTGTCTTTTCATAAATATGATTCATGACTTTTTTTAAGCAATCAGGTCACTTTATAATCACCAAAATCGCACTTCTACGGGTGAGGAAACAGGCTGCTTAGCCAAGACTGTGCCTCTGCATCTGGGCTTAGGAGACTTGCCCCACCCCTACCCCCCCCCCCCCCCCCCCCCCCCCCCCCCCCCGCCCACTCGCCCGCCCCTGTCACCTCCACCCAGACCTTCCTTCCCACAGTTAAGCAGCCTTGAGAGTGAACTCACAAAGCTGTTAAGTAGATGCCATTTACTGGTACCATCTCACAGTGCATTCATTACGACACGCGACACAGCACATTCCCAGCAAATAATGAAAACAGAAGAGAAATACACAACTTTCCTCACCAAGGAAACACTGCACACACCTCCAAGGGACTGCCTCCCTCACACAGTTTGTGGTTACTGTGGGTTACCACCTTCCAGGATGCATTTATCTCTGGGGAAGAATGTAGACACCAAGGAAGGCATCCCTCAGTAAGCACACTGACTACAATCATTTCTATTGTTTCTATGTGTGTCCATTGGCTGCAGGAGAATAAGGAATGCAAATGGATTCTGCTATAAACTCATTCTTAACCATAGCCCAGACTCTAAACTAGCATGCCATTTCCTTGGCTTATTTCTTCTGGAGGCAAAGTGTTTCTTCTGTAATTTTAGTTGTCTTAATAGAAATATCATTTTACTGAGTCTTTTAAGTAATTCAGCTAGTCTATAATTCTAGGACTCTCTTGATTTGTTTTGTCTATTTTGGGATTCAGAGCCTTGCAACTGCTAGGCAAAAGCTTACATCCCAGCCCAAGGACTTTCGACTTGATATGAATTACTTTTAGAAAGAGAAGTTGAAAACACTTGAATTACATTTTTGTTATTACTCCTGACCTGTCCTTCTGAGTCTGTAGACTTTGTGTCTGTGCCAATTACCAAGGACACAGAATCATTTCATTGAAGGAAATACAGAATGACTTTAAGCCCAGGATCAAGGCACCCGAGGTAAACTTGAAAAGGCTCCAAACCTACAGAGAAACTACAAACTGCTGATTCACACCCAGGGGTTTAACTCTATCACACCTTAACAACCACCACTAAAAAGGCTATTTTAAAGGACCACCACATAGCAACGACCTAGGAGTGAAATTCCCATACCCTAACCCAAGATTCTGTAAACTGATACATTTATGTTTTAGATTTGTTTTCGAGAGGGCTAGGGATGAAACCCAAGGCCTTGGCCATCATAGGCAAGGGCTCTACAACTAACCTATCTACCCAGCTACATATCTGTGTTTTTATCTGGTCCTTATGAAGGCCATAAAATATCAGCAGACAAATTTTAAAGTTAGGAGAACTTTCTCTCAGTTTTAAAGGGCCTGGGAAGTAAATGCTGTTGGTATCCACCACATCTGTACTCAGTGATTAAAATTGATGTGAATCTTTCAAACTCTTAATCATATATCCAAGTATTCCTTTACGAAGCACAACATTTCTCCCCACCAGTGTGTCAAAAGGTCCATTCCAGAACAATGGTGGGTACCACAGAGATGTTCACACTGAGACTTTATGGTGCCTTTTGTTTTGCCAAGACACTGGTATCTAATTTAGAAGTCTGCAAACACTATCTTCATTGGGCTCCATAGGGAATATTTTAAGCTTTGGGGCCATATAGTCTTATTGCAAGTAATTAACCCTACCATTTCATATCAGGGCAGACATATACAATTAAGAACAAAAATGGGCATAGCTGTGTTAGAAAGAAACTTTATTTATAAAAATATAATAGGTAGATTGTCACATTTGATCCATAAGTCATAGCTTGCCTACCCCTCACAGGACTCTATGTAGTCTTAATGATTTTTTTTTTCATTTTATTTAGCTTTATTTTATGTAGCAGTGCAGCAGACTGAACCCAGTCTATGCATGTACCAGGAATAGTGTTATGACTGAAACACTGTATACATATTTATGTATGTGTATATTCTTATTATGTATATTCTTATATATATTACACCAGGTCACTCAGAGAGCAAGAAAAAAGAAAAGGAAAAGAGGACAACTCAAAATTGACAATATAGAGACTCTAATCTCAGTAAAAGCTCATACAGCATTTTTTTTTAGCTTATGAAGTCTTTTCTCGATTATGGTCATATTTGATTTTCCAACAATGGGAGGGAGCTATGGGTTCTGTCAGTTTAAAGCTGAGCTCAGGGCACTGTCCGTGAGACTGGAGTTCAGAGGTCCCGTCTGAATGCAAAGCTGTTTACTTGCGGAGTCAGCACTGAAGATCCCTTTGATACACAGCCCACCAGCCCAGCAAAAACCACACATGCCTTACCTCTGTGTGGCAGGTCCACTGTTTTCTCTTTAAGACCTGAAGATTCCATGGGCAAGAATGAGTTGGTGATTAGTAGCGTAAGAGAACGATCTTGTATTCTAGTCTGCTAATGTCTGTTTTGTGCCAGAATTTTCCCTGTGGCACTGAGCCAGGAGGAAGGAAGCTGCTATAAATGTCTAGGCAAACGCCTGAAAAATAAATTCACAAGAAAGAAAATGCATGATTATAGAACTAGTGAACTAAAGTTGAAATTATAGTCAGCCACGGTACCCTCAACATTCCTGTGTGAGTTTTGCAGCAGTGGCAAGAAATGCAGATGAGCAAGAAAAGAAAAAGAACTGCGTTTCGTTAATTCTTCAAAGAGAGGCATCAGCAAAGGTGCTGAACATGGAAAGAAAGAGGTTGGGAGAGAAGAGAGACCTGTAATTTGTCCTATACAGAGGCATCCTGTGGTCACAAAGAACATTCTGCTGACCTTTTATTCTCCCCCTCCAAAAAAAAAAAAAAACACTAGAAGAAATATGTCCAGTGAAAGTATAATTAGAAATGTCTTCTCTTTATTGAATTACATGGAATTTTAGCATAAATTGAGTGTACAAAATAACAGGTTTTCCTTTAACATTTTCATACATGCATGTAGTGTATTCTCTAACTGGAGGGTCAGGCTCTGCACAGTGCTTGGGCATTTCAGAGCATGTTCTGGAAGACTTGCTGCCAGTCCACTCCTGGGCTGGAAAGGACTTTCCTTTCACCTTTGTGAAGGGCCTAGCTGGTCTCTGATGGGCCACATCATTTCCTACTTGTTCCTTATAGCTCTCCAGCACTTCAGGCAGATCCTTAAGAAGTCGCTAGCAGATGTTTCTCCCACATTTCCCACACATTCTAAATTTAGCTTCCCATGTAACGTGCCTCATGGATGTTCTGATGTGGTCTTTTCTCTGAAAGCATCATGCAAATGAGGGAACAGTCTAAGCCACTAGCTCTTGTGATGCCACACTTCCAGCTCTGTGTTTTCAAAGAACGTGTTTCTGTGTGAACAAGAGAGAACTAACCCAGAGATGCTGAGAACATTCCCCAGAGTATGTAGAGAACTGCTTAGATTCCCCGAGGCTCCACTTGGAAACAATGCCTTGGAAATATTCATAGACTCCCTCTACCTAAGCAAATTATGGCCTGGTGTTGAATGAGTCCACAAAACACGAGAATCTATCATGAGAAGGAGGATAGATGCAAGCAAGCAGCAGGGTACAGATCCAGCCCCTTTCATTAAGTTTTATATATATATATATATATATATACTTATCTCAACAAGAAAGTTCAGCCCTATGGACTACATCTTCTCCATCATAAACACGAGAACAACGATGCACACTGTTAGGTTTGCACATGAGTGAAAGGAAAATGGCTTTCCTAAACTGTCGAGTGTTATCCAAACAGAAATGTTTGCACAGTTGTGAATCTTGCCCTACTGAGGATCAGCAGGGAGGCCAGAAAGGGATCCCTGGTGTGTTTATCAACACCACCTCTCCAGGCATAGTGGACACCAACCGACACTTCAGTAGCTGTGCTGCGATGCCTGTGTGGAACTGTGTGCTATGACAGGATACAGGAGAGAGAAATTATGTCTATGAGCCCACGGCATTTCATTGTATGGGGAAGAACCTAGAAATGTGCTTTCCCACTCATGATGTTGAAAATGAAATACAGTTCTTTAGAATGAGCCATGTAACTGCCTTTAAAAAAAAAAAAGTCAGACACTCTCAAAGTTGGCACTTTCACATAGTTCTACACAGCCAGAGACTGAGCTAGAACTCATTCTTTAATGTTCGTTAAAATTTGTTCCATAGAATGTACTTCTGTGTAGCTTTTGCTCCAATTTACCAAGTTCTTGCTTAACTAAAGCACCTTCTAAATGATTATAAATTTATGCATTCAAAACACAGTATCTCAAAGGAGGCTATAATATAGTAAGTACCATTTAAATAAAAGGAGAGGCTCTAATTGCACACTTTTTTTCCTCCAGTACTGAAGATCAATCCTAGGGCTTCGTGCATTCTCTTAAGGGAGCCACGGCTTTTACTTCAACATCCCTTTTCTTTTTCTGTTTAAATAATGGAACTCCAACATTAGGATTCTTAAAAGAAACATAACCAAAAGAAGATGAGATCTATTTCAAGGATCAGCTAATATTGTCATGTGAGTTAGGAAGTTCAAACTCACAAGGAAAGCTCACATGACAGGTCAAAGTCCAAAGGCTCTCTGCTGGCAGCATTCTCTCTGTCCTAGAAGAGCTCTCTCTGTCTTTTGTCCTGACAAAGGCCCACACATATCATGGATATCAATCTACTTTATTTATGTATTAATCTTACCTAAGGTTAAATTCACACAGCATCACAGAAATGTCCAGAATATATTTAAACAAATATATTGGTACTGGATACTCTTGCAGAAGACCTAGGTTCAACTCTCAGCACCCACAAGGTTACTCACAACTGTCTTTTACTACATATCCAGGGGATCAAAGGCCTTTCCTGGTCTCTGCAGGCACCAGGGATGTATGTGACACAGCCATCCATGCAGGAAAAACACTCATACACATAATAAATAAGTAAAGTTTAAAGAAATAAAAACTCTGCATTTCCTATTCTTGTTAAAGCCACGTTTTATATTTGCTTTGTCATAATGAAGACTTTCCCAAAAGGTCCTTTATGCCCTTGAAACAGTTGGCATGGAATTCGAGAGTCACGGGTAGATTCCTCTTTCCTGGAGTATTTTAGAGGAAGACTCCATCCCATCCCAAGGCATGATGTGACATCTTACCTTGAAAACTCAAATTCAGTTTTTAATTTTATCAAATATCTTGAGATGAGTCTTTCTTACATAACCAGTCTTGGAAATCACTGATACACTGAAAACAAAGCCATACGGCTTCTTCCTGTCGAGAAAACTAATAAAGATTTAGTGTTGAACTACTTATGAAAGACAGGGAAAATGGGCCAAGATGCACTGAATTACTTTTTAATCTGTCAATCATCTTTCCCCACAAACCTCTAAACTCATTCACTTATATTTTATTTGCTCAACTGTTCCTTACAGAGCCCACAGAGAGACAGACAACATGGAGCAACTAAGAAAATTCACTTTGGAATTCACTTCCATTCACCCAGCAGCTCACAAGAGCTTTAAAGGTGCCCAGGTATAGGCTCTAAGAACAACTGCAAAGGCCTCTGGGAACGGCAAGCAGGGCAGTGGTGAAGGCAAAATTAACCTTCTAGCAATATCCCACTTTGAGGACTTAAATTAGTGCTTAATCTCACTGGGATATGTTTTCCCCCTGTTGGCTTTTTAAAATTAAATTTGTCAAAAATAATTCACCTAGTCGTATGTATATATAGGATTCTTATTAGGGTATTGCAATGTAAAATATATTAGCATTATATGACTATTACAAGGGCTAAAGCTTAGGAAAATAGACTAATTACCCTCACTTATAGGTCCATGGAGAAGTAGTACAGAGTAATGAGAGAGAAATCTAATAAATGTGATCACAAAACCCACTAGATGGGCTCAGAAATATTACTTTGCCAACAGATAAGAAGGCTTCTACCTCAAGATCCATTTGCTCTGTTTCATCTGTATCCCCAACAGCTGAGCATGCAGAAGGGAATAAGAACTGAGTAAGTGATGATCTGTTGTTGGTGGTGGTGGTATTATTATTATTATTATTATTATTATTATTATTATTAGCTTACTTGTTTAATTTTCAGGGGAAGCAGATTGGGGTGAAATAGAGAAAGAAAAGGTAACTTTTAATTCAATGTGTTGTTGTTGTTTTTGTTGTTTTTTTTTTACCAAAGTAGGAAAACAAATTAATCATATGGCTTGTTATTTCCTAAAGATTTCACTGTATCTGTTTCCTAGGGATGTGGCAATAATGGCTGTCCCAGAGGTCAGAATACAAAAATGAATAAAGACAGAAATCAAAATTTAAACAAGTAGGGGCCAGAGAGATGGCTCAACAGTACAAGGCACGTGCTGCTCCTGCAGAGGAACCATATTTGGTTCCTAGTACCAACATGGAGGCTCACAGCATCTTTAACTCCAGGTGTATGTGACTGGATGCCACCTTCTGTCCTCTGTGTGTACTAGGCATGCAGGTGGTACACATATAACATACATACACATACACACACACATTCAATAAGAATAAATATATCTTTAAAAAGGAAGCTTTTCACAAATAGGCTAGAGGTATATGGTATGCCAACCCTGCCCTTTCTCTTCACTTGTGCTCCCCTGGAATGAACTAACTAGTCAATGATACATCTTTCCACTATGAATCTCAGTGGACTTAAGCCTGAGCTGATTGACCAGGCCAAATACTTCAACCAAAGCATCGACCTAGGCTTGAAACCAGGAGTTTCTCTCTAAAGCTCACCAATAACTTTAGGACCAAAATTCCATGATTTAGCAGACAGTCTAAATGTGTTTTAGTAAACAAAGGAAGATGGTCCCAAAGAAGAGGAAGCTATTGAGCAGAAATCAGAGAAATGAAAACCCCTGTGTCTCTGTTCAGTCCCTTTCTGAAGCTGGACTACATTCCCGATTCTAGGACCCATTCCTGCATTCTTACAAACAAACCATGACTATTAATTAAGCCTCTTGGAATTCATTTCTGTTCCCTTTAGCTCATCCCCCACGTTAATCCTCTGAGGGATAAGGAACCACACTGCAGCCTTTCTGGACAGATACTCTCATAGTAGAAATGATCTCTTTCCAGCGGAGTCTTTTGAGGGGGACTCCGGCATGTGGCATGTCAATTACATTTATATTCACCCATCATTGTCTCCTTGTAGTGAGTGAGGTACGACCACATGAATAAAGTTCTGAGAGGATGTGTACTGGACCACATGAATAAAGTTCTGAGTGGATGTGTACTGGACCACATGAATAAAGTTCTGAGTGGATGTGTACTGTCTGACATGAGGCAACCATACCAAGAAACAAGGCCTTGGACCCGTAGGAAATTGGCAAAGCCTTGCCCTGAGGTAAGTCTTGAGAAAGCATTGCCTTTCTTAGGTCCAAGTACACGGAAGAGTGCTTACAGAAGATTGACCCATGTGTGCTACAGTAGCAACTGCAGGGTCTCCTCCCAGATGCGCTGTGTGCAATAAACACGCTGAGGCTCTCAGTTACAAAGGTGGTTGGAGCCACTCCATCAGAGTGCACACAGCCCACCTGTACTTGTCTCTGTACTTTCCTCATTCCCCTGATGCCCTTAGTCAGAGTCCCAGGACGGAGCTGTGGAATGAGCTCTCTTCTGACCACTGAAAGCCGAAATGCAGTATCCTTAAAGCGAAGAGAGAAAAAAAAAAAAAAAAAACATTGTAGAGAGGATTCTCTTTCCTAGAGCCTAGCGAATGCGCAGCTGGCCTCTGAGACTTGTAGTTTTTAATAGGCCATAAAAGGATATCATCCCCATTGATGGGATCACATACACTCTTGGGGGAGGAGCCTCACATCATGAATATGTAAGAGGAAAACTGGCATAAGAAATGTCTCTCTCTCATGCTTGCTGACTTTTTAATTTTATTTTTATTCCCCTTTTCCCTTTTAATCTTTCATGCATAACAAAAATCCTTGCTGGTTCATTATCTATTTCTACATCTTTAACACAAGTTCATTTCCATTTTGTCTGCCAATCCCATGGCTCTTCATTGCTCTCCTGTTGCATCCACACATATGTCTATAATATTATATCCTAAACACATCCTTTGGTGTGCATTTTTACTGCTCTCCTGTGATCACCAGGCTCATCTTGAAAGGGGTTAGGGATTTCTGCTATAGCCCCAGTGTCAAAATCATGTAGCCAGGTCCATGCAACAAATCTCTTAATATACATCACCTGCTTCTGTTTCCTTGGTTAGGTGTGACTGATACAGAAACTAATAGACTACATGTGGAATGAGACCTGATGTTCAGGGCCAAATTTGATTGTGCTCAATATTTATTTCCTACCCACTCTGTTCAGTAATTTTGCAAATGGCCATGCCGACCAATGGCAACCTCTGGACCTTTCATCACATCTAACCAACACTTCAAGCTTTTTCAAGTACTTCAAGAAAAACCATGGTTTGCTAGATCAAACAAAAGCATACTTTTCATTCAAGCCTCCGTTTTCTTTATCTTCCTCCTTTGGAATGTTTTGGGGCTTCCCTCTCATTCAGGTGGTTCCTTTTACGCTATATTCCAGAACTTTATGACATGGCATTGGTTAATCTAGCCAATAACTTTAGTCATTATTGCCAATAAAACCTGTTATAGTAACTTTACGTTGTCTAACACCTTTTTAAAAATGGTTTTCACCCTATTTGCCACAGTTACCCTGTATAGTTTTCCAAAAGCTTTGTTCAAGAGCCAGGGGTGTGACTTGATGGTAAGGTCCTGAGTTCAAACCTCAACATCAAAACAAGACTTTCCTCCAGCACAAAGCTGGGTCCATTGCTCTGGAATATTCACTCCTTTTAGGAATTTGTGTTATTCCTTTCCCAAGCCACGTCTTCTCAGAATATTTTGTGGCCTTGTCTTTAAGCATTTGGTGTTGTCAGCCTTGTTTCCATGTTCTCTTACTCTTCCTGCCCATGAGTCAGCACCACAATGAAATTTCTCACATTCAAAGCCTCTGTCCTGGACAGGACTGTAATGTTGTGCAAATTCATTCCACCAGGTTTAGAACCTTTTTATTTAGACAAAAAATGGGAAATGTTGTGGGAATTCATTCCGCCAATGGCTTTGGCATACACTGTAATTTTTATTTCACAAGCTGAGAGCCCCTTCTCTTTTGTGTATGTTGAATATATGTGTATGTACATGTTTGGGGGGGATTGAGGTCAGAGGCTGACACAGGTGTCTTCTTCAGTTACTTCCCACCTTATTTTTTCAGGCAGGGTTTTCTCATTGAATCTGGAACTTAGTGATTTAGCCACACTGGCTGGACAGCAAACTCAGAGAACCTACTTCCCCAGCTCTGGGATGGCAGACATGGTCACCATGGTTGGCTTTCTATGTGGTGCTGAACTCAGATCTCTATGCTTCATTGTTTAGATTTTAAATTCTTCACATTTTTCACCTGTTCCATTTTCCCAAGTTCTTAGGGGAAAATAATTCATCTACTACTATAGCTGATGTTTCAGGAGTACTCACTCATGTGGCATGTCTGTTATTATTGTTGTGGAACATAGCTATTATTAATGTCATTAATTGGCTCTTGTATTTCATATTGACGCTGTAAACCACATTGAAATGCTGGGCTTCAATCTCAGGTGCTGATCTGTTTATTCCGAGGCTTTAGACATCTCCATTTTTTTCCTCATGACATCAACTAAATTCCTCCCCAGACTGTCATTCTTACAACACAGAAAGCTGTATATTCTTAAATAGATTTTCATCATAAGTATGTTTTGAAGAGGATGAGCATTTATAAATCTTCTTTTTCACCAGCAACACCTTCCAGTTGGGATTCCATGCAAGGGACACCAAGCCTTTGTACATCTTCCCTCTTGAGCCAACATTTTACTTTCACATTAATTTTAATTGTTGGCACTAAGATGCCACGAGGTTTCTCTTTTGGCCACATAGGCTGCTTTTGCTTTTCTCTTTCTGCTCCCCTGTCATCTGCTCACACTCTAGCATGGGTGCATTTCCCCTAACAACTTGCAGTACCATCCCCTCCCCCCCCCATCTCCATCACTTGTACAAGGTAAACACCTCCTTCCTATTGCCCCTTTCTCTTCCTAGGTCCTCTTTTGTCACATCCAATGGCTCCATTGTCATCTAATCTGCCTATGTGGCTTAGCTTTGAAAATGTGAATTGGGAAACCAACATATTGGGGCTGAACACGGAGGTGGACAGAGTGCCTGGTGTTGATACAACACCACCCAGAAGGCAGAGGGAGAGGCTAAGAATATCTCTGTCTCTAGTTCTGGCCTAGTTTAAAATAAATTTCTTTTGATTTAAAAAAAAAAATAAGGGTGCCCTGTGAATTAAAAGCACAGAATTGAGGTGATAGGACAGGCTCAAAACCAGGTAAATTGTGTCACATGCCTTTAGTTACAGCCTGGCCTGCTGCCTGCACATCTGGCTTAGGGTTAATCACCTCTAAAGCATCATCCACATGGTGTTTACAAAGAGAGGTCTTTTTGAACTGCCCTCCTCCTGCTCAGGATTCTTCAGTGACTGCCTAGTCTACAGGGAACTAGTGCTCAGGTCACTCACTGTCTGACTGCTACTTATCCTGCCTAACACTTTCATTACCCTGTATCTCTGCGAGTGCACACAGGTACACACAGGTACCTGTGTGCATATCTGTGCAGGCATGTGCAGGTGTGGGTGGGCAGCAGGTGAGCTAAGCCAGAAGATTTCAAGAAAAATGAAAGTCCAAATCCTAGCAGAAGAGGTAGAAAGCATGGAAGATTTCGGAACAGATGCTGGTGGGTGTTACAATTAGGTAGGAGGCCAATTCTGGAGATGTCAGTCAGAATCAAAGGGGGAGGCACCAAACAGGCACCCTGAATGTTAGCATCTGGGCATCTACACTGGCCTGCCCTTAGGGTCCTGACAGGATGGATCCTGAGCTGCAGTCACCAAGAGCACCCGCTGTGTTCATTCAGCACGTTTCCTTAGAAAAGACGGGCCTTGTACGCCTCCCATCTCTTTCTCTTTCTCTTCTGTCTCTCTTGTAACCAGGGACTGGTCTCTACCCCCTTCTCTGCCCCTCCCCCAACAAACCTCCCACATGAGCCCTGTTGTATGGTTTGACTCCTTCCTGCCATTTTTAAAATACAACACTGACTACTACTGTGTTCACAATGGCTCCATGCTAACAGATTATACTGAGAGAAACCTTAGTACATGCATTTCTCCCATGACCCTCCCCTGGGCGATGGGTCTCAAGACCATACCACATTTGCCACATGGTGTGGTTATTGAGGGGGTTGGTGAGACGAGGTCCATATCTGCCCATCCCTGCCTCTTAAGTCAGGGGTTGGAAGGTACTGTTATCCTGCAGGATGATGAAGTCAGCTCCCACATACTTTCTTGACTCTCCCAGTGAGATGGAGAGGCAAAGTGGACATAGATTTCTAAGAAAAGATTCAACCGGAAGCAGTGACTGCAGAAAACCATTGTTTTTATAACTAGTTTGGCAAAGTTTGTTCTCTAGGTTTTGGCTGGGACAGGTTTTGCATTTGTACTGAGAACATCAAGTTCTTCCATTCGGATTGCTTCCTTAACTCCAAGGACCTTCGAGAATTATGTGATTGCCTGTTGACAGAAAGGAGTAACCGAGAAATCATCTTAAAGAACCATGCATTTCTTAAGTGTTTCCCAGATGCTGGAGTTACAGACACATGTTTGAGCATAAGAAACTAATAAAGAAAGGTTGTTTTAGGTTATCTGCAAAGAGGAGTGTTTTAAAAACCATTATACATAGAGGTAGTACATGTTGAAATATGTTTTGTAGCAGTTATCTGGGGGGCCGGGGAAGAGGCCAGCATTTCTCTGACAGGTTCCATGAGTAATTGACATGAGGGTGAAAGACAGGGTAGATGGCTCATGGCTGGTAAGACTTAAAAGAGTAATTCTGAAGACATACGATACACAATGGCATTTGGGATCAGAGACTGGGTCTTATATAAACTATGGAGGCAGAGATCTCCCTGGTGAGCAAGGCAGAGGAAGCTGATACCTGCTTTTGAATTACCATGTTGGCAGGGGTATCAACCCTTACTGCAAGCATGGGAAGGAGGCAGGTCCATAGCCAAACCCATCATAAAAGCAGTCCATGGGGCCTGCAGACTTGGGGATACTGGTGTATGTGATGGAGATGTGCCCCAGTGGTCCATGTGTAGGAAAGGGTCTTACTGCAATGAGAGCTGCCAAAATCCCTGTAGCCATACTCTTGGTGGGAAAGGGCTTTAGAAAAAGGTTTTATTCATTTTTATTTTATGAATACTTTGCCTGCATGTATGCCTGTGCACCAAGTATGTGCTTTATGCTCATGGAGGTTAGAAGAGGGGTCAGATGCCCTGGAACTGGAGTTACAGTTGAGAGCTTTTCTGTGGGTGTTGGGAAGCAAACCCAGGTTCTCTGCAAGAGCAGCCAGTGCTCTTTACCACAGAGCCATCTCTCCACCCCCATCTTGAATGGCTTTTAAAGATCAGGTGGCAATAAAGCAGAGTTATGTTTGAGTTTCCTGTTTATACAAATAACTAACAAATGATTAATCAGTCAGACCAACCTTCCTCATTCTGCATTTAATACGTTTGGAGATTCTCCTTGAGCAAGTTTGAATTTCAGCAAATGCTCAGCATCTCTTCACTGCCTGTACCTAATCTCCACTAAAATGACAGATTCAGCACCAGCTAAATGGATTCCCAGACACGAGGTGCAGCTTTGAAATTCGGTACATCTTTCAAAGTATGAGTATTTGTCACCCCTTAATATTCTGGCTTATGAGACAATGGTCAGCCATTTAGGTGTCAGGCATGGTGATGATGTGAAAGTCAACACTGGAAGACTGGGGTGCTTCTGGCCTGGCCTGCATAGCTTGTTTGCCTACATGCTCTGTGCTCTCAGGCTACCCTACAGAGCCATAGGTGACAGACCTCCTAAGTCGTGTTTCCAAAGTCCTGGGGAGTTAAATTAGCATAGGACTGGATTTAGCTTCTCCTTGGGCACAAAACTATTGCCACTGAATTACTGCTATATGGTTGTTGATGGAACCTTCAAGGTGAGCCAAAAAATCAGGCTGAATCTGGGCACCATTTAGAAACAGAAGCTCTCTCCCTGGTGTCGTATATAATGGTCTGCGGTGAGTGTTTGAGGTTGGCTGGCAGCTGTGTGCCAGGATGGCAGTCAGAGCCCTGGAGTGACACCAGCTTTACCCTCTCGGCATGCGATTCCAACCCTGCTCTGATCAGCCAGGAGGAAGGCCGCAGAGAGTCAGGGAGGGCTATTTCTGTCTTCAGAACCCCAGACCCGCAGCAGAAAACCACCTCTCTGCTTTCACTAATGAGAACTTAGTCTCATGGGCCACAACCACCTGTAATCAAGGCAGGAAACTGGTTTCTCTCTTGGCAGCCATATGCTCCTTGTGACCCTACAACTATGGAAAAATTAGACAATTGGGTTTGACAGTAGTTAGCCTAACAGTTGCCATCATAAATGGATACACGTAGGAATTATAAATTCATACTAGTGCCCTCCAGGGGAGTGTACCTCACATTGGTTTCAGCTCATTCATCTTTGGCAGTGGTGATCAAAGTTTAACCCCACAGGATCATCTGGTAAGTTTTCCCTAACCATGCATGCACAAATTATATCTAGATATAATTTATCTACTGTCACCTTCAACCTGGCATATACATGAGTATTTTTATTTAGACAGACATGTGTCTGTCGACTGCTTGCTGCATGAAAATATAGACATGGAACCAAAAGAGGGCCAGACCCACTCAGGAACTTCTAAGCATCTAGATGAGGAACTTCCAGCCGTCATTCTCAGAAGACTGAAGACGGCACATTAATGATTTGAACAGGAGCAGGGCTGAGATGGGACAGTCACGTTCAAGTAATTGCAGGCAGAGACAGCACTGGGGACACACTGGAGGTGACGCCAAACAAGGGTCCGTAAGGGCAGTGCCACAGTTCCCCAGCCGCCCCACAGAGGGAGCGGCATCCATGGGCAAGGGGAGATGAGGATGAGGGCACAGAGCACCATTGACGGTGCTGGAATTACACCTACACACCTCTCAGGCCTCCTGGGTCTATCCATCTAAGGTGACTTCTCTGTGTAGTCAGTAGCCCCCCTTTCCCAGAAAGTCTCCCTCCACAGCACATCTTCTACACCCTTCTTTCTCTAGGTTCTTGACCGCAAACATTATTTCCTCTATTGGACTGACAATAAGCCCCTAAGAGGAAATTGTTTTTTCTTATTAATATGTGTGTTTGTGTTGCTTGACACATGAGGGTATACCATAAGTATATATATATATATGAATGCAGTCCTTTAAAATGCATGTGTAATACATTTGGGAACAAAGAACAGGATGCAGCCTGGGGTTGGGGGGGGGGGAGTTGGGTAAGGTTCTTCCACAGTGGTGGCTTGTTTTAGAGTCCTAATGAAGGACTTCCCTGGCAGAAGAGAAGCAACATGATGAAATCAGACAGACACAGGTGGGTAAGAAAGGTAAGAAGAAACGATTCAAATGGTCTGGCATTCTTTCTTCTCTATCCCAAGCCCAAAGTGACGAAGCTTTTGGTACATGCAGTCAGCTCTTGTTGCAGAGATGTGATCCTGAAGGGGTTATCTGAGAAATTCAACCATCTCATTCTTTACCCTTAAAACCCATTTCCTAACAGAATATCTCTAGTCATGACTACATCCTGCTTATAAAATGAATTTATGGTAGCTATTAAGACCAGATAGGATCTTCTGTTTTTAAATGAAAACATACAGTCCTTTAGACTACATCATTCTCCCATGCCTTGTCCTAACCCCACCTGTGATGATACCACAATTTCTCCCATTTTGTTTTTCCTAGAAGCTAATATTCTAGTAAGCATGACTGATGGAAGGTTCTAGAAGTCCTGGTCTAGTCTGATTCATCCATTGACATTTCAGCAGAATCAGAACACCAACACTGTATGCCAGAGGCAGTTCTTTAAAGTCAATTTTTTTTTGCAAGTGCTTCAAGGTCAAGCCTTTAAATAACTTATCAACACATCTCAAAGTATTTCCACAGATCTGCTTCATTCCCCAGGGCCTGCTGCCCTCTTCCAGCACACAATGTGTGGCACTGTCTCTACCATTGTGGCAAGATGTGTTTCACAAGTCATCTTATTTTCTGAAAGTGGAGAGGAAAAAGATTCTTTTGTGGTTTGGAAGTCTTCAAACTGTGTTTACATCATCACTTCCTACAGTATATAAACAAACAAGCAGTTGCCGCAAGGCTTACAAACGGTCTACCTGCTATTTCATGGTGCTGTGCACTTCCAACTGTTTTGTGCCCACCTCTGTGTGTGTTTTATGGTCTGAAAAGCCACCTAATTGAAAAGTCATCAAATAGGAGCTGTGCCGTCTCCTATTCGTTCATGGAGATGTGGGCACACATCCATCTGAGATTGCTTTGTATCCTCAAGAGGACCCACTCATTTATCTATCCATTGCTCTACGGGCATTTAGAACAGACTTGCCCTGTTCCAGGGGTTAGTCAGGATGTGCTGTCCTGACAGAATTAGCGGTGCTGTTCCTGCTCCTGAGAAGCTAATGTGCACAGGGTTCCTCACGGTGCATTCACAATGCTGCCATAGACATTAGAAAGGGATGAAAAACCGCAATAAACTTTTCCTCCATTGCAACTTGCTACTGACCCCACCCTTCCTTCACAGAAACTGCAGGACTTCTCCTGCCTTGCCCTTCTACCTCATGGGTGCTGCAGAGGGGTATCCCATCTGACCCTTTTCCTCTCTTATCTGCCCTCACGTAAGGAAACATGGTGGTGGGGACAAACTGTCCATACAACATTCTGTATGTCTGGTCTAAAATCTATCATAACCATTAATCAGCAAGGAAACACCAGTCTTCCTTATAGCCACAGGATATTGGTTGCAATATCTGAGGATGGACAAGCCCCTTATATAAAACAGCATAGTGTTTACATGTAACAAGGGCACATCTTCCCATATACTTTAAAAAATCTCTAGACTGCTTCTGAGAACAGTAAGTCATAGGGAGTTTATAAACACTGCACTACATTCTTGAGAGAGTGAAGAAAAGGAAGAACTCTATGCACCTATCGAGATACAACTTTACAAATATTTTTCAACCTGCAATTGATTGAATCCACAGATAAGGAATCAAAAGACACAGAGGGTTAAATGGATTTCTGAAACTAAGATACTTCCTCCAAACTACGCAAATCCATAGTGAAACCAGATTCCAGGGCTCCTTTTATTATGCCACAGTGACTTGAACACAGTCACCCCAACTTAGTCATAACGGTTTTCTAGGTGATTCTAGCTTTGAGTAGCTACTTTTCATAAAGTCGATCTAATTTTAGTTTTCCTTTATTCCTGGAATTGTGCCTATTCCTTCACACAACATCTTTTTTTCTCTTTAATTCACAATTGTTTAAAATAGTAATAAAATGATATCAAGTTCAAAACAAGATGACAGGTCTTCACAACCAGGTTGTGGGTTGCCTCAGTACTCACTGATCTCACTGGAGTTGATCTGCAGACCAAACCAACTTCACAATGCTGACATAGAACATGTGCTTCCAAGGATGGGTTGTTCAATAAGTGACCTGGCTTCCATTTTTATGACCGAGGGTCAAGGTAAGAATCTGCACATTCTCTGGCTCTCTCAACTCTTTCAATCTACACACTGCTGAAACAGGCAACATCAGAGATGAAGAACACAGAAATACAGACCCGGATTTCTTCTAGAAACTGATAAGTGCCTGGAGAAACAAAATGATGAACATTTTTTTCAAACTTCTTGTCACACTTTCCTAAAACTGGTTTTGTAAACTTAGACTTCAGGCCATTTACTAGCGGGTAGGTACAGTTACCATAATTTTCTGGCCAGCCAAGATTAAGATTCTAAGGTTCTCTGTTCATAGTCAAGAGCAACTGACTATCTTGAGTGTATGTGTGCACCAACTAAGTTACCTAGGAGTCACTTTTGGATGGAAGGGAGGGGAAATGTTTTGATACAGGGGTGTTCTGGAGAAAAGGACTGGAGTTAAGGAGGAGCCAGACAAGCATAGTGGAGTAAGAGAATGAGGCAGATTTCCTTTTAGACTGGGAGGAGCTGTTGGAGATCCATGGCAACGGCATTAAGAATAGAAGCCAAAGGCATTACACACTCAAAACTACGCAATCTTGAGCATACGCTGTGCTGGTTGGAGGTTTAAGGACCCACATTCTTAGCAGAAGCAGGCAGAGGGTGTTCCCCATTTTATCACCACATAGTGGTACTTTGCAGGGTTGTAGAACAGAGCTGTGTGGTGATGGTGCCTAGGTAGGAAAGTGGGGTGCTTATGGAAAACTGGCAGCCAAGGCAGCCATACTCTCTCTCAGGTAGCCAGTTCATAAACTCGCGTGTGGTGTCCCGAGAAGTCCATGTGAAAAATTCTCACAGTAAGAAACTTGCCCAGAAATTGAAATGTCTTCAGCTGTGGATGGAAGCGGGGAGTTGACACAATACTATCTATATTCAGTGTCTATGTTTGTACTCCAAGCCTGGTGAGACCTGTGATATTCAGTCAAATATACTAGTAAGACAGGCAGTTCCTTTACATTCAGTGGAGGAGTATAACTGAACAAAAGAACTCAGCTAAACAAAAGAGGTGTAAAGGCGTGAAGACTGGGTTCTGACCCACCTCCCAACCAACCACACTACCCCAGGAGGAATGAAGGTCATTCTCTTCAGTGTTCTGACATTTGTGTCAGCCGCTCCTTTGTCTTTAAGTCAAACTAGCCAATCTTATCACACCCTGAAAGTACATTTTTTTTAAAGCCCGCCTCTAAGTCAGTGAGTAACCAGCACACACCCACTTCCTTCTCCTATCTAGTCCATTCCCAGGACTCCATCCCTGAAGCATGAGCCAGGCCAGACTCCCAGACAGGATTTCCTGGACTCTCTGACCTTGGAACTAAAACTCAATCCATCCAGTGCTTTAATGAGGATCAACTAGGGTGCATGTGTGTGTGTGTGTGTGTGTGTGTGTGTGTGTGTGTGTGTGTGAGGGGTGGGGTGCTCGGATAGCTTCCTTACATGCATAAGGCAGGGTTCCGATCACTGTCCCCTGGCACAAAGCCTGCTGGCTCCCCTGGAACCACCAGGAAACAACCTGCCAAGGGGAGAGAATGATGTCCTCCACTTTCCCACAGACTCTGGATGAAAGATGCTTACATCATTGGGCCTTTAAGAGAGTGACCTAGGTTCACATGGGCAGGTCTTTAAGATGCAAAGAGAACTGGAGGTCCTTTGGTTGCTGAGAGGTAAAGACCTCTGAGAAGATGGGACTCAGTCAAAACCCTAAAGAAGAATCCCAGAGAGCCAACACACCTCCTTGAAACCCAGACAGACCCTGTTTCGCACTCCCAGAACAGAGAGCAGTATACAAAGGGGAACTAGGGTTTGTCACAGGGACTATGAGCAAAGATTCCTCATCTGGGTTCCATGAACATTACTTCAGAAAACATAAAAGTATTATTATTATTATTATTATTATTATTATTATTATTATTATTATCATTATCATTATTGTGAACCTGTGACTTCATTGAACTTTAGATTATAGCAATTTATCCCCCTCAGACTACATACAACAGTACCACACTACTTTAGAAAATGCTGATGTTTTATTGGGATCTGAGATGCTGCTCCAGGCTCAGGTTTTAGGGGCTTGATGGCCAGCTGGTGGGATCTGGGGAAGTCATTGAATCCAGGGGGCTCTGACTTCATCAGAAGACCAATCTTTTGATGAACTCATAATCTGGCAGCATTTGGGGGACATGGTAGAAAGTAAAAAGTGGGGCCTAGTTGGAGGAAATACATTACTGATGTTGTACCCCAGAAAGAAACAGCTCACCCCAACCCCTTCTCTCCTTCCCCACTGCTATAAGGTGAACAGCTCTGCTCCACTCCTTCATCCATGATGCACTGCCTCACACAGGTCCAGGAACAACCGAACTGCCTCCCTTTTGAAGTGATCGCCAGAGAACTAACACAGTGAGGATGTCCACTGAAGCTAGGCAGGAATGCGCATGCTCTCTGACACAGAAATTCCACTCCTGGATATATGTCTCGATGAAAGAGAGCTTGAGGCCATTAATAAAATAGGTACAAGAGCAATCGTGGTGTTATTCACCTAAAACCTAAGCAACTAAAAACTGCACCAATATCGGGGCCCTTACAGGGAGACAGTTCAGTCCATACAGTGATGGCCTTGCAAGCAAGCTAGGTGTAGCAGTGCATGTTCTTAATCCCTGTGATGAGATAGAAAGAGCCGGGGAAGGGAGCAGAAAAGGTGAACAGTGCCTGAGGAACCACACCCAGTGTTGTCCTCTGACTTCCACACACACATATATGCACCCACTCATACACACATGTGCACCCACTCATGCACACATGTGAATAAATAAGCAGTGCACCGACCGTTGACTTGATTAACAAGTTATCATTTAGAATACTGAACAGTGTTAGCAAAAGAAGGAATTACTGGTCTGTGCAGCTCCACAGGTGACTCTTACAGGTACATTAAACAAGACAAAGCAAAAACGACAGACATGATACGACTCCATTTCCGTGAGGTTCAAAGCTAGACAGAAACTAACGGTGACGGAAGTCTGAAAATGGCTGTTTACTTGGGGGCTGGCAGGAGTCAACTAATGAGCTTTGGGTTTGTATCTCAACACACATGGTTCACAGAAATACACACAGAGCTCAGAGCTCAAGTACTTCAAATCTGAGCCTCTTCTGTATGGAAGCTATACCTCAATTAAAGAAAATGAAAGGCCTATGAATTTTTGTGAACAAACAATGGGTCTACTTAATAGTGCAGGGAATAGATTGGAGATCAAATAGAAAAAAAAAACAACTAAGTCTTAGAAAGTTGCAAAACCTTGGATTGAAAAATCTATGGCCACTCAATGAGCAAACAATAGGCTAACAATGTAGCTTTACTCCAAAATAACTTTTAAAAAACTTATTTGGTAAGCCTTATTTTTATTAATTTTCATTATGCATATGTGTGCATCTATGTATATGAGTCCAGATGCCCCCAGAGGGCGAGTATATAAGATCTTCCTGGAGCTGGAATTAAAAGCTGCTGTGAACTGCCTGGTGTGAGTTCTGGGGACCAAGCATGGGTCTTCTGCAAGCACAGTACTCACTCCATAACCTCTGAGCCATCTCTCCAGTCCCTTAGCATAACTTATTTATTTTTAAAGCCCTTCCCAAGGGAGACAGAGGGATCAAAGGAACAGCAGTGACAGTGAAATCATCTGGAAACAAAAGGACAAGGAGCCTGTAAAGCCATGGCTGTGCAGCCAGCAACTTCTCTAACATCCACATCTCCCCTATCTGATAGGAGCAATGAATTCGGGCATCCCTTTTCTGCCTAGCCATTGGGTGCAGGGTAGGTAATTTGCCATGGAGAAAAAGAGCAGATCTGTCTTTGGATCAAGGGAAGCACTATCCTTAAACAGTGTAGAGACTCTCATGTGGACCTGGTATTTGGGTTTGGCATCAATGACCGCACCCCAACTCCATAAGGTAGATACCATGATCTCTCTATTTACAAACAGAAGACATGGCTCAGAGAGGGTTAGCAACTGACCTAGCATCACTAATGCATGCTGGAGGCAGCATTTTCTCCAGGCAACTCGGCTCTACAGTCATCTGGTGGCTACAAATGAACTGGAAATGGTACCACCTGATGCTTCCGATATCATAAATATTGCAGAGCCTATGTTCACCAGTAAATCCATAACTAACAACTCTACTTGTAGATGGGAAAGCACATTATCACGCTCTTTGGAAGTTTAAAAAAAAACATTAAACTGCTTTAGAAAGCTAGGAGGAGCATTTTTATGGATGTAATAAAGTATTTCCAGGGCTGGGGAGAGAATTCAGGTGGTAAAGTGCTTATAGCATAGGCAGAGGACTCCAGTTCAGATGCCCAGCACAGACACAAAACACCAGCAGTGACCTGCACTCCTGGCACTGTAGCAGGGAGGGGTCAGGAAGAGCCCTGGGGCTTGCGTGCCAGCCAGTCTGGTAGGATTCATGAGTTCCAGGTTCAGTAGAAGGCCCTGTCTCAAAAATGAAGATGAGGAACCATTTAAAAAAACACATCTGATGTCAACCTCTGGCCTCCACACCCACATGTGCATGTGATATACACATCTCTCTCCTCTCTCTCTCTCTCTCTCTCTCTCTCTCTCTCTCTCTCTCACACACACACACACACACACACACACACACGCACACGCACACGCACACGCACACACACACGCACACACACACGCAGTATTTCTATGCTAATATGAAGAGTAACTGAGGAATAAAACTAAAAACCGCAGCTGTCTCAGGGTGGATCAGGACCAAAAGCTCCACAGCCATTCCTCATCCGATCACACAACTCCTGCTCCAGGACAGTATTTCAAAGGGAATCCTTTGTAGCAACCTGGGCAGAAGGTGGTATGTGGGGCACAACACATGCAAAATATCTACAGACATGAAGGAGGCTTCCTCCGAGACACCTTCACAGCTGAGGCCCAGATCACTTTAGGGAGTGACAGAGGGGTGGCCTCTCCAAATCCCCGACCACCCTGATAGTGTCAGAGAGCCTCCAGGTCTCCTTGAAAGTTCCAGAGCAATAACGACAAGGTCAAGTTCAGCCAGGGCTCTTGCTTTCCATCAGATGTGTCTCACCTGCTCCAGATGCTAACTTTCATGCTTTCTAATCGGAAAAGAAAACAAAACAACAACACTTGCCCTTTCTTTTCTCCTTGTCTTATCTTTAAATCTGCAAGAAAGCCTTTTCTAGGAACCTCTCTCCAAAGAATGTCTCATGAAAGACTCTCACCAGGAAGACACAGCACCTGTCTCTCTCACCAAGCCAAGTGGACACTGGCCGAGACTTTTGGGGAAGCAGCAGGTTGCTGGCACAGGCTCTCTGCAGTTCTTTTCATAGGCTACCAAGGTCAGGTGTTTTGTGGCAAGTGGCCAGCTCAAGCACTAATTAATTAAAGGACTTTCCTTGCTGAGGATGTTGGCCATTTTGACATCTCGGTTGGATGCTTGAGCTCATGGAGGCTGGGAAGAGCGGCTCTGCCTTCATCCTATTTGATCTCTCCAGTGGGAGAAACCAAGTGCCCAGAGTTGCAATAATCATATTAAGTACCAGTTCCCTTTGCCAAAACACAGTGCACTCTTTTCTTTATCCTTCCCTTGGGGAAAACTCCCACTGAGTCATTTACTGGGTTCTCTGCTTATCTTGCAATTCCACACTGACAGTATCATTTTTTTTTCCCAACATACGTAGGCAGTTCCACGGGCTGCATGGTTTGTGGTTTTAAAGGAGATCACTACATTTAGGCTCAACCCCAAACAGAACAGGACAGAGCTTATGATCCTTTTACAAGGTGATAGTATTTAGAAGATGAGTTCCCCGTGAGGTAGTCAGGAATGACATTCAGCCCCTGAGCCAGAACAGAAATAGCCTTTGGATACCATGTATACAAAATCGATTCAGAAACCCAGAGATGCACTTAGGGAGATGAGTTCATGGCTCTCCCAAAGAGGAGTATCCACAACCTGCTCTCTGCTAGCAAAACATTTCATTTATGCATGTGTTGTAGAATTTATGCTTCTGTGATTTCCTTACCCACGCCTAGTTTTATCTATCCCATACTAAGTCACGAGCTAACTTGTAACAGGACTTAGCTTGACTTTGGCTCTCCAAATTATCTCCTTTAATATGTAATTAATTGAGTCTAGGTGAATCAAGCTGTCTTCTCTGGCACAGTCTAAGAGGTAGAAGAAATGTTACTGGTCTGTGGCAGGTTGGGAAGATGGAAACAATTTAAGATTAATACCTTGATACCTTACATATGAAGTAGAAGTGGGGACCACAGAGATAGGAATAGAGAAAGCTAAACAGAGAAGGTTTTCAGAAGAAAGACAGAAGGAAAAAGGAAATGGTCTCTTCACAGACCAGTGATTATGGTTGCAAAGGTGCCCTTGGATGGTTATATCTACTTAAAAAGCTAAACTGGACTATCTCCCCAACACAATGGATGCTTTGTGTTCCACACCACAGTAATAATGGAATGCTAGGGAGCTAAATCGCCTTGTTAATCCTTGAAATAAATGTATTCAAGCAGCTATAATCCCCATAAATGTAAGCAGGTTTCAGGTACCAAGCTAAATTTGCCTAAGCTGATACTTTACTCTGCTTGAGCTGAGTAGAAACAAAATTTAAATTGTCAAAAACAGGTTGCATGAAAATTGGGCAATCAGTTTTAGTCTGTCCCTTGTCCAAAGGGAAGGCAGAACTGAGGATACCTTGGTTTGAACTTCATGAAATGTTACCAAATCTATAGCTAACGCTCCACATTTTTGTAAAGAAATAGTTTAATTAGCAATGCCCCTATGATGTCAGAGTGTGATGCTGGAGAAGTCTGTTGCTATGACACTGTTGTTATTGTTATTGGCAAGATTCAGACAGTGCTACACTAACCCACTGGGACTCATTTTCTGCAGATATTAATAAACCAATCCCTTATTCTCAAAGAGTCATCAATTGCCTAATTGATTACCTAATTCATTACCTAATTCATTATCTTTATTTGAAAGCCCACAGTAGCTAGTCCGTATACAGTAGATATTTTATATACTTTTATAAAACAAAGGTATAGTCTCTATGAGGTCTGAAAGGCATTGTCCTGAAACGGCACACAGAGCTCTATAAAATCCTTTAACTTTTGTTCAAAAATTATTTTCTCTCTTCTCCTTCTCAATATGCTCTGTAAGTTTTTCCCATACCAATAAATTCCTGCCTTGCAAAGTCAAAGAATAAAAACTAAGAAATTGAGAGGAAAATGTAAGAGTTAAGAGACAAAGGACATGAGAAAAAATAGGAAGAAATAAGAGTGGGGAAGCTGGGCGGGGGAGGGAGGAGGGAGGGAGTCCTGGACAGCGGTCCTTAAGTTTGCTTAGGTCCTGTCTGTCTTCTGTGACCTTTCTTTGGAGAACAGCCCTCCACACTCCTGGTCCAGAGTTTGGGTGACCCTAATCAGTGCCCAGGCCTGCTCAGTCAACATGCTCAAATCTCCAGGCACTGTGATTTATTCATGGGTGGCTACTTGACCACACTGGGTCAGTAAAGGTCAATTCCAGGGGGTTGCTTTGAATTTAGATAAAGACAAGTTCTTTTTACAAGTCAGTCGGTCAGTGCCCAGTTTCCAATTTCATAGGAGGATCCTACTGTAGAGCAAAATCAAAGTTCTTGAAAATGTGAGCATATAATAGGAAAAACAAAGAGAAATTCCCATTGGTGTCACTTAGGCATCTGAATGTGCTCATGCCTGGAATCAGCTATTCTTGGCCTTTGTCCAATTATATTTGGCATTTTCCTTAAGCCAGTTGGAGTTGGTTTATGGCACTTATAACAATGTGACACAGAGTTCAAATTACTGGCATATTATACATATTTGCTAATGAATTAGTAAGTGATATTAACAAAACCAATGTTCACAAATGAGGTGATTTAATAAATAATGAAAAGCTCTCACATTGACCTGGGGTGCTCTTCAGAGTAAGTGAGCATCACTTCAAACCCCCTTGTGCTCTTTATAAGTGGTTAAGGAAACAACTTGAACCCTGGCCACCAACAGCCCGGGTACCATTCTGTGCCTCACTATTGGGTGACCTTAGTCAAGTTAATTAACTTCTCCTCACCTCCATTTCCTCATCTAGACATAGAGATGGTAACTGTACCTCATGAGTCCATTGTGAGGATTAATCTCTACAAACGGTTTAATAATAAACACAATAAACCTCCAATAGCTGTTACATTTATTTAATATTCAATAAGTGCTAACTGGTACTTACATCCAGCCAGCCACATTAGCCTCTTCCCTCCTCAACATATGCTCCAGGCATAATCTAACCTAGGTTTTGCAACTAATTCCTTCATCCTTCTGAATGGTCACAGATTAAGGATTGCCATATACTCGATATCTATATAGTCTATATCTCTAGCACAGAGAAGGAATTTTGAAACAGCAGGGATATTTTTAACTACTCTATTCATTGGCTCTGAACTGGTACTAGAATAAACTACATATACTTCTGCAGCCAGCATCTCTGTTTTCTGTCATAGCATATAATATAAACACAGAGCTTGTGAGCTGACAATGACGATGGTGATCATCTCTAGGGCATCCCTGAAGTAAGGCCATGCCCCAACATCCCCACTTTGTTGATGCCTCTCTTCCCTGGACCTGCAGGGGCACTCAGGTCCACACCATGGAGCCACTGACTCATTCATTAGGCAGCTCTGAGGTCATCATCATACACAGCTGCCATTTTTGTAGTTGGCTTGAGCAATGATTTAGGAGATCATGGCAATCACCAAAGTGTAGAATTAAAATAAAGAAAAACAATCAACACAGGAAGAAAGAGGAGGGGGCATTGCATTGACTGTACGGTGCAGATCATTTACATAAACAAAAGGAAAAGCACAGAGCAAAGAGCCAAATCAGAGGGTGCAATTAGCTCAATTGTAGAGTAACTTGTTCCCATCCCAAGCAACAATAGCCAGAGCAATCACTCTTAATTGAGGTAAATTAAGTATTCTGGCTACACCACTTTTATCAAAAGACTTACAAGCCAGTAAAGAGATCCAATTTACACAAACTCTTCCCCATTCTTCATGCTGATTCATTGTCTAATCTTTTCTGCTTCTTTTCACATTCGGTGTGCTTTGCTGTGGACTAGAAAAGGAAGATAAAATGTCTGTATGAATGCCCACCCCCCAAAGAGCATCATGTAGAATTAAGTGTCTGTGTGTAGGTGTGTGTGTGTGTGTGTGTGTGTGTGTATGTGTGTATGTGTGTGTGTGTATATGTGTGTGCATGTGTGTGTATGTATGTGCATATGTATGTGTATGTGTGTGTATGTGTGTGTATGTGTGTGTGTATGTGTGTGTGTATGTGTGTGTGTGTGTGTGTGTGTGTGTGTGTGTGTGTGTGTGTGTGTATTTACCTGCATACCAAAATAATTAAAACTCTGTTTTGGAAAATCCAAAAGGAATATAATGAGGGAAGGATGGAGGAAAAGAAGGAGAGAAGGAGAGAGTGGGAGAGAGAGGGGGGAGGAGGGAGGGAGGGAGAGAGAGCTGTGCTAGGACTCTTGAGGCTCAATAACAGAGCAACTTAGAAGAAAAACTCTGCCTTACAAAGGTAACACAATTTCCAGCCAAAAGGTCACCATAACATCTTCAGTGCCCAATAAAGAAACACATGAAATCAAGCTAGCAATTATTCAACTAAACAGAGCGCAGTTTGTAGCAGCCACCTACAAAACAACAGCACAGTCATGAAATGCCCCGTTCCCATCCAGTTCGAAAGCTTAGTCAACGTGTCACCATTGCTAACACACTCACGTCATTTTGGCAGTTGGGGATTGCTGCAAGAAAAACCGATGTTTCCTTGTAGCAGGTGTCAGGGAGTGTGTGTGTGTGTGTGTGTGTGTGTGTGTGTGTGTGTGTGTGTGTGTGTGTGTGTGTGTGTGTGTAGGGCGGTGTGCTGCTAATTACCACTGTTTCCAAATAGCCTAAACGTGCATTACACAGGCAGCTATGTCTGAAACACGGGCTGCAAAGGTCATCATCTTCAAACTTGTTTCCATGCAGCTGCAGCACACTAATTCAAGCTTGGAGGGAGCGTATTCCGTGGCATTTGCCCTCAGCTGCCATCCCCCTATCAGCAGCATTGCCGTGGTGGCCGATGGTGAGCATATCACAGAATCCTCAGGCTAAACTTGCTGCTTCTCCTGAGACGGCGGCGGTGACAACAGCTGCTGGGAGAGAGCAATGGCTGTCCTCCAGCGCTGACAGTGAGTGCTGTGCAGAGAGGCCTCATCCAAGAAAATGCTCACACCCCAAAAGGCACCAGGTGATGCTGCTGACTTGAATCTGATGACACCACATAAAACTTGCTCTCATAAAAGGACCAATTCACAGTTACAGTTTACTCGTAGATTCTTCTGGGGCGGTCGGAAATGCTCAGGAACACATCATGCTGGTCTTTGCATCATGAGACTGTTTTCTATAAGAAATTTTATCCCTGTAAACTATAGCTCACTGGTTTGACCTTGAGTATATATGAACGCTTCCTTTCAAAAATGTCCTCACCAGAAGCTTAAGAGTGAAGCATCCTTAGCATGAGGATGCAGTACTGAACTTGGTGCAACAGTCGCCAGTGTCTACCCCATACAGTTATCTACACGGCTACTGCACTGTCAGGGGACACTCCCATTAGCGTCTTACATCATCAGGCCAGCTCCTCCATTCACTGAAAGGCCTCCTTTTCATGAGGAGAAGAGGCCATGCCAGACCACAGTATTGGCTCTGCTTACCCAAGACCACAGTAACAGGTGGCTTTTCCCACAACATATGAGAACACTAGTGGTCGAAAGGGATCAACATTTAGAAGATGCAATACGTGGCTATTAATTTGAGGGAGAGAGCTGTTTGGTAATTGATTCTATCTCTCTAAGCAGGTAAAATTAATCTGTGAATGTTCTAGGTTCTGCAGAGAAGGAATGGACTCCTCCTTCCCCTTCTTTTTCAGTCCAGGCCTTTCATGCTGTGCTACAGTTATGAATTAGCAAGTGTTTACATGTCTGCTGTGTGCTCAGAAGTGTGAGCAGTGCTGGAGAGATAGAAAAGTACACTCCTTCTACCATTGGGAAGGTGGTATGCATCATTTGTTAAGAAATGCTTTGCATCTGCAGAGCTGGACTGAGAAGAAGACTGACCTTGAATATATGTCGATTATTAGGAATTAGAATACTTAAGAACTATATGCCCATCTGAGAACTATATGCCATCAATGCCACTATAGTTAGCTTTTTTCCAAATGCTGGTGCTGGCCCAAGTCTGTTGTAGGCACTTTCACTGATATGGTTGATCTTCTAGAGAGAGAGAGAGAGAGAGAGAGAGAGAGAGAGAGAGAGAGAGAGAGAGAGAGAGAGAGAGAGATTCAGAGCCAGCAAGGCTCAGATTATTCCCAGCAAGCACCAGGGCAGTGTAACAATGGCCCTTACTTACAAAGACACCACTCTAAGAACTCTACATGCAATCACACATCCAATCTTAAGAATTCTATAGGTGGACGTGGTTATTTCTCTCAGTTAACAGACAACTGAGGGAATAGAGACCACAAAAGAGGCAACACTGCAGAACTGTAGGTGATAGATGAGGAACTCTGTCAGAGGATAAGGCCTGGAGCTTGGGGGAAGCACAGCCCCTCCCACCTCCCACCCTCAAGGAAGTGCAACAACAACCAAAAAAGCCTCAACAATAAAAACCCAAACCGGACCAGCCGTGGGACCTGACAGGAGGACATCTGAATCCAGAGCCAGTTTTTTTATCCCAGATGTTGCTAGGAGCATCTTCTTGCTGAGAAGGGGCCAGGAAGGAGGAAGAGAAAGGAAGGGAGGGGTAGGCAGGGGAAGGATGGTGTAGGAGCTGCCTTCTGTTCAGCAGCAAGGTAACCTTCTTCCCATAGACTGGGGACCTGTGTTTATATGTGAGAAAGGGATAAGAACTTTGAATCGTGCACATGGCATCCTATTCCCAGCAGAGATCCCTACGGAAACTCTGGGAAGCCCATGTTCTACCAAAAATGAGCCTTCGCCGCTTCCCAAAACACTATTTTTAAAGTAAACGGTATTTAAATGTACTTGAAATGACGCCCCTTGCTGTAACTGCTGCAGAACACGGTACTGTGTCATTCCAAAAGGGAACTCAGGAATTTCCAAGATGCTGATGGGGCTGACTTCATCTCCGTGCCCTCTTTCAGGGCATGGGAAGAAGTCATCGTGACCTATGAGCCTGAGAATTCTGCCAAGAGGCTGAGAGTCGTGAGAATCTATCCAGCCAGCTTGTGCAATCCAATGGATGCCAGCTAGACACTGTATTGGTGCCAGAAAGATAGTACTGCACCCTAAGTGCTACTGTGCCATGCTGGTCATTGCGGAGGTTTGTAAGCATCCTAGTTACGTAGGATTTTGATGGCTCCCCTCCTTTGGAAGCCTGCATGGTAGTAAAAGCAAAAGCTACTACTCAGGGAGCAGACATTCAGGTCAGTTCCAGCTCCAAGTTCTCTGGGCCATTTCTGGAGTGCATGGTGTCTTCAGCAACAGGGATATGCCTTCTTCCCCTGGGGGCAAACTAAGGGTGCTAGCAATGGGCTGTATGCTATGGGAGTCTCTTGGAGAGTGCTGGACAATTCAAGAGAAGGCTTCTCACGTCTGGTATCGCGTTTTTGTTAGGTGGTCTTTTGCTCTTGGAGGGAACATTGTCAGCCCAGATGAGAAAAGTTCATTAAAACTGTTTATGTATATTTACACACAGAATTGTGTGTATTGTAGAGTTGGATTTTTAATGTAAATAGTTGATAGCATGGTTCCTTATAGTTTTATCAGACACGTTTATTGCATTTAACTCCCTTCTGTATTTACGTCCCTCTTGCTCCCTAAGGATCATGTATGTCTTGCTGTTTCCCTCTCTGTTACTTCCAACAATCTTCCCATTCCCTCTTCTGCAATGTTAGGTATGAATTCAGTTCAAGCATGTTTTGTGGAAGTATCCACTAGGACTGGGTCCACATCTCGGCATTTTTGATTGGTTGTGTTTTTCGGAAGTGGTCTCATTCTCCTGCAAAGAGACGTTTCCTTGATAAGGGGTGAAGACCAAACTCACCTATGGGTATAAGAACAAATGTTTCAATTGTTTTCGGGATTGTGCTGGTTTGTAAAATATTGGTCCAGGCTCTCCTAGAACCATGACTTTGCCAGCACGGAATAGTTAACTAGGTTCCCGGGACCGGGCATAGTAACTCTCTCGTTGTCCAAAGACCAATGAATTTTCTGTGGTACTGTGTCTCCTAGTAATGTTAGAAATTACACCCACAAAGTCTCACTGACATGACTTCCAAAACATAAGCTGAACAAGCAAGACACCAACAGACATGTCAAAGTGGCCAGAGGAAAGGCCACGAGGCCCCAACCATACACAGCTACAGGCAACCAAGAAATGCTAAGGACGGGAGGAATTGTACTCCCCAGTGGAGAGCGTATCACATGGTCATCCAATACCCAAGAGTCAGCCCTAAAACATATACATAACATACAGACTGAGCAGCTTTACATTTAGGAGTAAATATGTATATACAGCTATGTCTGCAATAACAATTAATGAAAAAAGAGGCCATGAATTTGAAAGAGAGCAAAGAAGGTATATGGGAGAGTTTTGAGGGAGGAAAGGGAGGAAGAAATGCTGTAATTATATCATAATTGCAAAAATTTAAAAAAATATGAACAAAAAAGGCAAGCACAATATAGTTTTAAGAGGTTGGAGAACTGAGCATGAATAAATATCTTGACTGTCAATATTATAGTTTGTCTTTTCCTACGAACCCATTCTCCAGTATTGATTAGAAGCTTGAGCTTCCATAGCCCTTCACATTGCCACCTTAAGTCACCTTCTGAAGGAAAAAGGGTCAACGTACTAAAACATCATCACTGTGCATTAAAGGTAAAATCTTCCTCCAGCAAGCTTAGAAACCATACGGCACATTCTCCTCTGCACACTTACATGTTCTTAATGGCAGTAGAAGAGCCCCAAGTCAAAGTATGGCTTTTGAAGGAACAGAAAAACACAGCCACAAATATCTCAAAATTACTACGACCGAGTAGTGGATGTCCTTCATATTATCACGTATGTGGAAGCCAATACTCTTTAGGGTTTAATTTTTATTGTTTTTGCTTTTTGTTTGTGTTTTGAGACAGGTATCACTGTGTGCTCTGGCTGGTCTGGAACTCACCTTATAGATGAAGCTAATCTTCAACTCACAGGGATCCTCCTGTCTCTGCCTGCTAAATCCTGGGAATAAAGGGATGTGTCATCACCCAAGCACAAAACAAGTACTATTTTACATAACACCATTTTCTAAATTATCTTTTTTAAAAATTTATTTATTAATTATGTATACAGAAGAGGGTGCCATATCTCATTACAGATGGTTGTGAGCCACCATGTGGTTGCTGGGAATTGAACTCAGGACCTCTGAAAGAGCAGTCAGTGCTCTTAACCTCTGAGCCATCTCTCCAGCCCCCTAAATTATCTTTTAAACTAGTTTTTTTTATACCAAAATTCTCTAGGCTATCTTTTTAAAAGATAGTTTCCATATATTAAACTTCCAGAAGTACAGAGACATACAAAGAATAAGAAAAAAAGAACAGCCCACCCCCAATATATGTGCAAAGAGCAGATAACAAACCATCAAAATGCTTTCTGGATTTTCTCTTATTTTTAAAGATTTATTTTATTTACTTATTTAATGGGTGTGGGTGTTTTGCTTGTATGTGTGTCTGTGTACCACACGTGTACAGTGCCTGTAGAAGCCAGAAGAACATGATGGGGCCCCTGGAATTACAGCAAGTCATGAGCTGTAGTTATAGGTGGTTATGAGCAGTTCTGTGGGGGCTGAGAACTGAGTCCAGGTCCTCTGAAAGGGCAGCCAGTGCTCTTAACCACTGAGCTCTCTCTCTAGTCCCACTTTCTGAATTTTAAAAGCAAATTTCAACCTGAGAATCCTAGTGCTGTGCTCTAGGATTTTGGATGCGGCTCTAGATTACCCCAGGTAGACAGAAACGAGAACAGGATAAAGCGACTTTATTACTAACACGGAAAACTCACTCTTTTTTATTTCCCAGTAATTTGTGAAACACGTCTATACTCAACTTTCCCTGGGGATTCAACTACCCTTGACCCTTACCCTGTCTATCATCCATACCTATCTATCATTTCTAGCCTTCTGTGATCTGTACCCCAGGGTGAGAGCCACAGGGACAGAATGAGCCTGGGAATTGTGGTAAGTATATCTTCCTTGTACATTATGTTCAAACTCGTGGCTGCAAATTAAATAGCACTGGGTCAGAATGTCCCACCCTACAAAAAGTACTGAGTCAAAATGACAGGTTCCAAATATCTCTGACTAAGAGATACGAAACTATCAGACACAAAGCTACAACAAAAACTGGGCAGTACCAAGGAGCTGGCCCGAGGACCATTCTTGGGCATTAAAAAGCATGGGGTGGAGAAGCTGTCAAGGGAAAATACAAGTGGGAATGAGCTAGGCCTGTCCTGAGATCTGAGCTGCACTTGGATGTACCCTGGAGTGAGTCATTTCAAACGTTAGCACACTTGCTTCTCTTCACACGTCAGCAATAAAAAGTACCTTAAAGTAGGAAGGACTCAATAAATAATCCACAGTAAGTGGACAAATGCATATACTTCCCCCAGGCATTTCTAGGTTTTCTGAATTAACAGTTGAGAGAACAAAGGATTCTTACAACCCCATAACAAAGTGACAGAGGGGCAGACTTTGGGGAACTGTCCAATTTTGACCACCTAAGTACATCAGTCTCCCTGGCTATTGGCTAGCACCTTATTTTAGTGCAAAAGAAAATGGCCTTAATAAATAAATCTTGAATATAAATACTCTTTTTCCAACTCCAGTAAAAAGGGAGAAAATAGTTTGCTTGTTAGAACCACACAGCCCTAGACTGATCTCACACTATTTGGTGTGCTAAAGACACTTTCCTGCGCCTTACTCCCTGACTGGCATTGTTTTACTGTTCCTAACAGAACCAGCATTGTTCCTTCTCTCTGGGAGTTAACAGTGTAGGGGTGGTGGGACCCATTAAAAATCTTTAAAAGCCAGTGGGAGGAAGAAGTGGTAAAACCCTAAAAGCCACACAGTGCAGGCGCCAGACTGCTGGGTTCAGACTCCAACACCTACTGCAGGAAAGATCGCACACACACTCCTCTGGGCCTCCAGCCTGGGTTTGTATGTCTATAAAACAGAAATGGTGTACCTTCTTCAAAGAGCAGCTACAACAATCAAATGAAATAATCCCTGTAATGCACAGAGCTTTCAGAGGAAAGCAAGGGACACGGGAAGCATTGTATGCACTGGTAGATACCACACAGTCTCAATATCTCTAGTCTCAAAACCTGAAATCCAGAAGCATTTGGAGGATTGTTGTGATGATTAGGAGGCAAATTCTACATGTGACCTCAGGTGACAGGTCTAAAACTCCCTTCAGGCGATGTGCATAAGATATATAAGAAACACAAAGGGATTTTATATTTATATGTATAAGATATATAAGAAACACAAAGGGATTTTATATTTATATGTATAAGATATATAAGAAACACAAAGGGATTTTATATTTATATGTATAAGATATATAAGAAACACAAAGGGATTTATATTTATTTTTTATATTTATATTTAATCCATTCCCAAGATATGCATTGTTATATGTGTGTAAATATTCCAAAATTTAATTTTTAGATGCCACAATACTTACTCAACCTACATAGAGACCAACTGTAACATGTTAAAAACCCCAGAGGTAAATGCTCCAGCCTCCCCTGACACCCTACTTGTCTTTCACTTTTGCTGTAACACTCTGACCAAAACCAACTTTGGGAGGAAGGAGTTTACTTGACTTGTACTTCCAGGTCATAATCCATCACTTAGGGATGTCAGGGCAGAAACTGAAGCATAAACCATGGAGGAATGCTTCTTGCTCACTCACTGGCTTATCCTCAGCTAGCTGTCTTATACAGCCCAGACAGACCCACATGCCTAGGGATAGTGCCACCCACAGAGGTCTAGGCCTTCCCATATCAATAGTCAGTTAATCTCTTACAGATCCGGCCACTGGCCAGTCCAATCTGGGCCATTACTCAACTGAGGTTCTCTCTTCCCAGATGACTCTAGGCCATGTCAAACTGGCAATAAAAACCAGCTCACCTGGTCATGGGAATCATGATACACGGGGTCTGTCCATGGAGGAGCAAAGTTTCTAGGAAAGGTAAGAGGGAGAAAAAACTCCTCAGGAAGAAGCATCACTGAGCTCTCAGAGCTCACATTCAGCAGTGGTGTGCTCCAGGCCTCCACACTCCAACCATCTCCTGGAGTCCAGTGAAGGGAACTGGGGAAAATTTGAGTGACTTCTCAGGGTGACTTGTGACTGGAAACAGGAATGACTTCTTGGCAGGCGAGGTGGGTTTTATTCTGAGTAACACTGAAATTTGTTAGATTGTTTAAATATTCTTATTTTTATGTCTTTACTGGTGTTTACTAATTATGCATGATAATAGGTCCCATTACGTCACTTAGATGTTTTTAAGTAAAGGCTTGATATGAGCTGGTACATTTGTTGTTTGTTATTTTGGAACATAACTCTAAAAGCAAATTGAAAAGTGAAGCAGAGAAGGGAAAACTTGGCACAAGGAAAGATCAAGGAGAGAGCTGTTACACTCCTTCCAAGGAAGAATAAAGAATTAAGGGAGATAATGGAAAGATCCCAGGGACATTTCAATGTGGTATTTATAAGCTTGGACAGCTATCTGGATGTGAGAAGTAAAGGCATACGTCATGTCCGATACTGGGCTTGCTACTTGGTATGGTGAAGCCATTAACTGGGGTGATGATATTAGAGAAGAATGTCCAGGTTGTAGAAAAGATTAATTTATATTTGGTTATGTACTCTGGAACACCAGCATAGAAAAGACCTCCATTCAGGGAGCAACCTGAGCTCAGAAGAAATTTGACAATTTAAACTACATTAATAAGAGATTTTCTTATTATGGGTATTCTTTGAATACACAATATTTCCTAGAGATTATTGATCACATGAATGGTCCTACATTCAAAATGTATCTGTAGACAAGACAATTATTTAAAAGTCATATATCATGGGACTGGAGAGTTGCCTCAGTAGTTAAAGGCACTCACTGCTCTTGCAGAGGACTCAGATTCACTTTTCAGCACCCACATGGTGGCTCACCATCTAACCCTCTATAACTTCAGTCCCAGGGGATCTGGCATTCTCTTCTAACATCTATGGGCACTGAGCACACACACATACATGCAGGCAAAACACTAATACACATAAGAAGTTTTAAACTGAAAAGTAGCATATCTTGGTATTAATAATGCATCAAAGTCCTTCTTAATCTCCCTGTCTATAAGACAGAAAAAAAAAAATAACAAGAAAGTATCCTGGGCTTTTCTAATTATTCTACATCTGGATACACAATGTAGTTTTACAGACTCAAAGAGACTGAACAATCCCACACACACACAGCTCCACACATAGAAAAGTAAATAAATTGATCATAGCCATGTAAGGACATGGCTGCATTTCAAGCTCCCTTTTCCACATGAATTCTATTCTTCCCTGTTACCAGAGGGCAGCACACTGGCTCCATCTATCTAAGATTAATTCCGTGCTTTGAACCCCAAATCCCTCAGTCTTCTCAGTAGCCTCACAAAGCAGATATCCCCCAGTCTCTTTGTAGAGAGATCTTATTCTAGCCTGCTCATTGTCTTCTCTCTGACAGTATTTAACACATTTAATCATCTGCTTTGAGGTATACAGCCTCAGTCCCATAACTCGGTCCAGCCCAACTATGTATCTCTGTCCTTTTTGTAACCAATTCTTTTAAAGACTCTGTTACTGCTTCTATTTTCTCATCCCTCACAATCTTACACATACCATGATCTGATTTTTATGAGAATCCTTTTGATCTCAGAAAAACCATCAAGGGCCTATGGCATTATTAATAAAGTCAATGGACACTGCATAGTGGTTATTTTACTTCGCAGCAGCAGTAGTCTCGAGAGGAATGCCTACTTCTTTTGCTTGGAACTTTGTGAGTTGGTTTCTGACACATAACATTTTCTCCTCATTTCCCGCCTTTGTGGTGCTCCAAAAATTCACAGTTTTCTCCTAGCTCTTAGGTGTTAGTTTCTCCTGAATTTTCTCTGCTTAACCCATTTATTTCCAATTCAACACCCTCCCAGGGTGATCTCATATTTTCCCATTCTTTCAATCATTCTCTATGTGCCTATTCCTCCCACATCCATAGGTCCAGCCCAGGATGCTTTCTGAGTTATAAGACAGCATGCCCAGCTGTCTGCTGGTCATCCTTAGTAAGACATCGCTGGTAACACAAAACCAACATCGATATGCACTTCTATCCCAACCTGACCTGTGCTGATGTAACTTGTTCAGGGAATATCCCATATATAGATATAGATATAGATATAGATATAGATATAGATATAGATATCCTACATATATCACACACACATATATATACATTTTATATATATATATATATATATATATATATATATATATATATATCTTACATATATCACACATATATATCTTACATAACAGGTGCTCAGAGGTTAACTTAACTGAGATGGATGGAGTGCCATCATAGAATTGACCACTACTCAGATTGTACGTGGTATAGAGTAGAAACAGGACAACTGATAAACCAAATGACATTATAAAATATGCTTGATTGATCATCATTTTTAAATGAGCAGGATTGTACAGAACAGCCTACATTTACAGTACAAGAATCTTTTGCATAAAGGTGAAAGAGAATCATCTCAGGTGAAAATGTCCCAAGGACACAAGCAAGGATTGCAAACATCCCATGGTCAACAGAAGGATGTGGCTTGTGAGTAGAAAGTGATGACATCTGACACTATTAGTAGTATTAGCACCACACTCAAGAAAGCTGGCAAGTAGTGAGAAGCCAGCTTGCAAAGGTGCTGTTTGCTCCATTTCCCTCTCGAGGGGAGATGGTAACAGTTTCTCATTGCTGCAAGTTTCTCAAAGCCCTGGGTTTCCTGGAAGGTTTTTTCCACCCTTCCCACACCTGTATAAAGACTCCAGTAAACAATCTGCTTCAAAATCCAAGAGACTACATGGACTGCCAGAAGTCCAGCCCCCAACTCAGGCTGAGACCCTCTGCTCTACCACAGGCCTCGTGGGCCACCAGAAGTCCAGCTCCAACTTGAGTAGAGACCCCCTGACTCCCTACTCAACCACAGGTCACACCAAGCAGAAGATCAGAGAGGAAACAGAAACCAAAGAACAAAACATCCATCCAACAAAGACAAACCCAAGAAAGCCTTTGACTGCCCTTTTGATCATAGCTCATGTCTTCATTGTGCCTGGTCTATAATAAGCACATAAGGAAAGCATGCTGAATGGAGAGTGAGAAGTCCCTTAATGCTTCATGCCAGCTGTGCCACATCTGGAGAATGATACATAATTCTACACATGATAACAAAGACAATACCAAAATGAAGATAACATGCTATAAAAGTAATGACTGCAACAGCTAATACAAAATCTCATGTGTGCTGGGCATTTTATAAGTACTTTATGCATATCATTTCAGATACTATATCAGATTAGTACAATTATTATTCCCATTTTGCAGATTATGAAAGTGAGGCACCAAAAGGTGTATAAACAACCCAAGTAAGTAGTAAGTAATAGAGCCACATTTCAAAAGCAGATCTCCACACTCCATGCTCATAGGAATCAACCATATCAACTGCCTGTGAGAAATGATAAGGAAAATATTACCCTGGGAATGGGATGGGAGGAGATTCAAAAGAAAGCTTGTGAGCTGGTCCATACTTAAATAAGCAGGTAGGAATCATAGGCAGCAGGTGCTGGCTAGGTCAAATGACTTCAATTCTTTGACTTGTCTCACTAGGGGACAACCATGCTCATAGGGTTCACTGTCAACAGAGGACAGAGGTCCATCTATAAATAATATCAAAGCTAGCCCCACCCTGGGAAAAGTTGAACCTAGCAATCCCCTAAAGTCTCTTTGTTCACTGAGATCTGTGCTTCTAAAAATAATACATGGTCTTCATCTCTAACAGCTCAAAACTTCCTATAGAGAATAAGGCAAACACAGCAGAACTCAGGAAAGGTAAATTATTTAAAAATCTATCAAAGTAATAAAAGGGAGAGGATCCTCACACCCCCCAAAGATAAATGCCTCTACCTACACTTCCCTATCGAGCAATATTGAAGATGGAAACCACACAGCACATAATGCCATGATATAAGATCCTATGAAATGCCGAGTAACACATTAAGCGTAAGTGGTCCTCATGCACCTGCTTTTTCCTATCAACAACGATGTTAAAGAATTTGAGTTGTCTGTCTGTGAAATCACTTCTCCTCCTCTACCAGAATGACAGGTTCTAGTTAAATCTGAGATTAAAGGGTGGATCAAAGTGACCCCTGGCCCTCAATGCCAGGAATTAGCCACGCCGTGGTTGCAGGCACTGCAGACGTGATCTATCAGATGTGGGTGAAGCGAATCCTTTTGCAAAGCGTGACAGCTTTCTCAAACCTGACTGTGATGAATCCAAACCAGATTTTTATGCTATATGACCAACTTCCAAAATTCAAAGTCATTTTGCTATCACATTGAGCTCGTGTTTTACAAGCTTTATATTTGCAGTCAAAGATACAGAGGCCTGCAGTGCAGATGACATGATGGGCCTGAACTCCCCTGGTGCTCATCTTGTATAATAAAATATCAGATAACAGTGATAAGGAAATACATGAAGTGAGTGTTTCTCTGTGACAAAATGCTGTCAGACAGCAATGGATTTCCCCTCATCCTTAAATGAAGCTTACATTCTATACCCTAAAAGCTGTTCACAAAATGCCATCAGAAGACCATCCTCAGTGATCACAGCTTTCCAATGAAATGTCACCAATCCTGAAGCAGTCAGTCCCCTGACACTGCGCTGCAATCCTCACACACCCACTTCTTACCTTTTTGTAGTCAGATGAGGGCTTCTCACCAGCCAGTGTGCTAAAAATGGTGCCCTGCAAAACAGGAAGGACACAGACATCAGAGCCCTTCAGAGAGGACGACATCATCTTCCCTTCCGCTCCTGGTCTAAGTGCACTTTGCATCCCGTCGCCTCAGGTGTCCCTGCACTAACATGTATCTGTCTCTCAGCATTCCCAAGACCACCATGCCCAGGTTAGACCATTCGTTTCAGACAAATGAGGAAATGACTCTTAACCTTCATTGCACAGAAAAGAGTCAAATGACCCCCACTGGGAGCCTGAGCTCTGGAGCAGGGCCTTTTTCTAGGATGGTGCCAGGGCTTGGGGTCTCCCTCCCACTTCCAGTAGTTGACTTCTTGCCTGAGCTCTGGAGCAGGGCTTTTTTCTAGGATGGTGCCAGGGCTTGGGGTCTCCCTCCCACTTCCAGTAGTTGACTTCTTGCCTATACCTGTTTGCATGTGTATTTTCTTGGCATGATGTACACTTACAAGGCTTTCGAGCATCCAGTGTTGCATGGGGATTTATACACAAGGTTGTTCCTCTTGAACTACCCACAAACACACATACGGCCATTGCTAGCCACACCAGTGGCTCAAGGTTATAACCTTCTCTACTTTTTAAGTATAAAACCAATGCATAATTTTAATGATTAAATCTCCTTTGTGTCCTATTCTTCTGAAGTAGCCAATAGTGGCAAGAAAGTACCCAATGAATATACATAGGAAAGATGCAAGATTGGTAACAGAAGAGCAGCTGTGTGTCTTATCCCACAGCACCTTCTGGAGGTCTCTGTGGGAAGGCAGACTCCCACATAATAACGCTATAAAGTGAAGTTCATGGAGAGGGAGACAGGCGAATGACTCTTACATAATGGAAAAACCCATCTTTATTTAGCACTTACACCTTAACTACTGTCCACTTATGTAGCTAAGCCAGGAATTGTGATGTCAGGTCTTTGAACATCCAGGAGCAGATAATTCTCTGTTACAGAGAGGAAAGGGGCATGTTACCCATCATAGGATGTCCTGCTGCACTTTTGAATTCTATCTAGCTGGGGTCAATATCATCCCTCTGGCAGTTTCAATTGTAACACAAACCTGTCTTGAGACATTACTAAATATTTTGTGGAGACAAAATTATCCCCAGCTGGAAGCAACTTGTTAAACCTAATAGGACTTAGAGACATGACCCTGAATTCCATGAGTTGCACAATTAAATATTTCCCCCAGGAAAAAAAAGTCTGATGGCAGAATTTCTCTGCCCACCACTGAATTCCTGTGTCATTCTCTAGTCTAACTAGGAGTCAGAATCTGGGGAAGGCCTACATTTCAGCTACCAGAGACTCCATGTGGGGAGTCTCAAGGACCATGGTGGCATCTTTAACTAAGTTTAAGATACACCAGCAGGTCTGGCAGGATAGCTCTGTGGGCAAAGGCTCTTGTTGCACCAACCTTACAAGCTGAGGAGTGAAACACTCAGATCTCAAAGCAGAAGGAGGAGAGAACTGACTTCTGAAAGTTGCCCTGTGGCCTCCATACATGAGCTATGGCAGGCTTGTGCCTGTACTCATACCCATCATACACACACACACACACACACACACACACACACACACACACACACACACACACATTCTGGGAAGAGCAAATAAGAATACGTCTTTTTATGTGGGGAGGGTGCACATTTTTAGGTGTGTGTGCACACTGGTGCATGTGCATCCAGAGGTCAGAGGTCAGGTGTTTTCCTTGTTCGGTCACCATGTTATGTTTTGAGATGAAGTCCCTCTGAACATGGAGCTCATCAATTTAGCTAAGTAAGCTGGCCAGTGTTTTATGATGTTTTGTTTGTGTTCTGACTAATAAAGCTTGCCTGGAGATGAGAGAATCAGGGCTGGCAGCCACTAGACTTCTTACCTCTATGAATCCTCAGGCTGAATGGGGGAGCTCCTGTCTCCACAAATCCTCAAGCTGAATGGGGGCTAGATCCTGTCTCCACCCACCTTATATTCCTGTCTCCACCTCCTTAGTGCTGGGATCAAAGACATGAGCCTCCCACGTGCATGCTGGGATTGAAGGTGTGAGCCACCACTGCCCAGCACTATTTCTCTTTTAGACTATTTCAATCTTGTGTAGCCCAGGGTGGCCTTGAACTCCAAAAGATCTTCCTGCTTCCTCCTCCCAAGTGCTGGGATTAAAGGTGTGTGCCACCACTGCCTGGTTTCTATGGTTAACTAGTGGCTGACTCTGCCCTCTGATCTCCAGGAAAGCTTTATTTGTCAGAACCTGAACAAAATATCATACAATGGGCTGACCAATGAGCTGCAGAGATATGCCTAGCTCAGCCCCACCAAGCACTGGGTTTGCTGACATGCACCACTGAACCCCGATTTTACATGGGTGCTGGCAATTCAAACTCAGTCTCTGGGCTGTATACCAAACATATTACAGACTGAGTCATCCCTAAAGACCCCAGAAATATCTGAAACTTCAGACATTAGTGCTGTAGCCCCAGGAGAAATGACCCACAAAATTAAACAATACCCTTCCATTTCTTTAGAACAGTCCCAGGTGATTTGAGAATGCATTCAGAGAAGAAAAAAGAGTCTAAAATGGGCAAAAGTAGCTTCACACACACAAAATGATATGACCAGCTATAAATGTTGCATTTGTAGAAACCCTTGAGCCTAAGAACAATAAATAGTAAAGTATTAATATCTAGAATGAGTATAAAAAAGAATGGTATGGATCAATGATAGTCCACAGCCTTAATTTAGCTATTTTCTAAGGAGATTTTACTTATACGCTTGGTCAATTTCATTTCATCCCCTCCAAAAGACTTTAACTGGCATCCAATTTTCTAATTGCAACTATTGTGAATGGCTTTGGGTGGGCTTTCTGAACATGCTCGGCTTAATTACTGAAAACGAAAGACTCAAAGGATGGTGACCTCCTCACGCTGTGACCTTCTTGATTCTTGCATCAATATTTTTCTACAAAAGGAGAAACTCCTAATGAGTCACCTCCACCAAAGTTTGCATGATGCGCTGTTTGTCACATTACACAAGGGCAATGTCTTTTTAAAAACCCCAGCCTCAGGCCTTATTAGTGAGATGGCCTGCGTGGGGTGGACAGCATCATATATCAACAATTAAAGCAATTTCGCCCAAACACACTTAGGAAGTAAAGCCCTACTCTTGTGTATTTACATGCCAATGCCTGAAATTTCCCTCATGGGATTTCTGTTTTTAGCATTAGGCTTTGACTCATAACAGTCAACTCATGGGGGATGATTACGTGCAGGAGTCACTACAGGAAAGGACACTGGAAATTTCATGCTTGTACTTCATTAGTCTCTTATATCTTAAAGGAAATAAATTTATCAGATCCACTCCCAAAAGCATATTTTTTTTTTGGTACTCTTTTCTTAGAAAAAAAAAAAAAAGAATTCAAAAGCAGATTTGATTGGCGAAGTAAAGAGACTGAGGTCATGAGGGCATTGGACACTCATGGTGAAGGAAAAAGATCTGAAGACACAGGTCACAGGTTAGATTCCCTACAAAGCAAGCTGTGAAATGGAAATTACATGCAAGGGGTATTCTTGGTGTGTGCAGAAGGGGAGGTCACAGGAGGGAGTAGAGGATGGCAGTGAGCTGCAGAGCAAAGTAAACTCAGCAAAGGACTCATCCAACCACACAGGAAGCTCTCAAAACAGCAGATACTCATGCAAACATGGGGACATGAAGAGCTGCCCATCTGACTCTTTCCATCCCCAAGCCGAGAGCACTTATCTGGCAGCATCAGAGAGATCTAAGTGGAACGTGGCTGAGCCTACTATAGTATGCTCTGTTTTAATATGCTTTTACCTGGGACAGACCTCGCCATAACCTACTTACTATAGTTAAACATGGCTTCTTATAGATGAATGATTGCTGGTCTTTCATGATGCCTTGGATAGAAAATCAAGACCACCTGTTCAGCAGCCTAAGCCCTAACCCTTGTCCCTTCTTAACAGATGATTTAGCAGCTTACAATGGATCCTTGATCTCATGGCCTTCAATTCACCACTCTGAAATGAGAACACCTATATCCTTTTTCCTTTAGGGTCATGAGATCCTTAGCTAATATGAAGAAGAGGACCCTGTTTTTATCAGGCACAGTGTTTGGAAATCCATAATTATAATAGATAGCTACTTCTTTCTTCCATCTGCTAACACAAGAACACTCAACAGAATGGCATGATCAGCTTTTCATCCTCTTTGGAGGCACAAAGAATTCTTATAGGTGTATTGTACATTCTCCAGAAAAGAACTGATAGGCTCCATTGAAACCTAGATGAGAAGACACTGTGGTTTGACTCGTTCCACTAGGAAGGGTGAGGAAGGCCACAAGATGTCATCTTCAGACTAGGAAACAACCAAGGAAGCCAAAGGTGTAACTCAACCAAAGAGGAGGTCTGAAAACTACAGAGCCCTTGGTTTAATTACTATTCTGAGGTCAAAGGCTATGACCCCTGAGAACCTTAGGAAGAAGAGGGGGCCTTAGTATAAATATTAGAGTCCAAAGAACCAAGAACCAGGAGCTTCTATGTCTGAAAAGAGAAAAATATGGATGACCCAAGAAGAGGGAGATGGACAGAAAGAGAGAGAAGAAGGGAGGGAGAGGGGGAGAGGAAGGATGGAGAGGGAGGAGAGAGAAGGGGGAGAGAAAGGGGGTGAGAGAGAGGGGAGGAGGAAGGTACAGAGGAAAGGAGGAAGGAAGGGAAGGAGGGAAGGAGAGAGAGAGGGAAGGAGGAAGAAAGGGAGGGAGAAAGGGAGGGAGGAAGGGAGGGAGCGCTCTTTATCACCTTTTTGTTCTATTCAGGCCCTTAATGGATTGCATAACTCTGGTCACATTGTTGAAGACAGATAATCTCAGTTTTCTGATTTGCATATTAGTCATATTATTTGCAGATAATACCCCAAAATCATGCTCTGTCACTTGTGAGGACATGCATTTGCCCAGTCAAGTTAACAATGTTAACCATCACAACAGGTAGACCACAAAGGGAACAATTACAGAATGGCTTTTTGTTTGACTCTGAAACACATTAACATGGGAATTAAAGACTAGAGTGCACAGCCTTGTCTCCAAGTTAACATTTATAATCATCTGTAGAAAGAACTACATAGGCAGAAGTCACAGAGACCCAGAAGAAAAGGTAATTTGGTATTAAAAAAAAAAAAAAAAAACTAGCTAGTTCTTGGGTGGAGAGACCACTGATGGAGTCTGAGTAAATAATGGGCATCCAGTCCAACATGAGCAAAGACACCAATGGAAGGTGAGCTGCTTACCCATTCTCACTGCTGGGAATGTTCTACAGCGGCCAAACACCTACAAGAGACACATGACTCATATTTCCCTTTAAGTGAAGGTTTAAGTCCGAGAATTATCACGGTGTTGTTTATCTCCATTAAAGTAGGTTTAGGAAAGGAAACTGGAAAACTGTCTTCAGCCACCGCTTAACTATTTTTTCCCATCCAATATCCATAAATACTTTTAAAAAACAGCAAACATTTAATACTTATTTAATTAAACTGGAATAGCTCAGGTGCTGGATTTATAAAACTTAAAGTATTCGGAGCCCAGGTCTCTGAAATGGCAGCATTATTGAATTCCATTCCCGGCATGTAGACGTGTGTCTGTGAGCAGGGGTATTTTTTACTGTTAGCTAGATGCCACCAGGCAGAGACCAAGTGCTTTTGATAAATGGTCAAATACAATCAAAAGCTACGATCCTTTTAGGGGAATGATACCTGAATAAAACACATCCATTTGACGCCTCCAATCTGCACTTTGCAGGCATAGTGGATGATTTCTCACTTGGTGGTGGATGTCAGGGTTGAGCCTGCTCTTATCACTAACAATTTGAAATCCCCTACATTTAAACAGATGGGTCTCCAGAGTACATACCACTTGGATGCTTTCTTAGTAAGCTGATACTTGAGCCTCTTCACAAAATACACATTTCCATTCTATTTTCATGCTTTAGACTAACATTAATATATATATATATACTTTAAAAATGGCATACCATTCAGGCTAAGTTCAGCATTCATACTTATTTTTTAACTGCATAATTATAAACATCAACCAATGGGAAAAATTATGCTTCCAAATAAATGACAAAATTATAGTGTTTTCTTGTAGTCCATGAATACCGAAAATTTCAATTAGCCAAGTGAAAAGCCATTGAATATGCCAGCAGGATTTATATACGAGACTAATGACCATCATCTGCATCCTATTTAGCTAATGAAGGCTTGGAACACTTGTGGATAATTAAGGGAAAGCTGATGGGAGGAAATTCGAACCATGGAAAGATCAAATCTATTTATGTCTGCATTTAAAACTAAACATACTTAATAGGTCATTCAATCAAAGCATAATGTCTATTCATCTGGGATAAGATAGATGTGCATAAGTTACATAGCTAGCAAAGTCCCCAAACCCAAAAGTCATTCTTTCTTCATTCATTCAATAAATATTTAACACCTCCATGTGCCTCTGACCTTGTAGATTAACATGGCAGCACCATAATTCCTTTAATGTTTCTCTTATCACTTTTCTTTCCCACCATAATTAAATGTATGGCTCTGGTTTTCTCTTTATATGGAAACTACCACCTGAGAATCATGATAGGCACAGGATGGCTGAAGTCCAGGGGCCCTATAGAGACTACCATCCACCTCTGTATCCTGGCAGACACAGGATGGCTGCAGTCTGGGGACTGTTGGGAACTACCATCCACCTCTGTATCATGATAAACACTGTATGGCTGCAGTCTGGGGACTGATAGGGGAAGTACAGATTGCATTGGCCACCTGGGTTTTTCTCAGTCCTGGAAGAATCCCTCAGAGGCAGGCACACAGATTATGATTAGATGGTGCCTGTGAGGAGATATTGGAATAAAGACAAAACCCTGATACCTGGGAGTAGCTAGAACAAGACTCGTGATCCATTGAGCCCCACTCATGTCACTGAGTAGAGTTCTGGCCATCTCATCCAACTGTCACTGGCCCAGTTGAGTAGAGTATGTGTTAAAGCTCACTCCCAGGATGCCATCATCACCCCTAACAAGTCTGTACTTAGCAGAGGTGGTGGATGCCGCAAGAACCTGTAATCTTAGGATCCATTCCTATGCTGAAAAATGTGACACGTATTGTTTGCAGACCACACTTCATAGATAGTGATACAGTTTACATATTAAACAACACTAAGATAGAATAATTTGACATTGTTATAAACAGAAGAAAACAGTGAAAAATTTCAGGTTACAAAGCCCTTTTCCCCAAAACAAGTCTAAAAAATCAACAACAAAACTTTTTCTAATGTGACAAGTGCATTCAGCGACTAGTCATGTTTATTCCTGTTACACTAACGGAATTAAAAAGCAAGGCCAACCTTCAAAATCACGGTCTCAAAGGATGATGACTCATTTTAACTACAAAAGTAGTTCTTGCTATGGCAATACCCAGAAAGCCAAATTTATCTACTTCGAAAAAAAGAAAACCAAACAATAACAACAACAACAAAACCTATGGTGGAGTTAAAACTAGAAAAAAATAGCTATATAACCTTTTCATGACTCCTGTGTCTTTTTGCCTATATCCCATCCTTCCTTTCTTCCAAATATTACCTCTCTTGGTCTCCTTTCTAAATTTTAAACGATATCCACACTTACACTCACATATGGTCTGAATATGTAGGAGAATATGTAGTTTTCTCTTTCTGAGTTTGGGTCACCCCACTCAATATTATACTTTCTAGGTCCACTCATTTTCCTGCAAATGTCAGTATTTCACATTTCTCTACAGCTGGATGATAGTAGTCCCTAAGTATATGTATTACATTTCCATTATCCACTCATCTGTTGATGGACATATGGTCTGGTCCTATTTCCTCCTATCACAGATAGAGCAGCAATAAACAAGGATGTGTAGACATCTCTGTGATAGAGTAGAAGATGCTTTGTGCATATGCCCAGGAGTGGAATAGTTGGGTCATATGGTAGTTATATTTTTAATATTTTGAGGAACCTCCAAGTGATTACCATAATGGCAATATTTGTATTCTCACCAACAGCAAATAAGGATTCCTTGTTACCCACAACCTTTCCAGCTTTCCTGGTCAGATTTCGTGATGAGTCATTCTGGTCGGAGTAAGAGGATCTCCTAGTAGTTTTGGTTTGCATAATCTTGAAGCCAGGGATGGACACTTATTAAAACAGTTACTGTCACTGGGCAGAGCTGGCACACGCCTTTAATCCCAGCACTCAGAAGGCAGAGCCAGGCGGATCTCTGTGAGTTCGAGGCCAGCCTGGTCTACAGAGTGAGGTCCAGGACAGGCACCAGAACTACACAGAGAAACCATGTCTCAAAAAATAAATAAATAAATAAATAAATAAATAAATAAATAAATAAATAAATAAATAAATTTGAAAAAATAGTTATTGTTTCTTTCTTTGAAAACTATCATTAGCCCATTTGTTGGTGGGCAGTTTTGTTTCCTTGATGTTTAATTTTTGCATTTCTTTGTAATTCTAGATATTGGCTCCTAAACCTATAGCCAGCATTAAATGGAGAAAACTGAGAACATTTCCTCTAAAATCAGAATTGAGACAAGAATGCCTACCCATCGCTCTTAAATATAGTGCTCGGAGCCTTAGCTAAGAAATTAGGCCAGAGAAGGTACAAAAAGGGTAAAATAGGAAAGGATAAAGTCAAACTATTCTTAGTTGCAGACAATGTGATTCTATACTTTAAACACACTATAGAATTTACAAGAAAACTTTTAGATACACAATTTACAGTGTAATTGTAGGATAAAAAAAAAAAATCAACTTTACAAAACAGTAGCCCTCCTGTGTACCAACAATGAACTCTCACAGAAAGAAACTGGGGAAAATATCTCATTCACAATAACTCCATAAAATGCCTAGGAATAAGCCTAACCTGTAAGCTTGTGGACCCCAGGAGAAAATTCTTAACTGTCTTCTCTAGTCTACAGTTTAATAGGGTGGTGGGTATATGGTTGAAAGCAGGGGGAGACTTCATCAATGTTTTTGTTAAGTGTACAGTGGGTTAGGAAAGAAACAGAAGTCAAAAGGGGAGAAGGGATCATCAAGAGAGGCAGGCAGGGGAGGCAGGCAAGGTAATGGGAACGGAAGGAAAATAGAATGAGACAGAGTCTTATGAGTCAAATCCCACCCCACCCCCACAAAGAGATGCTGACATTTGAGCCCATGCAATTGTATTTGAATACAGTCTTTGCAGGTAGCGCAGTTCAGATGAGGCTATTCGCTGGAGAGATGGCTCAGTGGTTTGGAGTACTTGCTGCTCTTTCTGAGGCTCTGGGTTCAATTCCATACCTCACTATGGCAGCTCACCACTGTCCGTCACTTCAGGAGTCTGACACCCTCATACAGACATAGATACAGGCAAAACACCAATGCACATGAAGTAAAATTAAATAAATCATTAAGAGGAAGCCATGGAAGCAGGTTCTAATTCAATATGACTGGTGACCTCACAAAGACAGAAGATTGCAGGCAGGCAAAGAGAGGTAAAATGAGTGAAAATAATGTGTGTGTGAGAAGACAAACAGGGTGCAGCCGCAAGGGAACACTGTGGACCGCGGGCAGAGCCGGGCACAGGCAGGGAAGACTTCGTCTAGGGTTTCAACACTCTGATTTTAGACTTTGAAACTCTAGAACTGTTGAATTTTGGTTGTTTTCAGTCCCTCCCAGCTTGTGGCACACTTTACAGCAGAGCCATCCACCTAATGCAGGGACTGTGAACCAGGGATGTTTGGTTTTAGTGGTTGGCAATTTTCTAGTGTGAAGGACAAGATAGTAAATTTCCCAGGCTTTGAAGCCCATGAGGTTTCTGTCACATCTCCTGAGCTGTGCCACTAAAGCCTGAAAGGGCTTGTACAGTGAATGCAAATGAGAAATCTTGGCTATATCCTAATATAGTTTTCTTTTTTTTATAAAGAAAACAAATTTTTATTCATTTTATATAACAAAGATTCCCCTCTTCCCTCTTCCCTCTTCCCTCCTCCTCCCCCCCCAGCTTTCCCCTCCCAACCCACCCCCATTCCCTTCTACAAGAAAGTAAGGCCTCCCATGGGAAGGTACACTTAGTAGAGGCATGTCCAGGCCCCTCCCCCTTCCCCAATGCTGTGCAAAGTGTCCCATCATAGCAATGGGCTCCAAAAGGCCTGCTCATGCACCAGGGATGGACTCTGATCCTACTGCCAAGGGCTCCCCCAAGTTACACAACTGTCTCACTATACAGGGGGCCTAGTCCAGGCCCATGCAGGTTCCACAGCTGTTGATCTAAATTTCATGAGTTCCCACTAGTTTGGTTCAGTTGGCTCTGTAAGTCTCCCCATCATGATCTTGATGCCCCTTGCTCATAGAATCCTTCTTTTCTCTCCTTGACTGGATTCCTGGAGCTCAGCCTGGTGTTTGGCTGTGGATCTCTACATCTGCTTCCATCAGTTACTGGATGAGGCTCTATGATGACAGTTTAGGGTATTCACCGATCTGATTACTGGAGTAAGCCAGTTCAGGCACCCTCTCCACCACTGCTAGTAGTCTAAGCATGGTATGAAATAACATTTTTCTTTCTTTTCTCAAATTATTTAAAAATGTCAAAATCACACTTGGCTCATAGCCTGTACAAAAATAGGCATGAGGCATATGTTTGTTCACCTTGGCTTTAGATCTGGGAATCAAAAAGCCTGGGTCCAGGCAGGCCAGGTGCCTTCAGTGATTTCTGCAACCTGGCTTAATCAGTGCATTCCTACTTCCAAAGAGCATGGCAAGCTTTTTCCCAGCCACCTAGTGGGCTAAGGAATAGATAATCACATATCTTCAAATGTGCTGTCTATAGTAACAGTATATGCCTTGACACTATTAACTGTGTCTCACGTGCACAGATATAACTGTGCTCACTAAGGCCAGAGTGATGGTCAGGTAAGTCACAGCATCAGAGCAAGGTAGAAAGAAATGCATGAAAAGGTCAAAGCTGTAAGTAGCCAGAGGACATTCTGAGGTAAACAGTAAATATTTGTCATTTTAGGTTACATTTGACCCCAGACTACTGCTGAATCGAGAATTTTTATTTCTAGGGAAGGCTCTGCATTAGGATGCGCCTACTGCTAAGAGGCTGTACTGCAGGCTCCCTAACTCCTCCTGATAAACATTCATCACCCGCTAACACACCCTTGGCCATCTTCAGCCCTTTTCTGTGGTGCCAACAGCTGACCAAAGCCATAAATATTCCCCTGCATGCAGACACACCCTCACACTCATCGCCATAAGGAGTTGGAACTCTGCCACTGTGCTATGGAGGAGCTGGACGCGGGTTGACAGCTACAGACGTTCAGGTCTGGCACAAGGTAAAGCCAAAAAAAAAAAAAAAGGAAAGAAAAGAAAAGAATAACAAAGGAAAGGAAATAGTTCCCACAAGGAAATATCAGCTGCTAATACTGCATGGGGCTGCAAACCTCCCAAGAACTCAAGCAATACCCCTGGAAAACAGTGTGCATCCTTCCACTCATGACCAAAGTCACAAGACCCTAAGATGCAGCGTTTTCCCCAACTCAAGCACTCCAATTCCACCTCCTCCCTAAGACTGTGCCTTTTACCACGCAGGTCTGTGTCCGACTCCTCATAAGTTTGAAGTAAATAGAGGATCCATTTCCTTAGTCTGCCCATGTCCCCTCTGCTCCTTCTCCATGTTTACTCTTGGACACCATCACCATCAGCTTTCAAAAGAGCAGAGAAACAAGCCAGTGCTTCTGAATGTCCATCCAGATGCAACTTTCTAGCCTTCTTTTAGAAGATGTTTACATGAAACATGAGTAGGCCCAAAGGAGAAGGATTCCCTCCCTGGAACAGAGTAGCTCAATGGAAGGGTAGTGGACTCAAATCCCTACTCTACCCCCCTACCCCTACCCCTACCCCTATCCCTCACCTCCGGCATGTGGACAGAGGCTCTATCTAACTTCAGTTCTCTGAGCCTGAACTCTCTAGCTGTAAACTCACAGCAGTACCATCCTGAGGGGGTTCTAGGACTTAACATGATGTATTCTCGGTAACAACAGCTACTGTGATGATTTCTGAGAATTCTAGACATCTTATCTAACTCTGTCTCCAAGCACATGTTCCACAAGAGTCACAGATGCCGATTTACAGGAATAGCTCTATGTACCAGAGCACATAATGGAGGCGGTGGAGATAAAGGGTAAGCTAAAATTTAATTGAGTCCCGAGTGACAGAAGAGGGCAAATGACTAAGATCAGGGAGGAGGCACTGGCTCTCTCTTCCTCAAATGATCTTTGGATTATTATATACGGGCAATGCTTATGCTCCCGGTTAAGGTGCATGGAGAAGGATTAACACTATAAATACCTGAGGAACAAGCAAGTGACAGAGACGGACATTTGACACGTGCACACACTCATACTCAGTGTCCAAAAGTCTGAGACACTTAGCAAAAAAACATTCAAAGGACTTCTATACTTCTCCCTCCATAAAAGCATAATCTTTTCTGCAGCAAGAGATAAAATACAGAAAAATAACTTGCAACTTAAAAAAAAATAAACAACTAAAAGTCAGTCAGATAAAACAACCAGATACATGATACCATTTCGAGCTGGGAGGTGGGGGGTAAAAGTCCTGTAGTCTCCAGCCCAGATATGTGTGCTAAGTGAAAAGAGGCTAAGGAAAGATGCGGATGAAACCACTGACAGCCTTGGACAAGGAAGCTGGAGGTGCTGAGCTCTGGGAAGATCCTTTGTATTGGAGCATGTGTAGGAGGCAGGGACACACCATCAGAAGTTTTATAACCCAAAATCTTTCTTTTGCTTTCATGGTAATTCTGTACCCCACTACACACCTAAATAAGTCCATTCGTAAAGGGGGAAAGGCAACTGTTAATTTGCAATTCAAGCTACAAAATACTGTGTCAATTGGGTAGATGAGGATGAGAAGGAGAAAAAGGTTGAGGGAGAAAGACATCTCCATAATTACTGGCTATTACAAACCATCAAATGGACACACAGCAAGGACAGGGGGTGCGAGCCCAACAGGATGGGTTCCCATTTAAAAGCCTAGTGCTGTCGTTAACAAATGAATGGTGCTGCGCTATTATCTCAGGCACTCTTAGTGATGGTTTGACAGGAAATCCATGGCTCTACAATTTTACTGAACACCAGAAATATAAATAAGAAGGCCTGCCTTGCCATAAGCACATTTCCTAATTAGTGCTCTGACAGAATCGGCCCTTGTCCTGGTTGTACATTACTGCATCTTTGGTTCTTCCAAGTTTGAATTCCACCTGCACCAGATCTTCAAGAAAAAGATGAGTAATGGGTCTCTGGAGCTTGGGGAAAATCCCTGTTGTTTCTGCTGCTGCTGCTGCTGCTGATGATGATGATGATGGTGATGGTGATGATGGTGATGATGATGATGATGATGATGATGATGATTGGTGGTGGTGATGATGATGATGATGGTGATGATGGTGATGATGGTGATGATGATGATGGTGGTGATGATGATGATGATGATGGTGATGATGATGATGATGATGGTGGTGATGATGATGATGATGATGATGATGGTGATGATGATGATGGTGGTGATGATGATGATGGTGGTGATGATGATGGTGATGGTGATGATGATGGTGATGATGGTGATGATGATGATGGTGATGATGGTGATGATGATGATGGTGATGATGGTGATGATGATGATGATGATGATGGTGATGATGGTGATGATGGTGATGATGATGATGGTGATGATGATGATGGTGATGATGATGGTGATGATGATGATGATGGTGGTGATGATGATGATGGTGATGATGATGGTGATGATGATGATGATGATGATGATGATTGGTGGTGGTGGTAGCAGTAGTGGTGGTGATCTTTCCCCCTTTTTCTTCCTCCTCCTCTTCATCTTCTTTTAGCTTCTTCTCTAACTACTCCAGACCCATTTATTCAACCGACCACTAAACAAGGACATTTGAGGACCAGGCTGGATTCTGCTGTGCACTAAGAGACGAACTAGATGTGCTATACTGGCTTGCAGTTGGTCTCCATCACTTTTGGGGAGAACGGAGGCTGGATCAGCAGCAGTATTTACTTGTTCTGTACTGGTGAGTGTGATCCCCATTTTATTCCTTAATAAATACGTCTTCTTCCCAGACATCTGTGGATTTCTCACCCTATGTTGGGTTGTTTTAGAGACTCTTAAAGGAGTAAATACTTTATAAAGCGTTATTGAACATGAACACAATCCACATGCTTCCATAGCTTCAACCACCAGCCATAGAAGAACCATTCTAAGTGTTTGGCCGACCCCTTCCAAGCTTCAAATTCATTGTTCCCAACTGACAGTTAAACATGCCCACTAGAATGTTCCATGGGCAGTTATGACTTGTCTAGAATCAAGCACATCATATTTTCCTAGCCCATCTTTCACTTGTATTTTGGTTAACAGTGAATTCCTTTCTTCACTCTTTCAACCACAGACAGTATCTTATTCTCTCTGACTCCTCTCCTCACCCATCACATGCTCTGGGTCCTAATACAGAAAAAAAATGCTCTTAATTATGAAGACACTTGTCTCATTATCACTTTCTAAGTTCAAATCCCTTCACCTCTCCTTCATTTTTCTGTCTTATTTTTGTGCTGAACACTGACACATTAATACTCCCCTAAAACAAATTTGATTCTGACCTTTGCCAATTTGAAGACTACTGGCTGGCACCCTGGTATGCCCCCAATAAAAATGCACTGCTTCCAACTGTTGACACTGACCATGCCTTATTTTGTCAGGCATTTCCCACATATCCCCTAAATAGCCACACCAAACTTGGATTCCTGGACAGTCCATGGATACCTGCAAGTCCTTGAATGCATACTACCAGGTTCTCTCTACCTAGAAACCTCTTCTTTTCTCTCCTAGACAGTTCTGGCTTCCTCCTACAAAGATTTTCCTAACCTTCCCCAAGTGTTAGCAGTTTCCCTCTTCCGACTTTTAACCCTAAAGCCCACCATCCTCACCTATTAATGATTATGATTCAGAAAGACCCTGAAAATCTTGCTAGCTAGGCTGAAAAATCACTGCTCACACAGCCTCATACACAGTAACTCGTCCCTGACTGATAAAATAATGAGTCACTAATAGTCAAAGGTTGGTTAGAGATATATCAGCACCACCTGTATATGACAGTTGAAGCCATGGTTATGATTGAGACTGTCTAGGGAAATATATAATTATAAGAAATTATAGGATGCACAATCCCTGGCAAGCACTGATAAAAGCGAGAAGAGCTAGCTAAGGGAATTGAGAAAAACTAGGTACTGGAGAGGGAGATGAGCCAGACCAGAGTACAGTCACACAAGCTAGCCTAGGACATCACTTCTGGAAGGAAACCCTCCCCAGTCCACTAAGTTGAGACAAAAACCCTTCCATCTATTCCCACCTCACACCATCCTTAGCCCTACCACAGTGCTTATCACAGTGTGCTTAACTGTCCACTCTCTGCAACACTCCTGAATGCTTTCCTCTAAGGCAGGGGCTGTCTCACTGGCAGTATCATTTTACTTGGCACCATTCACAGCATGTACCTAATGTTCAGTAAGTATATGCTGGATGACTGAAGGGGTGTATGGTTACATACATGAATGAAATGCAGCTAAGAAATCACATAACAAAGATTAAAAGATACTTTTGATATATCCCCATTCAAGTTACACTGGTTTGAAACTGGAAGGTCCAAGAATTTGAGATGAAGAGTTGGCCTTCCTCCTGGAACAATCATCATGAAGATGGATGGATGAGTATGAATAACTGCAAACAGAGCCCATCCAACATTTTTTAAACCAGATAACACACAGAAGTTATTACATCTTTAGAAGTGGATAATGCATCATCTAAAAATCACACCAGCTAACAGTATCATCCTGAAGCCAAAGAACGAATGCATGTCTTGGTGAGCTTAAAATTTCAGCTATTATTTCTCCCACAGGTTATAATCCTATTCCCTGTATTTAAGGAAGCATCAAAAATAGAGCAGCATATTGTCATCAGGAGACCCCCAACTTGCTGTTGGAGGAGGAGTGTGCTGGTTATAAATTCCCAGACAGATGACTAGAAGGGACTCCAAGAACAGATCACTAAGGTTCTGCTTTCAGATTCACAAGCGAACGGAACTTCAAATAGTAACTGGAAATGGAAAACATTGGTATACACCAACACAATAAGTTCCCCTCCTTGGGGGTGGGGGGATTGGAGGGATGTTTTTCAGCAATTTGGTAGAGTGGCTAGAAATTGAAAATTAGCTACCCAAGTCCTTCACGAAAACAATAATAATCAGAAAATCATTTTTATCCATCTCTTATGTTTGAATTTCCAGAATCTACCAGTAGGCCATATACATGGGGATTGTCATGCAAAAAGGATGCAGGGAAGAAACTGGCCCTGTTTCTCACCCTTGTGCCTCGGGAAATGCACATGGACGAAATCCTTTCCTTCTGGCTTGTGACTTGGGTCCTCAGGAAATGAGTGAACTGTGATGGGAACCTACCGAACTTCATAGACTGGCTTTCTTAGAGACTTGAAGGAAATGGGAAAGGGGTGTTTGATTTTGCTTTTTGTTTTTGTTTTGTTACTTTATTTTTTTATTTTTATTTTCTCTAAGTTTAGGACATTTGGAGAACTGTTTCCCAACATGGTACAATGAAACATAATGTGCCCATGCTGTCTCTTGCAGAGCACTGTTTATTCTCCAGGGTAAATACTCCTCTTGGAGATTTCAAGACCCACTTTAGCCTTTTTATCACAAAGACTGAGGCTGGAATTCAGAACAATTATCATTATGTTGTTCAATCAACAAAAAATTCAACATTTTTAAGGGCAGTCATGAAACTGCTCAACATTGTTCAAAGAGGGATGTTAGATACATGTTAGAAAAAAATCTCATATGTAAAAGACACAATGAGCCCTAAAATATGCATGCAAATTACCTAAAAGGTTAATCAGAAGCACCAAAACACGGTGCTTCAAAACAGACCTCAATTACAACAATAACTTAACACAAGCCATCAAACCTCTGGTCCTCTGTTTCTGCGACTGGAAAGTGGGAGCCAACAAGCCTACCTCCCAGGGTTTGTGGTCTCCAATACAATGGTAGATGCAATGTGCACAGTACAGGTGCTCAGCAGATGCTGAACAGATCCTGCTCACTCTTTCAGAGCTTCTCTCTCTCTCTCTCTCTCTCTCTCTCTCTCTCTCTCTCTCTCTCTCTCCATGGTTTCCCTGTGTTTACTGTATATCCATGGTTGTCCTTATACTCACTCTATAAACTAGGCTGGCCGCAAACTCAGAGATCTGCCTGCTTCTGCCTCCCAAGTGCTGAGATTAGGGCCACCACTACCTGGCCTGGAGTTTCTTAAGAAAACTGGATTTTAGAAGGATTTTCTGTCAAGTAATATCCAGAACAGCTCAGATAAATTACACCTCTAATAAATTAAGATGGATATACTATATCTGATGCAAACACTGTACTCTATCAAAGACACCATTGCTCATAGACAATTGTGTGTTGCCATGACAACATATAAGAAACACTAAAATATGAAAATATGTGCATATTTTCATTAAATTAGGGAAATATAGTAAGTGTCTAGAATTTTAGATACAAACAAAGACATATTTCTTCTGGCAACTTAACTTGTCTTCTCGAGAGAGGGAAAGTTGGGAAGATGTGAGCCAGAGCCAAGCAGTTGCTCCTCTGGGGTTGCCTTTAAATTCTGGTTTGTCCAATTACCACCAGTAACAAGTAATAGTGTCGGAGGAAAAGGCATCTGAAGAGAGGAGATCAGAGCAAGGAGTGGGGGGGGGGGGGGTATCCAAGGAAAGGGAGGGTATTTGAGGCTTCACCTCTTTCTTTTAAGAATCACCCTTAGTTCCAATCTCATCCTGTGTTTGAATTTTGAGTATGAAAAATGTGTACTTCTATATCTAACAGAAATTTAGCCAGTAGTCCTGACAGACCACTTGGGTGTAAGGGCCCTGAGAGAGGGCGCCTGACCTCTTACAGATGCGACCTATAGCGACACTTAGTGGTAGTTCCCTAAACTACAACCAGGTGTCCTGAAGGGGTAAGACCACAGCTCAGGGGAGGAAATGGCCAAATTCTCCTTCACCCCATTGAGAGATGGCACCATAATCGCACCAGATGAGTTACTCTGAGGCCCCCTGGAGGGGGTAGCAGTGGTGGGAGCCGTTAATATTGTTGCAATCTTATCTTTTCATCCTTTGGTATTTCCTGTACATCTTTCGACTTCATAATAGAATTGGATTGTTGGAAGAGACCCTAGGGATTATCCAATCAGTTCTTCCATTTAAGGTTATACAATACTGACTCAATATGGTGGTCCAAGGTCATCCAGTTTGGTAGAGTCTTATGCAGAGTCTGGAAAGCACTGCTTCCTCAGCAAAATGATTTTGTTGTTCATAAAGCACAGTCTGGGGTATTGGCTTCCACATATTTTCTCCATGTTCACTGCTCACTTAATAAGAAATCAAACATACTGATGACTACTTGGAGTTCTGCAGAAGGCTTGAGATGAATTAGGGAGTAATAAGCAAAAATTAAAGTAAACGAAAATTAATCATCACCACTCACACAGGTAGGATGACCCTGTGACAGATACAGCTGTCCCCTCTCCACCAAAGAAGCTGGGGCAGAAGAGTTCCTTATCATTAAAAACAAAAACAAAAACAAAACAAAAAAACAGAACTAAAACTAAAAGGTACACAGGAAAGCAAGTGGAATTGTAAACTGTGAGCCAGCTGTAAATGATAGTAAACTGGGCTCAATAACACATTGCCACGTTAGAACCGTGCTCGGAAGACAGTGGGAGAAGTGGATATTGAAAAATGACCCAAGAGAAAGGACCAGAGGACATGAGAAACCTAAGCCACCAGCTTCCATACCAGGCACTAAGAAAAAATATCCCAAGCATGAATACAAAAGTAACACAAATATGGAGACAGTGATACAGAGGTGCATCCAGGAGACACTCAGAGAGAGGACCTGGAACAAGAGTCCTTACAGATCAGGCACCAGTGAGAAGGGCAGAAGGACCACTGCTATGTTAGGTTCTGAGGTTCATAGAACAATTCAATGCCCTAAAATGTGTGCAATTGTAATATGGCAAAGCATAAAAGCAGATTTAAGAGCTACAACATAATAAAGGCAAATTACTTGAAAGTACTACTTTCAAATTATATATGGGGGAGACAATAATGTTTCATAAGTATCTCTGAATTAACAGCCTACTTCACATAATGGTCTACTTATACCATTTGCATAGGACACAAATCACCAAATATAGGACTACACTAAAATAATGGTCTTGTACCTATAATTAAAAGATTGGCCAGTAAGTATACATTCATATATTTATACTGAAATAGAAAGTATTTGGGGCTATATTCATCATTCTGTATGTATTTCTCCTCTTTGGCTGAGTATTTGTGTTCACCAGCCAGTATCATGGTGCGTTGGCACAGTGTGTCTGCTGTGATGCCAGACCACATCACATCTTCAGGACTGAGGCCACTCATTCCTCCCACTACTGGGAATGTTGGCAGGTAATGAAGACCCGATAAATCACTCCATAGTAATTACCTCCAAGCAAATAGAGAAACCTAGTCATAGGCTAGCAGCCATTTCCCCTAAAACTCAAGATGGAAACAAACTTTGGGGTCTATTGTCTCAAGATGGAGCAAATCCGCATACTGCTCCCCAACTCCAAACAACCCCAAAGAATATCTGAGGCCTGTGTTGGAACAGCCTGCTCTGCTTCCACCTATCTCCGCCTAGGTGTTGGTCCTGTGACAGTCAGAATAAGGAAAGCCATAGACAGAGCACTTTAGCAGGCTGCAGTTTAAGCTAAAGGAGGCTAAGTGAACCACAGAGGCAGGAAAGGCCTCTCCTTTTCAGGGTTTCACACTTCACTGAAGGCTTCCCTGTGACAGGGAAGAAGAAAGGTCACACAGACACAACCAAAAGAGCCTGAACAAGCAGGCCTTGTGGCATTCCCCTCTGCCCTCAGCTTATTCCCATCAGGTCACACCCCGCTGTCACATCGTACTTCTGTATGAGCATTCATCACAGTGCAGGTTTTCCTGGGTCTTCACTCACTGTGTTTATGCTGCCTTGGTCATAAGAACTTGGCTATGTGTTTTCTCCTTCTGTCTTGTTATAGGGGTCTCAACCACAAACCTTGTGATGAGTGAGGACATAATATTACTCCCTTCCTGGCATCTTTCTTGGGAGTGTTCTCAGCAAAGCTCCAACGTATTAATCTCCTGTGCTTCCAGGAGATTTGACATAGGACCATCAAGCATGAGTCCTGTTACTTTTATGCCAGGTATAATAGCACCATCATTTGGGTTGGAAGCTTTAAGGATAAAGTTCTAGGATTCTTCTGCCTTCCTTTATTTAACTTCCCTTCCAAAGGAGTTGTAAATGAAGTGTGCATACCCACACCAAGCAATTCCACAGATCACAATGCAACTTATCTTCAAGACTATTCAGGTTTGTCTGAGCATCTGTTTTATGCGCAGTAAGGGAAGGAGGAAAACACTGAAGGAATCAACACACAATGGATTATCTCTTCCTGGATGAATTTAATATTTGATAGAAGAAACAATGTGTCTAGCTATTGCTTTGCAAGCTAGAATGCAACAAAGGAGCTGAAGATGCTGTAGGAGGTCACAAACAATCGTGCTGTGTTTGAGTGAAGAGGAAGAACTCTTTGAAGTTCCCTCTTAGCCTAGCTCAGCTGACCTTTCAACACCAGGTAATAGGCCAGCAGGGTTATTTCACATAGATGGAACAGACAATAGTCAAGGCACAGAAGAGGGCCAGGTAGCAGTGCTGTAGTACCAGATACTAATCCAGTTTGAATAGAGTGTTAAAGGATTGATGAGGAGCAATAATGAAGGAAGGAAACATTGGGTGTGTGAAAATGCCCAGAAATGTATCTCCTTGTTATGTTCCATAGACCAAATCTCTCTCTCTCTCTCTCTCTCTCTCTCTCTCTCTCTCTCTCTCTCTCTCTCTCTCACACACACACACACACACGTTAAGATCATAACAGGAACCCAAGCCCATGATCAGCTCCACATCTGTGGAGACACCATGAAGAACCCAAGTGTCTGCTCCTCCAACTCCAGGCCACTGTGGCAGCCATGGGGACCCTGCCTCAGGGACCTTGCCTCCTGCAGATGGGTTAGCTTTTCTGTCAGTCTTCTGAAGAAAGCCTTCAGGGATTCTTGTCCAATCCTCTTCCAAGGGGTTGCTTCTAATACACAAGTACATAAATCTTAAAATTATAGCTTTCCCAGGAAAAGAAACCATTTTGAAACTTTTATCAGCTAAACTTCTTCAGTTATCTTTTGAGTATTTCTAGAAATATATTCATTATTTTTATAGTTTTTTTGATGTTTGAGTGTATTTCTAACTGTATTAAATGTTATTTGAAGATTTCTAAAAATGAACTGTAGGACACCTGTTTAATTTCTTTGGATGGGTAGTTTCCTAATTCACTGCCTTTCTTTATTTTATACTTATACTGAATTCAGCCTAAATTTACAGATTGCAATAAAACTATGTTTTACACTTTGTTTAAAAAATAAAGGGGTGCTGGGTGTGATAGCACAAGCCTTTAATCCCAGATTTCTGTGAGTTACAGGTCGACCAAGGCTATGTAGTGAGAACAAAAACAAAAAAGTGTTTTAGCCATGTTCTTTCCTGATAATTAGTGGTTATGGTCTAACCTCACCAACCAATGTGGTCTTTTTTGAATTCTTGGTAATTTTTAAAATAATCACAGTTCTTCATAATTTTAGACACAACTCACACTTATATAAATACACTTCAAAATATAACATTTCTTTTCTAACATTGACTTTTGATCAAAAACTACTTTTGACTTTCATTTTTAACAAAAATGAGAGCAAAAAAATCATGTCACATTGTTAAATTAATGAACTTGCTGTAAAATACATTTCTCCCCAAAATCTTGATAAGAGAGAGAGAGACAGAGAGACAGAGAGACAGAGACAGAGAGACAGAGAGAGACAGAGAGAAGCAAAGTCCTAGCTGTCTCAAAAGTGGCAAATTCTAACTCTCAATCAAAAAACATTATGGGACTTAATCTTGCTAATCTTTATTCAATGGGAAAGGAAACCCATGTATGAACTGAAATAAATATGCTAGTGAAAAGAGCACCTATGAGGCATAATCATAACTTTAGTATATTTTAGCTCTCTGGCACTTGCTCTCCCTCCTACCTCATGGCACCTTGAAGATTCCAAGTCCATTAATCATTTCCCACATTTTAAGCTTTTGTGCACATCTTCAAGAGTTAATTATATTTAGAAATATTTAATAACACTAAACCAAGGTGATTCTCCTTCATCCCAGTGGTACAGTAAGGCTTAAAGAGGGATACAATTTATAAGACTATACCTATATCACAGAGCTGAGAGCTAGTTCCTGAACAACAAAAGCTGCCATTATCTGAAAATTTAAGGGAGACTGATCTCTGGCACAGAGAAGAAAATTTTAGAACTGAAAAAGAAAATTAAGACACCTATCAGTCATATCTCTACACAATGATGAAATTCTTTGTGCACATGAGCTAAGACAAAAATGGAAACCTAGAGACAGGAAAGCCAAATTGCGAGTAAATGTATTAATTAAATATGTGTGCACTCAAGAATGGTGCTGATCTATTCAACACCAGAAGCAACGCAAATAGCTGGGACAAGAGTTAATCTGGTGATGGAGCTGTCCAGCTTCCATGCTCCAGCTAACACTGGACTATGTTTGATCTGGTGATGAAGCTGTTCAGCTTCCATGTTCCAGTTAACCTTAGACTAGGTTTGATCTTCTTGATGGAGCTGTCCAGCTTCCATGCTCCAGCTAACCCTGGACTATGTTTGATCTGGTGATGAAGCTGTTCAGCTTCCATGCTCCAGCTAACCCTGGACTATGTTTGATCTGGTGATGAAGCTGTTCAGCTTCCATGCTCCAGCTAACTCTGGAATAGATTTGATCTGGTGATGGAGCTGTCCAGCTTCCATGCTCCAGCTAACCCTGGACTAGGTTTGATCTGGTGATGGAGCTGTCCAGCTTCCATGCTCCAGCTAACACTGGACTAGATTTGATCTGGTGATGGAGCTGTCCAGCTTCCATGCTCCAGCTAACCCTGGACTAGGTTTGATGTGGATGATGGAGCTGTCCAGCTTCCATGCTCCAGTTAACCATATAGAATTTGCTTTCCTGCTGGAATCCCCCCCCCCCCATTTCCACAAGTTACATTTTCAAATGAAGGGAAAAAAAATTGTCTCAGTTCAAGCTTTCTGGTTTTATGAAGAGATTCACCGAAAGGAGCAGAGAAGCTTGACTATTAGTTTTATTTGCATTTTTGTATTTTTACATGTATTTTATAACTAGAGGCTTTTCTCCTAGTGCTTAGGATGAAGCTTCTAAACCCTTCTCTCAGAAGTTTATAGAACTTCCCAAAGGTCCAAAACAAAATCTGACTTCTTAAGATTAACTAAAAATAGGGAGAGCATGCTACTAATTCTCTTTAGACATGACTGATAATTTCTTTTAAAAAATATTCTCTTACATAGATTTTTTTGCATATAGAGCAAGAAGCATACTGAAAGTGAAGGTGAATGATGCATAATTTCACTCAGAAAGAATTTACAAAAGAGCATACTGGCTGAGTTTAAATGATGTCAATGATATAAAATTCATAAGGAAAAAAAGCATTTAATTTTAGATAGAAAGATAGATAGATGCCTTAGAAGAAATGAAGAGTTGAGCGGAAACAGGACTTTAATGGTCTCCAAAAGAAGCAGCCTACATTTGGATTTGGATTATCAACAACTTGCAGTATCAGACTCTGGCCAGTTTGGTCATGGGAGCTGGCCAGGAGAGCCTTCTCTTGTGCCAAGCTTCACTGGCCAAATGTCAATGTGGGGACACCCCTATGAGTTGGAAATCTCTAGATAATTCATGAGCAGTCTAGAAACTCCATGTTTAGTCATAATGTCTCATCTCTGTTCATACCAACACAGCACCTACCTCCATCGTCTTCTGACAGGTTCTCATTGTAAAAATCTGTGAGCGACCATCACATCCTCAGAAGATCCATGGGTCCCAAGAACAAGCAAAGGTTTGGGGTTATTCCACCAATGAGCATATGTCTATCTGATTGCACAGTGGCACAGAAATCTCGCCAAATAACCTGGCAGTGTACACCCTGGCTTTCAGAAGACTAAAAATCATAGAGTCAGTTTTAGAAACCTGCCAAGACAAGTTGGTTTGTCTCCCAAACAATCTTTTAAACTCAGATTGAAAGCAGACTTGGCTAACTCCCCAGTCTTTGATAATTCAGCATAGTGTGTTAATAAGTACTTAACAAACAAATGGAAGAAAGCAAAAGCCTTTACCATCTCCCAGGTAGATGCATGGAAACCACCCATCCACATGCCATGTAAGTCATTCCTAAGGCAGATTCAATGCCCCAGAGCAGCTCCATGTGAGTTATTTTGACTCCAGACTCTAGATGAAAATTTCTGTCCATATCTTTCTTCATAGTGTTTAGATTAACATTTGCATAGATGAGTAGTCAATAAGAAATTGTCATGTGTTGAATGACAGACAACTGTTATCTTCTAGAAGGAGCCCCACATTCTTTCCACTCCTCCTACTCCCAATTTTAAGAAGAGCATGGCATGGGAACAGTGGTGGCAGAGGCATCATTGGGTGGAATTTGGGGTGTGATGAAAGTTAAAGGTCTACTCTGGGGGCATATGGCATTCCCCTTGGTTTCATCACTGGAACCCTGACTTGTTTGAATTCTTTCACCTGCATGCCTACTCTGTAACTCTGCCCCACAGAAGAAGAAGCCGTTCTTCTTCTCCTGTCTTCTCTCCTTCACTGCCTCCACACCTCCTTAGCAAGTAAAAGAAACCAGCCTTAGATCTGATAAATGAGGCCTGTGGGAGCTGCCTTGCTCCATCTGCACTAAGCTGGTCAGAAACACACCTACCATTTCTTTAAATCATCTGTCTTGTTCTTTCTGTCCAACAGGAACAACATGTAGTACAAAGTGACACTCAAGGGAAATAAACCAGTGCAGCTGTTGTATGTGTCTCCAGTCTGTGACCCAGACCTACTTTGTACAAAATAATTTCTATGTTCTTAACAGGAGACCTTTGCCTAGAAAATGGTTTGTGACCTAAAATCCAAAACAATAGCAAAGAGAGTATATTTTTTGGCCTTGCCTTCCATGTGTATATCTCTTTACAGTTCCTCAACTTGAGGTAGAGGCCAGTTAAAGGTTTACAGAGCTTAGAGCTGGAGAGATGTCCTGGTTGGTGAAGTGGCTTGCTGGGCAAGCACAAGGACCCAAGTTTGGTCCCCAGCACCCATGTAAAAACTGAGTGCTATGGCACATATCTATAACCCCTGAGCTGGGAGAGAGAGTAAGATGGAGCCTGGGGCTTCACTGGCTAGTGAGAGAGCCTATCTCAAAATCAGGGTAAAGAGCAATAGCAAAAATACCTGATATTAACCTCTGGCCTCCACAGACACACTAATGAAAAAGTACACTCATACTCACATGTGCACACACATACACACATACATACACACAGACACATGAGGGGGGAGGGAGAGAGATTTAAAGAGCTTAATCGTGGTTAAATTCTTCTTGATACAACTAACACATAAACATATAAATCAATAAGAACTGCTTTCCATAAATGGGATTAGCTCATACATCTAAAGGCTTCAGTGTGGTGGCAGGGTATGTCATCTTTAGAGCATAACTGTAAAGCCACATCATGAAGGAGTCAAGGTCGGCTGCTTCCTCTCAGGGATCTGAGAAGATGACAACAGCATAGTCTCTGAACAAACAGCTGCTTGGAGCTCATGCACACCCTTGGTGGATGTGAATATCACATGGCTATCATCTTATAATCACACCCTTGCATTACCTACATCCCAAGTGAACGTAACCATAAGCAGGAACAAAACCTGTATGCACTGTTCTAAGAGAGCCAGCTCTACACACTCACGGCACATTGTGCACACACAGATAAAAACAAATGCCTCCATAGTCAGCAAAGTGAAGGTTGGATTTCATACAGCTGTAGGCGTTATAAACTGTGGAATAAGTAAAGGTGATCAGGGACCTGGCTCAGTCTTTAGGAGGAGGAAATGAAGCCTCAAAATGCTACTGAGAAAAATGCAAAGAGTAAAGAAGATTTTGTTCATTTTGACACCAAATTATGCAAATCATATGCAAAGTATGCAAATCTGTGTCAAGATGGGGGGGGAAATTGTGTTTATTTTTTCTTTCTCTAAGCCTTTATATAAACAATTTCTGAAATGAACAGCAAGGGTGTTGAGTGTGAATTTCACAGGGAATCATTTTCTAGGTACAGTGAAATCTCATCCATAATAAACTGAATTAACCACCTATCCAAAAAATGTAGGTAGTGTAGGAAATTTTGTAATCCTTATATCATTGTGGTCATTTAAAATTGGTTTTCAAGTACCTTTGGGGTCTCTCTCTCTCCTTCTAGATCTGCAACCTCCACACAGCACATCATCTGCCTTTTGCATCAGTGCTAAAAGGTGGCACTTCACTGGCATCAGAAACCAAGCACTTGACATCAGAGTTGGTGTCAGAAAAGCAAACAATTTAGTCTGACCATGCCTATGTATACTCTATTTACTTATCCTAATTTATTATTACTAGCCTACTAATTAATACTATTTTCTTTATATGATAATTAACTAGTTGATAGCAGAATCTCTCAAAAAATTCCCACAAATTTGATCCTCTGAGCTTCCTAACTAGGAGCAGTCTTTTGAAGCCATATTATTCATTCTGACTCTAAATGGAATGGCCTGCCTGCCCTTCAGACAATCCCAGAGTCTTCAACACCTATTTCACTGCTTTTTCTGTGGCATCTATAACTCTCAAGATAAATGAAAAAGAATTTCTCGAGGTAGGAATAAATAGAAACCTAGACGCCTAGAAAACATGAAGTGCATGAAGAAAGCCAATTAAAACAGCCTAAAAATACGTCTGCCAGTTACTTCTTTACAAAGAAAATCCATAAAGGAAAGCAGAGACACAGATAAGTGATGTCTGTCTTTAGCCTTCTCAAATTTTAATCTCGAGAGTTAATGTTAATTAAGTTAAATTTAAGTTAATCAAACCTCAAACCCAGGATAGAAAATTGCAGATCCACCCAAATGGTGTCAGAGGCATCTCTCAAAGAGAACAGGTAATCAAACCATGAAACTGTACCATTCCTAGACTTATAACCTGCCATATCTTGTCTGGGAGTAGATAGAGAGAAAATAACATCCTGTTTGCCACAGCCACTAAATATTAGCAGTGGCCAGGGCTGCAGGCAACTTCCTTAATGGTCTCCTAAACAGCAGAAAACACGCAGAGAGTTACTTGTTATAGTAGAGGGTCTCACTCAGCCTGGCAACCTGCCCCCTACCTCTTACTGTGCTGAATAGATCTCACCTCAGGATTTTAATTATCTATACTTTCCTCCACTCAACTTAGAAAAAACTGGCTGGTTACTACATATTCTCTTAAAAGTAAAAAGTAATATCTGCTTGTGGATTACTTCCAAAACAATCTTTCTAAATCTAATGTAGATCAGCTCACCTTTCTGCTTTTAAATTCCTCCTCTTCCCAAAGGATAAAGTCCAACATGGGTAGAACACAGGATCATTCATGACTATGTTGTCAGGCTGGGCCTCACAGATCTCCTGCCTCATGCTCCCTGTCCCAGAAACACCCAAAGGTCCTTTGAGGTCACCTTGCTTTGTATAGTCCCTTGGCCTGTCTGTTTTCTGGAAGAACTTTGACTCATCCCTTAAAACTCATCAGTCTCTTGATCTGGGGAGATGATTCCATCGATGCAGTGCCTGTCATTCAAGCCTGAGGACCTGAGTTCCAATCCCAAGGCTCTGGAAGTGAGACTGGAGGATTCCTGGGGCTTGCAGCTCCAGCCTAATGTAATCAGCAAGTCCTGGGTCCAGTGAGAGCCCATCTCAAAAACCAAGGGGAGGCGGGGGGCTGAGAACAACAAGACATCAACTTCTGGCCTCCATGTACACACATTCCACACAACATGCACACATACAAAAATAAATCTCCTTTCTAAAGACTATTCATTCAAACTTTCCAGGTGGAATTAAGCACAATCTTACCTATACGTCCAGCATCCCCACTGTTGGGCTAATACCATGCTTTAATATAGTCTGTTTCTCTCCCATTTAGAGTGTGAATATTCACAGAGGGTATGCATACCCCTTGTATGGTGTGTGTATGTGTGTGTGTGTGAGTGTGTGTGTGTGTGTGTGTATGTGTGTGTGCATGTGTGTATAGGTGCATGGGCATGTGCAGGTGCACAGATGTGTGTACATGTGTATAGATGCATGTGTGTATGCAGGTGCATGTTTGTATGTGTGTATAGGTGCATGTATGTATTCAGGTGCATATGTGTGTATGTATGCAGGTGCGTGTATGTGTGTGCAGGTGCATGTATGTGTGTGCAGATGCATGTCTGTGTGTAGGTGCTTGTCTATGTGCAGGTACATGTGTACATGCAGGTGCATGTCTGTGTGCAGGTGCATGTCTGTGTGTGCAGGTGCATGTGTGCACTCAGAAGCCAGAGAACAACATCAGTGTCATTCCTTAGACACTCTTTTTTTATAGTTTAAAAAGTGGGTTTATTTTTTTATTATTTTAGTTTTTTAAATATATTTATTTATTAAAATTTTTTTCATTTTACATACCAACCCTAGTTGCCCCTCCTTCCCCTTCTCCCGCCTCCTCACCTCCCTCCCACTCTATTCCCATCCACTCCTCAGAGTGGGTAAGGCCTCCCATGGTAGTCAACAAAGTCTGGCATACCAAGTTGAAGGAGAGCCTAGTCCCTCCCCATTGTATCAAGGCTGAGCAAGGTATCCCACCACAGGGAATGGACTCCAAAAAGCCAGTTCATGCACCTGGGATAAGTCCTGGTCCTGCTGCCAGGGACCCCACAAACAAATCAAGCCACACAACTGTCACCCACATTCAGCGGGCCTAGTTCAGTCCCATGCAGGTTCCCGAGCTGTCAGTCCAGAGTCAATGAGCTCCAACTAGCACCAGTCAGCTGTCTCTGTGGGTTTCCCCATCATGATCTTGACCCCCTTCTTCTTCTTCTTCTTCTTCTTCTTCTTCTTCTTCTTCTTCTTCTTCTCCTCCTTCTCCTCCTCCTCCTCCTCCTCTTCCTCCTCTTCCTCCTTCTTCTTTTTTGAATGCCTAATGCCATTTATTGAAGGAGGGAGGAGGTCTTAAATACAGGTTTACAGCACAATGGGAGAACCCCGGTGGGCAGAAGTTCACTTCTGATTTTTTTTTTTTTAAGCTGAGGATTGAACCTCAAGCCTTGCGTTTGCTAGGTCAGCACTCTACCACTGAGATAAATACCCAAGCCTGCTTCTGATGTTTTACAATCTTGCATCTAAGCTGTTAACGCCCAATATGCTGGATACACAGACAAAGAGCTTCCCTTAAGCATTCAGGAGGGTGGAATCTTGCAGGGAATTAGCATAGGGAGGATATCATGGTCAAGGTCAGCGAGCAATGCAACAGTTACCCAAAACGGGAGCCAGGGCCCTACAGGTCCCTCCTATTACTAAAAAATGAGCTTCTGACTTAGGTTGCATGGGATGTCAGCAGGTCATCTTACCCGTCATGGAGACACCTGTCCAGGCCACACAAGTGTTCTGTCCTTAGACACTCTTTGCCTTGATATTTAAGATAGGTTCTCTCCCTGGACTCATGGTAGACTATGCTAGGCTGGTGAACAGAGCGCCTCAGTGATTCACCTGCCTCCATGTACTCAACCCTGGAATTACAAAAGTGTGCCACCACACCCAGCTTCTATCCATGAGTTCTGAAGGCCAAACTCAGGTCCTCAGGCTTGCACAGCAAACACTTTACCAACTGGGCCATCTCCCAGCCCCCACTTCCCTTTCACCTTTATATCTTAACTTTGCGAGATACTTCCTTTATATATATTGGGTTAAATGAATGGGATAGAAGCTCACATTGGTGGGACTACTTCTGTTTATATCAGAGAGCTCTAGTTCAAAATGTAGTTGACAGCTACCAAGAGAAATGGGGAAGCTGGAGATAAATGCAATTATTATTGCTACAAATTTGCAAGAAAAAGTACTTAAAGACAGATTGGGGGGGGGGGAGGTAACCCAGAGACCAGCCTACACACAATGTACATTGATTTAAGCAGGTTTTTTCAAAGAAAAGCTCTGTTGAAACAGGTGACCTTTATTACCACGTTGCTTTAATTGCAAATACTTTTAGTACCTGATGCCTATTAATTTGTCAGCCATGCCAGAAGCAGAGCCAAGAAACCACAACAAAAGAAAAATAAACCTTTTAATACAGGCTATAAAAGAGCTGACTCTGGGTAACAATTACCTTGAGTAATGCAGAAGCAGTAAGTAGCCAGTGTAGTGTGCTAAATAAATTTCATTCTTAATTATGGAAAATAAGGAGGACGAAATAAAAATGTCATCATTCATTGTAATTTGTAGGTGTCCAGAGGGATGTCTGGATTGCTTCATTCTATTTTATGAAGTAGAACAATTCAGCTTCGCTGAGTGGTCACACCTGCAGAGACAGCTCTTGCCTCCATGTTCAAAGCAATCTGTGCAACCTAAGAGAAGGCCCAGGTATGACTGGCCACTCCAGAGTTTATGCCAATGGTTGTATATCAGTGGAACTGAGGGAACATTTAGATACCCTCAGTTCTCTCTAAAAATTGATTGAATATTAAGCTTGGAATCAATCAACTATACGGAATGCCCATAATGATTGATGTTACAGTACAGCAGGAAACCAATGTTCTAACCATGCAAATGCTCTCCTAAAAGGCAAAGATTGTGTAAATTCCCAACTTTGGGGATTTCAAATTCTTTGACCATGTAAGGGATCAAACAATTCCCCACCAATCTATAAGTTCCAAAGTAGATGAAGGAGGCAGTGTTTTATCGCACTTGTGTGGTTCAGACAGCTTTACCCAAATAACTCAGACTGGATAATTTCTAAACAATATGTATTAATTCTTCTGGGAAGTCCAAGATTGAGGAGCTGGCAGATTTGGTGTCTGGTAAGGTATGATACCTTAAGTGCTGTATCCTTACAAGGCAGAGAGATGGGGAGGCAGGAAGGGGGCCTTCTCTCCATCTGTTACAAGGCAATAATCCTATCTAGGAGGATGAAATCCCCATGGCCTGATGCCTTCATAGTTCAGCCTATGCTTTAAGACTGTTTGCACTGGGGATTAAACTGTAATGCAAATTTCAAAGGGACCCCAACATTCAAACTGTAGGCAGCCCAATTAAATAACCCAGGCAGGAAAGAGGAGGTTCACTACACAAAAATCTAAGCTAATTAACAAAATAAGAGAGAATGGGGGAACAGACATGGAACAGGTTAAAAAAAAAATAGGTGTACATTTATAACCTACAAAAATGAAGAACTGAGGAATGTAGGTCAAAAACCAAAGATGTAAGGACTTGCCTCAGTACTTCTGGTCTGCTGAAATAACTTGAAGATTCACCCCCTGAGTGTCTGGAGAACACAACTAAGACCAACTAACTAGAAGAATCATAAAGAGGCAACTCCAATTTAATAAAGTAATTTATCACAGGGGTTTTGCAAATAAGTTCAGGGGTGGCAGAGATGGCTCAGCCATTAAGATCACTCATTTCTCTTACAGAGGACTCAGGTTTAATTCCCAGCACCCATGGTGACTCACAACCATCTGTAACTTCAGTTCTGGGAGATATGATTCCTTCTCTGGCCACTGCAGACACCCAGCATGCCCATGGTACATGCACAGACAAGCAGGCAGTACACTCATATACATAAAACAAAAATAAATAAATCTGTTTATAAAATGAAAAGTCCAAAGTGGGCTACCCCTGTCCAAAAAGGACGAGCAAAGATTCTTCTTCCAGCATCCCTGCCTTGGACCTATATGTATCACTTCAGAAGAGACTCTCTTGGCCTGCTGCCTCCTCCACCCCTTACATGCTTTCACCTGCCCTTCCAGGTGTGGAGAGGAAACCCCTTATCCTGCTTAATCAAGGATCTGAAGACCTGCCTCTCCCTCTCAGCTGTCCTCACATGGATTACATCTGTCTCTTTCGCTCCAGCCTCCTCTCTAGGGGAATACTCACAAGACTAGTCTGGTCCCCTGGGAAGAGGCATTCTTGGTTGTACAGTCCTCCTTTGGGTGGGTGAACCCAATCCAGATGATGAGGAACTGGAAGTCCACCTTGAACACAGAATTCTGACTCCATGCTGTCTGCACTGGAGCCATGCTTCAGCTTTCAACCTCTGGATGTACTCCCCACATGGTTTAGAATGCAAAAGAGCAGAGATGGGATCAATTGGCTCCCTGATCTCAAACATTCCATGTTGGAATCCCTGTATGTTTGAACAGCAATGTTTAGAACTATCCCCTAGGACCCTCTGCAATCTGTGATGTATGTGCTACAAGGCCACAAAGCAAACTGACCAAAAGTCAGTAATCATTGGCACCTGTGTGGTCCTCAGAACCAGGCTGAACGTTTTTTAAAACTGCTCATTTTATTTATTTCTTCATCTATTTAATGTGTAGGGGTGTTTTGTCTGTACGTATGCCTGGGTATCACTTGTGTGCTTGACGCCTGAATTGGGTCCTCTGGAAATGGAGTTACAGAGGGTTGTGAGCTGTCACGTGGATGCTGGGAATCAAACCCGAATCCTCTAGGAGAGCAGCCAAGTGCTCTTAACCACTAAGCCATCTCTCCAGCTCTGGTTTGAGACTTTTAACTGACCACTGAGTACTAATGAATCAGCAGGCTTCTCTCACTGCTTCAGGATTCATGTTCTAACGAACTCACCATCCCCATATGCAGAAAATGCAAGTCGCTCCTCACTAAACAACCATATAGCACGTATCAGCTAACAGTTATGCCCCAATTTTGTTTTGTATGAAATAAAGTTATAATAATAGTGTTTTGCAAAAATGTTGGAAAATTACTGATTGGATACTTAGTAATTATTATAATCATTATAATTAGAATATGCTAATGCTTAAAAGAAACCCTTACCTTCCAAAAGCAGGTGTATTTCTGTGAAAATGACTGTGAGTGAAAAAGTGTGGTAAAATGAATGAGCAAGATCAAGAGTATACAAGAGATTCTTTTTTAAAACATGTATGTGTCTATGTGTTCATAGGTGTGTGTGTGTGTGTGTGTGTGTGTGTGTGTGTACCTACATATGTGAAGGGGGTAGTGTGTGGGCTCAGGTGTTGACCTTATTAATGCCTAACAAGATGACAAAAGCTAAAAAGCATATTGCTACTAAACGGTAAGAGACACAGTGAAACTAGCATAAACTGAACAGGAGTACAAAGAGGTACAGTAAGTGTGCAGGGCCTGTTCATGATGTCCCCAAAGAGAACATTGTACAGGACCTACTCATGGTGCCCCCAAGGGTGCATTGTACAAGACCTACTCATGATGCCCCGCAAAGGTGCATAACTACAAAATTTACATTGAACTCTAACCCCCCATGTGATGGTATTTGGAGGCAGCAAGCTCCTGTGGGTGGAACTCACAGAGAGAAGACCAGTGTCCTTACAGGAAGAGCCCAAGAGACTGCCTGGTTCTTTCTCCTTACATCAAGGGTGGCTACACTGAGAAATCTATGATCTGCAACCAGGAAGACCTCCTTGATCTTGAACTTGTAGCCCTCAAAACCATGAAATACAAATTTCTGTCATTTATCAGAATCACCTAATTTAGTTCTCATAACTGTTCTGAATTCAAGGTTAGAATCATTCCCATTTTACCAGGAACTAAACAGTCATTCACCTCACGCTCATGGTATATAAGTGAGGAATGACCTTATCTCAAAAAACAACAACAGAAACAAACAAGCAAAAAAAAAAAAAAAACCTATGTGAAAAAAAAGAGAAGCAGGGTTGGGGAGAGCCAAGAATGAAGACATAACTTGAGATGGGAGGGTTAACTGGCCAGTCTCTAATTCACACATCTTTAAGACTGATGGCTTCTAGTACTGGCTCCATAGTCAGTCCATGACATTTGATGAAAATCCAGTGCGTGTGTCCCATGTCCTGAAGTTTCCAAGAAGACACCAGCAGAGCATTAAACCAAGGCTCAGTCCCTTCTGAGAGACATTTCTGTGCGACTATCAGGTCACATAGCCCGAGAGGTAGGCCCTGGGCAGAAGACAAAAAGCGTTCATTGTGGCTATGATCACTGCAAATTTCTTGGACCATCACACAACCTTTTTCTGTGGTTGCTTTTTCCTGTTTCCACATCTTAAACTTCGAGGTATCGGACCCAAGAAGCAAAAAGAGGTAGGCGCAAACCTGGGCAGCCACAGTGTCTCTCCTCAAGCTGTCATGAGGCTCCGTGAAGCTTATCTTCTTCCCAAATGAAGACACACGAATCATGAAGGCACTGATCTTCCTCCCAGACTAGCCACCACAGATGCAGCTGGGAGATGCTGATGGATCTTCCTCCCACAGTAAACAGGGTCCAAAGAGGCCAGCTTCGTCACCATCGGACTGAAGTAATTTCCTATCACTCCCCTCCAAGTCCGAAGCTCACCAGGCAGCCACAGAATGCCTCCTCCTGTTCATACCACTCCCTTCTCCCCTCAGGATTCCTAACTGAAGAGCTCATTTATACCTCAGAAAATGGAGACCATGACACCAATTGGAAGTGCTTAAAAAATAAAACTCCCATCTATTTCCAGGACATGACAAGGCAGCTGCAGCTTAGCTGCCTTCCTCCTGCACCAAGGCTGTAATCAGTAATTCTCAGGCAATCATAAAACACAGTAGTTTTGCTATGGATAATGGGCTGTTCATCCACTGCAAAGACTTCTCTATTTTTTCATGTACAGTACAAAATGCTTCATTCTGACTGGAATCAAAATGACAAATTGTTTCACTTCAGAGTTCTGCTGCCTGTCTTAGGGAACTACAAAATTCTGTCACGTACAGAATTGTACCAAGGCCAGGCTAGAAAAAAGCATCAGAGACAGGCTTGCCCCCACCCCTGTTTTATTTTGCACCAGACCCTGTAATCATTTTTATCAAATTTAAATGATTTATCTGTAAGCCCTGATAACTTCATATTCCAAAGTGATGCTCCAACTACTAGGATGTAAGATCCTTCTGTAGGAGAGGCCATAGATAGAGGCTACAACTCCTAGAAAGTCTTTCATTTTAGAGAGACACCATCAGTTGAACTGGGAATGGGGGGAGGCACTCAATCTGTTGACCCTTGCAATCCTGAGGGCTGCCTCACTAAAGGCCACAACAATACATGCTGTGAAATGCAGAAGCCAGCGTGCTTCCACAGTGACCAAGAGGCCCAGTTGCCTTCTGTTTGGGACTTGGAAAAAAAATCACTATGCAATTTTAAGTAAAAAGAGAGTCTTCTCTCCTGTAGACTTTCAACATCCCTGGAATTAACTCAAGAATCTGGCCTCATTAGGATGGCAGAGCCTACCTATTTGGATCAGTTCTGATAAGAACCTAGTCCAAGAACAGGTAGACTCAGCATGGATGTTTTAATTTGGAGAATTCTCAGCATTCAGCAGATCATGGGAATAAAGACAGGTGGGGTTCCTGCTGAGTGTGTGTGCTGCAGATCAGCACACACAGTGTGGAGTGATGCCAAGGCAGTAGCTGAAGGCTCGTGTGCATATATTTATAGCGTCACCTGCCTCTAAACAAAGCCAAGCTTTGCCTGAAATAAAATGAACATGTGGATCTCCCACTAAGACTGGGCATGCATGGGATGGCATGCCTAGCCACAGGTAAGCTAGCTTTTTGCCACTCCTGGTTTCTTAGAGCAGCAGTGATATCTTTGGATACCATGTACTATGATCAACTTGTTTGATCAAGGAGGTAGTGATACCAACATCACTTCAAGTAAGATGGGGGAATGTCAGCTTTAAAAAAATAAATACATCGACCCCAAATCCCTATTTTTAATAGTCTTTAAAAAAAAATCACCATTTGTACCTCCTCATTTTTCTCCATTTGCTAAACTAAGAAGAAGATAAACTTGGGAGCCAGGTGAACCTAGTGGAAACTTGTTTCTGTGGATTAATAATTTAACTGTCACATGTGGAACAAGTACTTAGCCCTAAACCTTCTGTAAAATAGAGGAAATAATACCACCTGACTGTAGTCATACATTTCTCTCCTGCCCACCACTTCCCAAAAAACTACTCAGAGACTTAATATTACTTATAAATGCCCAGCTAGTTAAGTCAGAGCATAAGACTCTTAATCTCAGGGTCATGGGTTTGTGCCCCATGTTGGGTACTAGATGAAGCATTATTCTAATTAATTTTTTTTCCAGAGCTGAGGACCGAACCCAGGGCCTTGCGCTTGTTAGGCAAGTGCTCTACCACTGAGCTAAATCCCCAACCCCTAATTAATCTTAATAATAATAATAATAATAATAACAGGAGTCAAATATCAGGGTAAAAACCTGAGAGATCAGAGAAACAGGTCCAGTTCCTCCAACCAAAAGGGCTGAGATCTTCCTCTCAATCCTGCCTTACCACTTCCTGTCTCTTCTCTCTACACTGTTGCTGTGGTTGGTTTAATAAATAAGCTGACTGGCCAATAGCTAAACAGGGTACAGTTAGATGGGAAAGCCAAACTGAGAATGATGGGATGGGGAGGGGTGGAATCGGAGGAGTTGCCAGCAAAAAATGCAGAGAAGCAAGATGAAAATGTTGTACTGAGAAAAGGTACCAAGCCACGTGCTAAACATGTATAAAGAATTATGGTTTAGTTTAAGTGTAAGAGTTAGTAGTAACAAGCTTGAGCTATTGACTAAGCATGTAATAAAGCTTGCTTGGAGTCAGAGGGTGGGGCTGTAGAGAGAGGAGACAGGAGGAACTGGAGAGGTAGGAAGTGACTGTGGCTGTTCCTCTGCTTCTCTGAACTTTCTGGTCCTCTGACCAAAAGGGCTAAGATCCTCTCTCAGCCTCACCTTACCACTTCCTGTCTCCTCTCTCTAAGTCCCCCAAACCTCTATGGTCAGCTAGTGGCTGGCCCTGCCCTCTGACCCCACACAAGCTTTGTCAGAGCACAATCAAAATATCACACACCTGATCTATGTGCTAGAAGGGTGGGATAAGATAATATATGTAAAACACTCAGCACAGACAAAGCATGGAACATGTGTGTGCACACACATGGGGCTCTGACTCCAGGCTCTGCAATTTCCCCTCACCAAGTCACTGGAATTACAGCTTTGTGGTGCCTTCTTTGCATGCATGCTAATGATTTCCTGAGGGTGATTTAAGTGCAATTTTAACAGTCCCGTGTCATTCTACTTGTTAGTAGTTACAGTGAATAATAAATTCAACTTATTAATCATTCTGGATAGTTTTTGCAACAGAACACGGCACTGGCAGCTTCCAGTACCAAAAGGCTAAAAGATGAGTCTCAAAAGGAACAGAGCTTGATCGCACTTTCCATATATCATGGTCTGTTTCTCAGATGAGGCTCACTGATGTGCATACAGTTGCCTATATTTAATTCAAATTTCTGTCTAATAGGTGTTAAAAAAAATGCAAGATCCTTTTTCCAAATCAATGAAGTACCAGAGCCCTAGGATAGATAGACCCAGACTGGAATCCCAGCTTCTCTGCTCAGTAACTGGCTGATGACCTTGACAGATGACTGGTCCCCTCCGCTTTCATTTCACCAAATTTTCATGATGACTAAATATTACACTGTCATACTATGCATCAACAGGGTAAAAATTCAGATGACTATTCTTCTTAATTCAACTAATACATCAGTTGAGATATTTACATATTTACAGGGGACCAAAGCAAGGGATTTCTCCCTTCAAATAGAATGTGGTCAAAATTTTCCATCAGTGACTGCACAGATAAATGGAAGATTCAGATACAGAGAAAGGAGAGTGGAATTGAAGATATCTATAAATATTCTCTGGTGCGTGCTTGAACACAGAGAGAGAGAGACAGAGACAGCGACAGAGAAAGACAGAGAGAGGGGGTCAGTTGTACCCTCATGAAAAAAAAATCCTTGGAAACTTAGAGAATAAGTGATTGACTCAAAAATTACCATCAACTTTCAAACTTACAAAGGAAAAATAATAGGCCCACACTAAAAATGCCCCCTTTATGATGATGATTCCCAAACCCAAGAGGCAAGTTCAAGACGCTCACTCGTTCCTGATTTCTACACCAAGGTGGTGGATTAAGAACTGTCCTTCTCTAACTTTAATTGTGTAGTGGAATCATCTATATTAAAATGCAAATTCTAATTAAATAGGCTGGGGGCCTTAAAATTCTATATTTCGTATATGCTCCCAGATGGTGCTCACACCAGCAGCCCCACTTAGACAGGGGAGGACTCAGAGACAAGCTCAATAAATTTGCAAATTGTTCTTTCCTATCAGAAAGGAAGCCCACAGCCAAAGAAAACTGGCTGGTCCAAATACCAGCTGAGAAGGAACATTTATGCTTTTGATGTCTCTCTCTCTCTCTCTCTCTCTCTCTGGGAGTAGCTTATTGGGGAGAATGTATTTACAACCTGATTTTGACATCACCACTGACAACTATTAAGTGACTCCTCTGTCCAGAACACTAATGCAGAATTAGGAATTACAGTGGCAAGCAGATCAAGCACTCTAGTGAGAGACGTGATAAACAGGTAACCAAGTAAACAAACAGCGCAGAGTGGCTGATAAATGCTACACAGAGAAGAAAAGCAGGGGAGAAGGGAAGAGTGTCGGGCCTTGGGTTCAGGTAGGTTAGGGTATTTTTTTTTAAGTCAGGAAAAGTACAGTTAATAAATTGAGCGTTAACGAGGAATGTGGAGAGAACAGGAAGTGAGGATCAGAACATTTTGAGTTATATTACACAGTATGTTGTTGAGTTAAAACCACAGCAAAACTAGAAGCAAAGTGGTGCTGTAACTAATGTGAACTTTTGACAAGGAAACACTCCCCAGTGGGATTTATTCAAAACTCAGGTTTGGACCACCCTCTCCCTATAGAAACAGGTCAATGGGTGTCCTGAACCAGGGCTACATGAGGGAAATCGAGAAAGTCTTTAAACACAAGAATAGCAACTCCAACAGTTAAGTAATTACTGAGGTGCTTTGCAGTTAGGAAAGTGAAATGTTTTAATCAACTCATCAGCGGAACATCTCTATGAAAAATATCCCTCCTAATGGATACATATGACTAAATGCACACCCATCCAAATGGATACTTGGGAAACTTTTAACACATGCAGCAGAGACAGGTCCTCCATCATCAGTCCTAATAAACACAAATCAGTCCCTGAATGGACATTCACATGCTCACAATAGTTAGATCACATATTTATCACTCCTAAAATTCACATTCTCCTAGAAGTCTCCAACACCAACACAGGTGCACCACAAGTCACAAGGCTGCATGCAATACTTTTTCACTCCGGTATCCTCTACATCAGTGGTTCTCAAGCCTTCCTAATGCTGCAACCCTTTAATACAGTTCCTCATGCTGTGGTGACTCAAACCATTAAATTATTTCATTTCTATTTGATAACTGTAATTTTGCTACTGTTGAGTCATCATGTAAATATTTTTTTGAGACATAGGTATGCCAATGGGGTCATGACCCACAGGTTGAGAACCAATGCTCTACAGGGACTGCCCTGCTTACAGGAGTGAGATGGGTAATGGAGAGAGAGGAGCCTGGGATACTAGATTGACAGCTGCCCATGGTTGGAATCAAGCTCTGTGTATAACCTTGATCATAGGGAACCTAAATGTGGTTTCAGGAGTGGACCTTCCTTTGCTCAATCATTCTCCACGGCTTTTTCCTCTCCTCAGAGGTGTCCCTTCTTTAAAATGGTCAACAATTCCTTCCCTGTGCACTAGGGAATAGACATAGAAATAGAAATAAAACCCAGTTACTCTTCTTGACCTAAACAGCCTTTTTGACCCTCAATTTAAGCACACTGGATTTCAGGCTCTTCTAAAACACACACATACATACATACATACATACATACATACATACATACATACATACACACACACACACACACACACACACACACACACACACACACACACAGACTTCCCCCAGAGCACATCTGGATTGACATTTATTGAGTCCTGAGCTCTTTGCAAGATTGTCCCCACATCTGGAAAGCCTCTAAAGCATCTCCTTACTTCACTGAAATGTCTGCTTGAATGTCCCCTCTTCAAAAGGGCTGGGCTTGCCAACCCTTGCTAGCACAGATGTGACTCTATTCTCTTGCTCTACCTCTCTGTTCCTCCCAGTGTATCATTAACCAGACATTATAAGGCATTCACCTAACACCTGTCTCCCTGGTAGAGCGTAGCTGAATGTTGTTCTCTTTATTAACATATACATAGGATCCAGGAATAACAAGTATACATTAGGTACTCAGTAAGTATCTGCTGAATAAATGACTGATTTAATACAAGATGAGCAGTAAATGGATAAAACTTAATTTCCTCATGGATGTTAAAATGGTTATAATGTGTGTGCTTCACAAAAGCAGTGGAAAGAGATCTGTGTTCATTTTTCAAGCACCTGCTTTACTCATATATGATACATTTTTCAAGCTAAAAGAACAAGAAAAAGCATAATGTAGACATTAGTGCATAAACCATGATACAGGAGGGAAGAGCAGGAAATGGAGCAGAACCAGTCCCCTCAAGAACAGGGTAAAGACAGATAAGCCTGTATGACGGAATAAGTGAGCCAAGAGAGATGATGACAACAGGGACCAGACAAACAAATGCCCTGACTACGATGCTTTCTCCAAGTTGCATAAATAACTCACTAAGAGGAAATAATCAACAGAAGTGACAGACATGATAATTCAGTGGAGAGCTTCCCCATGAATCTTCTAACTCTGCATTGCCCACATTCAAAATAAAAGCAAGAGCATTTTTCGCCAGAAGGAAACACTACAAATTAAATGTTTAGCACTGGTGGTTGAATGTTCTTAGCGTCTGGATTCTTCCGAGGACCTCATGTTCCAGTGACATGAGAGAAGGGGACAGCCCAGAGGCTAGGCTCTCGACATCTGCCACGGATCTCCTCGTGGGAGCTCAGCTGCTCAGCTTCCGCTAATGAGACCTAGAGTTTCTAGTAAGAGTTCTCAGTTTTTAATGTTGTCAACTAATTCCAATAGTTTGAGCATTTGTGCAAATTAGACACGTCCACAGCCACCAGCACACCCCAGTAACGGGCTGTTTGGATCTGAAACCCACAACATGATAGAAGCTAGGTGTCTACTCTCTGTTTCAACAAATTTTAAAAACCCTGTTGCCTATCCAACCTTGTTCTTGTTATAAACAAGGGAAACCTGAGCAAGTCGAGGTATTAGATTCTGTGTGCCCTACCAACAGAACTTGAATGATAAAATGACTTCACTTTACCCACAGACTTTAAAATTTTGCTTTTGCCACACTAATTGCTAATGGTGATTAGATCCATGTACACAGTGTACAATGATCAAGTCAGGGTAATTAACCTATCTAGTGCTTGAAACATTTACCATTACTCTGTACTGTAGCCTACAAGCGCTCCATACCTATAAAATGTGTAAGTTGTTAAAAATTGCAATCGCCCTGCCATGCTGTAGAATACCAGAACTTACTCCTACCTGAGAAAGGTTGGGTGTTCATTATCCAGGAACTCCCCACCATGTCCCTATCCTTCCTGGCCTCTACTGACTGACTACTACTCTCCTCTGTAAGATCAACTAGTGTATTCTCCAAAATGAATGGGAATCTGCGGTACTTGTATTTCTATGCATGTTTTGTTTTAGAACATTAGTATCTTCCAGCTCCATCCATGTTGCTCCAAATGGCATATTCCATTCTTTTCATTTCAGTAATATTCCATTATGCATATACATTAGAACTTTTCTAGACATTCATCTGCCAATGCACACTTCAGTTGATTCTTTTGTTTTGTTTTGTTTTTGTTTATTTGGGGCTATTGTTAATATTGTCCCAGTAAACAAAAGAGTTTGGGTATCTCTTTCATATTATGCACAAACTCTTAAACTCTTTGTGACTCTGTGTATGGTCAATAATTCAGTTATTGTGGGTTAAATAACAAGATTCTGGTCAACATATACAGTTTTTTTTTTTTAAAGCAAAGTCAAGGTTTGGAGGTCATAGTTATCATATTTACTGTCCTATTTATTAGTTTAGCAGAAAACAACAACAACAAACAAGGCTAAAGCTAATATACAAACAAAGGGCGTTGGTTTTTGTAGATTTAAATTTACTAGTGGTTGAATCCTCACAGGCTGGGCCATACAAGAGATGCCTTAGCTTCTTAGAGTTTGCTAAGCTACACAGCAACTAGCTGGAATGTTCACTCACTGGACTCTTAGTGTTTGTATTCACCATTATCCATGAAAATTTTTATGTCTCAAAGATCTAAATTTAATTTTTCAGTCATACTTCACTGTGTTCTATATTTAAACATCACCACAGCTACTACAGAATTCACAGAAATTGGTATGTGGTTAGTCTATTTTCTATTGCTTCTGCACCTAATGCCAAGTAATAATTTTTAAAGGCTTACTTAGTTCATCGTTTGGGAGCACACCTTCCTCTCCCCTTCTCCCACTGCCACCAATGTCCCATCTAGTCTTCAGCAGCTGAGGACCTCATGGAGGCTGGTATTGTAACAGCTGTCATACTTGTCAATGAGTTCACACGGGGAGATAAAAAGCCAGTGACAGGAAGGAACCAATCTTGTTCTTTAGTGAGAACACACCCCATCTCTCCAGAGGGCAAACCCCAGTGGTCTGGCCACCTTGAATCAAGTGCCTCCTCTCAATCATTTCAACATGGCCACATGGGGGACCAAGCTTCTAAAAACACAAGTGTCTTTGGGAAATAAACTAATCCAAATCATAGGAGGATGTTTTCCTCATTAGTGCGGTCTCTGGATCTGCCTGTTTAGAGCCAGTGAAGTTGTCTTTACCTTCAAAGAACCTCTCCATGCTACAAGCTTCACCTTGTTCCCAGAGCTCAGCCCTGATGACTGCACTGTTTCCTGCCAAGCCTCATGAGCCATCTCATTTGCACAGAATCTTTTCTCCTCCACTCACTCGAGCCTGACAAAACTCCTCCAGCTCCCTCTTGGCTTGGGCCTGGTCACAAGCAATAGACGCAACTTGAAGCACCTTTAGCAAACACTATTTCATCGCCAGGTATTAGATGCTTAACTTAATCACTAAATGAAATGGAGGCATATGCAAATGATGATAAAACTCCCCTTCAGCACATTAGAGTGACAGTTACAAGAAAATGATAGAAGATGGCTCCCTCAGGAGCTATCTCAAGATACCATCAACACTCAGGATTGTCACTATGAAGGGCATAACCCAAGACATACTCTTTTCAGCTTAATAACAAAGACGGTGCTGTTACCAATGTATTCTCATTAGCATCTCTACCTTCAGAACTTTATTTGACCTGGGCCTGAGAGGCACAAAAATATTTATTATGAGTCAAAGCATAATCTGGTAGAGAACTTCTGACATCTTAAGCAGGTAAGTATGAGAGATGGGCTCTGTGGCCCATTGGGGCGCCTCTTCCCCCAGGGTAGTTAAGGAGGCTCTGCCCTAGAATTTTCCTGCTCACCATCAGCTCCATCCCAGATCCTGAGCACAGCACAAACTGCTGGCTCAACTTGCAGTCATTCTGAGTCTCAAATGTAGGAGCAAATCAGAGCTTTGGGAGACGATGAAAACCCCAGGTGAAAAAGGCAGAGTACTATTATGACATCTTTTTGGAATGCCAGTAGTATGTAATACTGTAGGGAAGTTAGACAGTCATGATACTCCACTGACTTCTAGAAATAACCCTGGGTCAAATCAAGTCCCAAAGTCCACCACCAGTTCAACAGAGCAGAGGAGTCGTCACCTCCACAGCAAAAGAAATATCCACTTCCTAGATCCTCTGTGTGATCCTCTCCAAGTGTCAGCACGGAGCCCAGAACTCTGATAGTTGTGGCTTCCACTGTGACAATCACATTTCCAAGCCCATGGTCACAGGCAAGACAACATTTGTAATTGTCTTGTTGGCTCGGGGTAAAACAAACACACATTTAGATCACAACAGATAAGTGCTTTCTCTGAATTAATCACACACAGGAGGCCCGGAAACACGCTCCTATCAGGGAAATTGAATCTCAGAGCTGTAAATACACCCACAAAGACATCAGAACTTCTTGAACTAGAAAGGAATTTTCAGAATATCAGCGATATCCATCAAGCTTTTGTTCTAAAAGCAAGCCTGCCAAATGGCAGCAGACAGAGAAAACCATCAGAGAAGGCTTGGCAGTAAATGGCAGCCACAGGGGTCATGTTCCCAAGGAGTCCCCCATGTTCCAGCTGGGGTGCCCTGCAGACATAGTACAATTCATTTTCACATGTACTCTTGCATGTGCGTGTGAATTTGGCATTAGCAACCATGAACCCTACCTGCACGTCCTACGAGCTCTAGCAGACTTGTTGAGAGCGCCTCACCCTATAGAAAGCCACTGGACTTTCACCTGGGATCCCAAAGCATCAGTTTTCTGTTAGACATGCATACCTGTTGTTCTGCTCAGAGTAGAACTAGGTATGTTATACAGTGCTTGGAAAGCATGGAGATAAAGCAGGGAACAGAGCAGACTGTTCATGGATGCCCTATTGATGCTCCAGTACCAGCCCTTCCTGATAGGAGAAGGTGAGCAGAACAAACCATTGCTAGACAAACTCCCTGTTATGACGGCAAACACACAAAGGGAGCCCATCATGACACATAACCGGCCCTTCGCTTCCGGTTGGGGCTGTATTTTCTGATCGCACTGAGTATTCCTGGAAGCAGTCAGGAAAGGGCCCTTATGTATGGATGCTTTGGGCAGCCCCCCTCCACCCCCGCAAGTGACAGTCCAGAGGGAAGACTCCTCTCCTAGGACTTCCCCCACCCCCTTCCTTTGCATCCCTTTGTTTCCCCTCTCTTCCCTTCCCTCCTCTCCATCTCCACAGGTTCAGTTCTCCAGGAAACAGACTGGGGCAAAGGTTCACCTTCAGGAAATTTGTGGTGTGGAGCCAAGGGAACGGCAACCATGGCTGGTGAGGGAGGCAAGCCTGGATAGAAGGAGCGGAGCTCGGGTACAGTGAGGGCTTGACCCACTCTGCAGGAGCTGCATGTTGAAAAAGCCCTTCAGAGATGTCCATAGTGGGTCTTGGCAGTTCCATGCTGATTAAGATGGAGTTCAGTTGCCGGACAGTTCCCTTAGCCAAGGACAGTGTCCTAGAGAGAACTCAGCATGAGCCCTCAGCACCCAGCATAGTTCCAGCAGCTAAGGAAGGAGTAACTCACTTCTAAAGGGACAGACCCGAGTCACCCAGTATAAAGGCCTCCTCCCATCCCCTTCTCTTTCTCTGGTCCTGGGTCCTTACATGCCTATGTTCTCCTTTCCCTGGGTTTCTGCTTCTTGGTTCCTTCAGTTTATTGAACACATTTGCATTAATTCTATTCTGTGTAGTATCACTAGGTGGGGACACTAAGGACAACCAAAGACCTGCACAATGGCTCTGTGGGTACAGGTGCATGCATGTGGCCCTCAGAGTTCAATCCCCACATGTCCACATGGTGGACAAAGAAAACTGATTCCCAAAAGTGGCACTTTCTCTCTCTCTCCCTCTCTCTCTCTCTCTCTCTCTCTCTCTCTCTCTCTCTCTCTCTCTCTGAATAGATATACATACAAATAAACAAATAAAGCATTTATAGTTAACATGTAGCATCACTTAGCAAACCTGTAATAAATTTTCAAGAGAAAATCTTTTCAGTATGAGGTCCATAGTACCAAATGATGTTATAGATCATCTCCCACTCAGCTGAACACTATTTGAGTGACCTTAACTAGTTAAGTGCATACTCAATGCCTGGGATCTAAAGATGTGTACAGCAAAGTCTTCTCATCCTGGAGGCTGAGAGTATACTAAAGGATAGAGTTATATAAAGGGGATGGTGGATGCCACCTGTTCTCATTTACAGCCGCTCCCTGTGGAGACACTATAATTCACCTACCATCTATTTTACTTATCTTTACTAAACTTGTTACATTAACACAAACTCTTCATATATGGATTTTCTGATATACAGAGACCTGTCTTGGGGGGGATCCCCAAGTCTATTCTCAAGAGGAGGGTGGCTAGAATTCAAAGTCACTGGATTCAGTTAGACTAATTAAGTCACCTAAAATGATATTTTAGAGCTGGAAACTGTCCTCTGTCTTCAACAACTGGTTGATAAAATGGATAGGTTCAGAAATACAATAACTTCAGGCATAAGGGGAAAAAAATAATGTTTTCTTCATCTTAGTTTAAATGTTACCAGGGAAATCAAGGTTCCTTTTTTTTCCTGGTTCCTAATCTCATTAATAAAATACAACAAAAGCCCCCTTTTAAATGGGCTCAGAAGGAAGGTCAGGCACAATTTTACCAGAGTTTGGGGAAAAAAACTCTAACAGGGCAAGCAAGGTGCCAAAAGGAGAGACAGAGAAGTAGCCGAGTCTTTCATAGATAGGGTCCAAAGAAACCTGCAGGTTCCCAGTGGAGGCCTGGAGGCCAGCTGCTGTGGGACAAGGGTGGGGGCTCAGATCGTGAGGGAGAAAGCTCAGCTCTGAGGGAAAGGTACTCCAGCTGTTGTCCAGTAACCAAAGGGACAAGAAGACAAAGGCTGTGCTTTCCTGACTGAGAACTACAGCAGTCCAGCAGGGACTTCAGAGGAGGCTAAGTTTATTAACTCCCTGAGGGGACAATCCTGCCTCTCATCTCAGTGGGTTTCTAGGTTAACCAGTTTTCTGGAAGGGTGCACCCCTGACCAGACTATTGACAGGTCAGGCTGGATTAACTCTAAAGGAAGCAGACAATAAATAGGATGTAATGTTTTCACCTTTGGAGCAATTCAGAATGTCTTATATCTACCCGGGGTCAAAGGTAGCCTTTGGATCTAGAGGCCTGAAGAAAAGCAAAGTTGATATTTATCTCTGTATTGTTACCAGGGAAAGGAGGTGGGGTCCACAGCTGACTGTGAGGGAGAGGTTACTTCTCAATGCCTTCTATGGTTCTTAATCCCTGGGTTGAAATCCTAGAAGCATTAGCTGGACTGGAATTTGGGGAATAGCTATAACCATTCATACCATGAAAATCCAAAGATCTAGTTCCAAAGCTGCTGGCCAGAAGGGCTGAGAGTCTGCACGAGTGTCCCATCACAAGCTCACATGCGCCCTTCTGGCAGTCCCGGCCTCTGGCCAGGACAGAAGCAAGGGCAGGAATCTTTTGAAGTCCCCACCCTGAGCTACCCAATGGGTCTCTGTCTCCTGTCTCCTGTCCTTCCCATGAATGTGAAAAGGAGGAGCCAAATGCAGCAAGCAAGATGGTAGGACCAAGGACCTGTGGACACACTGGGCCTCACTCCTACCTCACTTCCTCAGCACTGTTCCAAACTCAGAAGGTGGCTCCGAGCATTTCCTTCCTGTTCCAATCTTATGCTTCAACTGTTCTTGGCTCTTACCTTTCATCCCTCTCTCCTCTTTCTCCATCTCTATTCAGTCATCATCTCTGCTCACTTAGTATGCCAAGCAATACCAACTCTTCTTTAAAAAGAAACTCTTGCTGTGGTTAACACCTTGTTCCCTTCAGTGTTTTGTTCTCATTTATGTCTCCTGATGTGACTGTAAACACAAGACAAAAATGAATAAAGAAATTTTAAAGAAAAGGGCATGCTATGTCTTCTTTCTCTGTGCCCCAGGAAATGTTCTCAGCACACATACAATCAAAACGGAAGCACCTAACGAGAGACAGCTCATGTGACCCTTCCTGGATGACTTAAATAGGGCCATGTGACAGAAGGCCTTTGGAAGACATGAGAAACGGCTGAGGAGGTGGTTCCATCAGGAAAGGGCCTGCCATGCAAGTCTGAGGACCAAGTTTGGACTCTGAACACTCACACAAAGGTCAGGCGCAGACTCCACCTCTGGGTCATCAAAGACAAGCAGATGCTCAGAGCTCCTTGGGCAGCTGGTTGATGAATTCCATGCCTAGTAAGAGACTTTGTCTCCAAAAATAATGTAAAGAGCAATCAAGAAGGGCATTGAATACTGACCTCTGACCTCCATATGCACAAGCACCTAAACATGTACACATACACACACCACACACACAAACATGTACATGTGTACACACACCGCACACACATAGTACACATACACACACTAACCCCACACACAAACATGTATACAAACATACATATATTACACACACACACACACACACACACACACACACACACACACAGGACATGAGGAAATTTTAAAACTCTTAGAGATGGGCATGAAGAAAAAGTCCAAGATTCCAGAGCAGACAAACATAGTTCCCCTTCCTTCCAAGGCTTGAGGGTTTTACATTTCCATCCCTGAGCTCAGTACCAGCTTCCTTGCCTTTAAAGAGAGATTTTTACCACCTTCTTAGGGGGAAAAAAAATGAGGCAGAAAACCCTTTAAAATGCTTCTTTGTTGAAGTAATTTCTTTCGGTGGTGAATTAATGGGTAATAGAAGGTAGTCATTCTTGTCTGAGGTAATTTGAGTAGGTGCTTCAGTAATGACAAAGGAGAGATTAGCCCTCAGCACCAACAGTACACACCCTTCTAAATCCAGGCGTCCCCCGCGCCCCCACCGCGTCCCCAAAGCAAGGGACCGAACCCTGGGAGGTCGGGCTGCATTAACTCCCTGCACTTTGCTCTTGCAGCCTGGTTCTCCACAGCTGCAAAGAGGCGGACGAGGGCTGCCGGTCTGCTCCCAAGCCCTGAACAGTGTGGAGAGACGTCTCCTGTCAGGCGGCGCTCTTTAACTGTCCTTGTAAGGCGAGTCCCGGGGAGAAAGCGCCTCTTCCAAGTTTCAGCACGGGAGCCGCAGACAGGGAGGCAGGAGAGCCCAGCGGTGGCCTCCCGCTGCTCGTCAACCAGCTCGGGCTTCCCTGGGAGGCCGGGCTCCCTCCGAGAGCTTTATTACTCTGTCAGCTGCGGTTCCCTCCACTCTCATTAATGCGTGTCCTGGGGTGCTCTCTTCAGAAGCTGAGGCAGCTTTCTTCAAGACGGCTCTCCTAATTGATGGAGGGGCGCTGGGGGGCACACACTCAGGCAGAAGCAAATGTTTACACGCTCCTTTCCTCTCCTCACCAGACCCCTGGGGCGGTTTCCTGGAAGGTGCGGCAGCCTCCCCTTTTCCTACCCGTCCTTCTGCACAGGCCCTGCACCATTGCAGACTAGCCTGAAAGCGGAGGCCCCCCAAGGCACACTAACAGAAATTGAACCCTGGACCGCACAGATTCGGGTAGCTCACCTCACTTGCTGCTGCCCAACCTGTGAAGTAGACTGTGGTTTCACAGAGCATACTACAAAGAATAAACAACACAAGTATGCAAAGCGCCTTCAGGCACTAATGTCAGGCACCAATGTCAATTACACGAACTGTCCTCTGTGACCTGTAATCTGGTTCCTGTTGGTGTCAACCCCACAAAGCCGCTATCGGTCACAGAGGAGCAGAAGGCTCCTCTCACCCTACACCAGCCACCAGAGCTCCGGTCACTATTTCTTTTAACCAGGACACATAGGTTTAGATGACACCAGAATGCCGAGGCTTTCACCCCTGGGTCACCGCCGCACTCAGGATTCCTGTGCAGAAAAGCTAAGTACTGCAGAGCAGCTGAGAGAGGCATAATTACTTCCTATTGTATTCTAAGCCTGATATGATCAGAAGGCATGATTTTTTTTTTTTGTTAAGAAGAAAGGAAGAAATCTCCACTCTACCAATGAGAGAGGAAAAGTGCCGTAAGGCCATTTACAGCCATAATCAATCACCCCATTGTTCCCTTACTTCACTCACAAATTTGAGACAGGGTATGTCTTCATAAGATCTGTGTGTCAGCTTTTAGTAGACCAGAAATTTGAGAGGGGGATGGGGAGAGAGAGAGAGAGAGAGAGAGAGAGAGAGAGTCTTTCCACACAGCAATTTATTCAGTCACACCTGATAATGCCCCACTGTAATTAAAGTGATGATTGCTGGACTGTCAGTTTCAGAATAGCAGATATCTCCAGCCTCTGTCTATAAAAACCACAGTTGTACTAAGGGAGCTGAGGGCCAGCCTCATTAGATGGATAGAGAAATAGAGGAGGAGGAGACGGTGCCTCAGGGAGGAGGAAGGAGGAGAGACACAGGAATGTGTCTGCAAGAGAAGGTGCTGATAGAAGGGAACTGGAGATGGCAGCACACCCCGAGACCATCTCCACAGCTGGAGGGCCAGCACACCCTGAGACCATCTCCACAGCTGGAGGGCCAGCACACCCCGAGACCATCTCCACAGCTGGAGGGCCAGCACACCCCGAGACCATCTCCACAGCTGGAGGGCCAGCACACCCCGAGACCATCTCCACAGCTGGAGGGCCAGCACACCCCGAGACCATCTCCACAGCTGGAAGGCGGCTGCACGTGGCTGTCTCTCCCTTCTCCCCGCAGGAAAAGGAGATGGTTGGTACAGGTGCCCAGAAGGGAGCATGGAGGTGAGACTTGCAAATGATGACATGGAGATGGAGTGCAGGAAGAGGTCCCTGGAGCTTGAACAGGCCATCTCCAGGGTAACCAAATCACTTGATGATGAGAGGACCACAGGCTCTAGCACTTGAAGTCCCTGCTGAAGAACAGCGTTACACTGTTGTCTTCCGGTGAAGCCCAACAGTGAAAAGCCCAAGGACCGGACATAGAACTCCCAATAGGCTTTCTAAAGATCGACCTTCAAGTACGAGCAGGCGGCCAAGGATGCCAGGGATTTGATGACAATATGCAAGACTAAAGAAATGATTGACGGAGGAATTCATGCCAAATAAACATGACGCTGCAGGAAAAAGAAGAAAATCTCCGAGACATCACAACCAACCTCAGAAAGTCTAGAGTCCTCCTCGTTAACACAGAGCCTCCTAACTGGCCAAGTGCTGCGCTTGGCCCTGTCTAGGACATGGGGACCACTCCCTCTGAGACCCAGGAAGCATCTCAGAGGAGCAGAGCAGTAAAGGATAGGGAAGCCAGAGGATGGAAATGTGTAACAAAAAGACATTTTCTGGATACCACATGGCTGTTCTGTTCATGAACCTGATGCAGTTATGGGGACCTGCACATGAGCCACACCTGACAGGGCCCTGGCTCCTTTCTTTCTGAATTCTTTGTCAATACTCTGCTGTTCTTCTGAAATGCTGACTGGCTGGATCAAACCTCATTCCCTCGGGCTTGCTGTCTAATTTTCCACCTCCTTGTCATCTGCTCCGCTTCCTAGGTGACTTCCTCCCTCACTGCCCTTCCCTGTTTATTGAATTTCAATTGTAGTACTATCTAAATAAAATTGTGAGTCCTTCCTCTGCATTTCTTGCAAAGATTTGATCTTATCCACCCCCTCCCAACTCTTCCCAGATGACCCTCTCCCAACATTTTTTTTCAATCAAGACTAGTTTGTGTTGCCTAGGTTTTGCTGGAAGAAAATAAAAATAAAAAGTATTAAATGTTTGGTTTTTATTTATTTATATTATAATAAAATAAAATATTAAATTTTATTAAAATAAAAATTAATGGAAAGTAACCCCCCATGTTGAGATGATACTGTAAAACTACATGAATTTTGGACATACTAAGATCTTAAAGTTTGTGGCTTGGCAAATCAGGAGCCAGGAGCGTTCATTCACCTTCTGAAGAGCCACCATGCAAGACAGAAGTCAGCGGAAAAGCCTCTGAATCCAAGAGAAAAGCATTTATAACCAAGGATTCTGGACGTGGCCCAATTACCAACCAAGCAGAAAGATTATTAACAAATATGAAAAGCCTCAGAAAACTGATTTCTCTTGCCCTTTCCTCAAGGAGAATAAACAGACCAGAAAGAAGGCAAAGTGGGATTCTGCACAGAGAAACTGAAGCAAACAGTCTGGCCTAGGCCAGTTCTCTGTCGGCCCAGAGTAAGCCAGATGAACCACGGCTTACAGACACCACCAAAGAAAACTGGACAGCATAGGAGTCCATTAGCTTAACTATCAGAATTATTGCAAGGCATGTCTTTCCAGTGGAAGCTTTGGGCAGAGCTGGGTTGGGTATGGCAAAGGAATAAAAGGAATCAAATCAATGAGTAAGGCAGTTGTTAATTCCAGGGGGAAAAAGTTACTGCAGGCTGATCTTTGGCTCATCAGTAAATAATACTTACCTGATTTAAAAAAAAAAAAAACAATATGGATGCAATAAAAAATGAAACAACATACTAAAAAAAGATAAAAATTCTGACTTCAAAATATAGAAATACAGAGATCCACCTGGCTCTGCCTCCCGAGTGCTGGGATTAAAGGCATGCGCCACCACTGCCCGGCGAATCTCTGTGAGTTTGAGGAGTGCCGGGTCTACCAAGTGAGTTCCAGGAAAGGCACAAAGCTACACAGAGAAACCCTGTCTCGAAAAACATAGATAGATAGATAGATAGATAGATAGATAGATAGATACAATAAAATGCTAAGCTGTTCATTGTCCCTGCACAGTTGGTATACCTTGGCAGGGTGGCAGTTACTTCTAAAAACATCTGTCTTAGCACTTCAAATTCTTCTAGCTTTATTTGTTTACTTATTTAGTTAGTTGTCGAATGTGGAAAGAAGGAGTATATGCATGCTACAGTGCATGTGTAGAGATCAAGTGACAGTTTGCTGGAGTCCGGTCTTTCCTTACATCATGTGGATCCCAAGAATCAAACTCAGGTCATCAGCCTTGGAGGCAAGTGCCTTTATCCACTGACCCCTCTTTTAGGACTTTGTGACTTTTAAACATTCAAGGAAAAAGTTGAATGAAAAAAAAAAACTTAAGAAAAAAGAATCAGATGAAATGGTAATACTTCCATGTCTGCCTTTTTCTGTCACTTAAATACTTCTAAACTGAACGGAGAAAATAAAAAATTATCTCTTCATGACACTAAGACATACATTTGGCTGAACTATTTCATTTTAAAGATTCATTATACGACATCAGTTCCTTCCTTTCACGCATCCTTCTGACCCACAAACTATCAAAGTACAGAGCACTCTGTAGCCATCATTTTTCTTTCCTATCATTATTACCCACTCATAACTGTGGGTGTTTCAAAGTGACTCCAAACACCGGGGATGTTCTGATGACAGAGGCTGACAATAGACACACAGAAAGCCCCTTCTTTGGTTACATTTGTCATAGCAAAAGCCATTTCAACCCTGGAACGATCTACCACATAAGCCTACAACTTGCTGTGGTGACATTTGTGTTAATCATGCTATCATTAATCAGGATTCATTATAAATCCTAAGTGAGTCAATAAATACATAGTGAGAGTTAGTTTGCAGGGTGTCATGACTAACCTGAAGTTAGAAAAGATTCATCCCAGCATTCAAAATACAAGAAGAAACAGAGGCTAAAATGCTCTGGATCCTTTGCTCCCAGCATGCCTAAGAAGAAGGGGGTTCAGAAGCTACCCACTCTTAGCCCTAGGAGAGCATATTATTAGTATCCCCACTGGTACAGAGAGAGGGGAGTAGCTTGAAAAGAAATTTCACAAGTAATTCTAGCAGATCCCCATGTGGCCTGCCTCTACCCAGTAATATTATTTCCCCTGCTCCTCCACCTTCACCCCAACATTCTGCTGCTCTCAAATTACTGACCTTACTAGTTTAGGAAGCAAATTAAGAGAGGAAGAGGTGGGGGGTTGGAGGAGCAGGAAGAGGAAAGGAGGAGGCAGGAGGAAGGGCAAGAGGATGGAAGGAAGAGGATGAGGAGGAGGAGCAGGTGGACGAGGAGGTGGAGGTAGAGGAGGTAGAGGAGGTAAAGCAGGAGGAGAAGGAGGTGGAGGAGGAGGAGAAGGTGAAGGAGGGGGAGGAGGAGGAGGAGGAGGAGGAGGAGGAAGAGGAGGAGGTTATCAGTGCAGGAGACAAGAGGCCCTTGCCTCTACCACTTCACTTCTGGTTCCATGACTTACGTTGGAGTTCCACAGCTAATATGAGACGGTGGGATGACTTCAGAGAGAGTGACCATGTACAGAGGAGCCACTTTCTGTCAGATTTCCTGCTGTCGTCATCCTGAACATGGGACTCTCATTTCCCTCATCAGCCCATCTAAGCAGGGATTCAGTACATCCTCACCCTGTACCTTCTCTGGTACCCTTCTCACACCCACACTACACTGATTTCAGGGCCTTGATGAATGATGAGAATAGTGATAATAGCCCACGTTAAATTGACTCATAGCAACCTACCATTTTATAAAATAAATTTCACAGACGACTCTGAAATGCTGCCCATATCATTTATATGGCTGAAGAATACAACTATTCGGGAAAAGCATTTCATACTCTTGCATAGATCTGTGTCCTACCAGAAGATGAGGTGTACACAATTTCATACAACTCACTGGTGTATTTGTTTCACTTGGTGAATGAAGAGGGAGGCCCTCTTCACATGGCTCCCCACATTTCCCTTATCGCAGTTCTTTTTATCCTCAATGTTTCAGTTAGAACCAACCTTACCATATCAGAGCATATGGATAGTCTATGTTGAGTTCACTTCGAAAGTGGTGGGAAAGGTTCCTTCAAGCCGAGTCTTCTGAACCAGAGGTGCCATGGCCCAGGTTCTGAGAGCTCCACTCCCACACAGCCTGGTCTCTTCTCTCACACCCAGGCTAACTGTTTCCATTATCCTGACACAATCTGTGTGAGAAAGACCCACTGATCCAAACTGCTTGACAAACAACATGGGGCCCTTCTGCCTTGTGCTGTTCCCACTAGCATGTCTTCTATTGGTCAATCTGTAGTTTTGAAAACTCATTTATTTTTTAGTTATTAAGGCAAATAATACCCCCTCCTTTCTGAACACTTTTTTGAGTTCTTTAGGTAGTATTAAGCAATACCTTTTCGTGTTCTCTTTATGAAAATCATCCCCTTTAAAAAATATTTACTGCACTGGGTGGTGAGTTTCCAAAGAACAGAAACATACTCATGTCTAAATCTCTCATGTGGAACTTGGCTCAGAACCACTACCACTGTGTGTCTTGACTGACCATGTGAACAGAAAATTAAAGAGTACACAGCCTAGGCACTTCCTTGGTCCAGCCCCCGGACCAGCATCAGAGACATTAGGATTAGAAAGCCCTATGATGGCAGGTGTCAGACATGCTTGGGTTCTAACCAACCTTCTCTTGCTCTTACATCTGAATTCAGGAGGGACAGGGTGGACATTGTATGAATTAGATGCACTTTGTGGTGACCATCTCTTCATGAGAGAATCTTCAACAATGGAAGAGACTAGAGCCCACCGCCCCTGTCGTGTGTCTCATCACTCAAAGGTACCTAGTCACAGGATGAAAATGTTGACCTTGGCTTGGAAATTTCATTGTCCCACAACATGTCTCCTTTATTAGGTCAACTTGTGTAACATGATATCTCCATGTCTATAGATGTTGCTATTAGGAGCTTATAGCTGGACGTTTATCCAGAGAATTGTCTCTGGGGACAAAGATGTGCATGGGTTATTTTCATGTCCCCAGGGATTGCCCACAGTGAATGACTGACATTTACAGTGGTATACAACATTTACCTCCAGGCAGGGTTTCTCTGAGGTACCAAATCAAGTTCCAGAGTCCTTGATGCCATTAGTGGGCTGTAGCATATCATTGTGCATCTTGGTTCCTGCTTTGCCCTGCTCCCTCACTTCCTTCCTGGTGTTTCCCTTAATAAATCTCTCACACATCTGCCTCTGGGGACTCTAACTTCAGGCAAGACCCATGTTTTATGATTCTGAGTGCAGTGGTCACTTCACAACAAAATTCTGCCTGGCCAAAGAAATGCAGACAAGACTGGATTCTAGTCCCACCCGCTCCAGAACTCATCACTGAAATGTAATTGTCACTGTGATGGCATTGGAGATAGGACCTCTGGGGGATGATTCCATCATGAAGACTGCCCACAGGATAGATTAATGCCGTTACAGGGGAGTTACTTCAAGAGTGGGGAATGAGAGAATGAGTGTGGCCCAATGTCCTCTGTCTCAGGCACGCTCACTTGCCCTTGTGGCATGTTGTGGCAAGGTCCAAAGGTTCCCAAGATGCTAAAAGTCACAATCTGACTTCTCAGCCTCCAAAACCATGAGCCAAATTAGTGTTTATAATTTCCCTAAGCTGTGGTATTGTTAGAACAACAGTGAATTAATGAACACAAGTTCCTTACCTGTCACACTACTGTGACCCATGAGAGATGATCTTCCTGACATGGGAAAGTCCTGTGAACTTATTTGCTACTCTATCTAAATACGTGTGCTTTAAATAAGGACAGAGATGTTATGCAATTATATATAAATGTTTAAGTATTTCAATTATTTTTATTTATTTCAATATATATTAGTGCCATTGCTTTATACCACATTAGATCCCTCCCTAATTACGAATGTTATAAATCCAAGGTAGACAATAGAGAGCACCATTGCTCCATGTAATTAGCATGTCTTTTTTATAGCAGGATATAAAATAATTCATCAACTTATTGATATGCTGGTGATATCATTACAAAATGATAGCTGTCATTTCCTCTTCCTTGAGATCTTAAATGTGGTAAATTTTCTAAACTTTGACTTTACAAACTTTAACTTTCTAAAATTTTTCAAGAAGAGATCCATTCAGCCTGTTGGAAGGCATCCCACGAAACATTATCTATACTTGTCCTGGTTTAATGGAACACCAGGAACCACTTCCTACAGCTAAAACAGAGACTTTATAACATGGAACCAGTGGTAATGGAGGAGCTGCAGAGGTGCCAATCAGAGAGCAAGGCTGGCCACAGAAGAGCACAGTGGAAAGCCATTCCTGTTATAGCTAACACATACGTTAGGGTTCAAACAGCCAGAACACAACAAAAGTACATTAAACGTGGCTATGAGACAGCCACGCTGACCAGGTAACAGAAAGGAAGGATAGAACTATGCGAAAATCAACAAAACCAGTCTTAGCAGGCGCCAACCCATTCAGCACCCCCCTGTGAATGTACATGAGGATCTGTCGCCCTTATACACTCTTCTGACACATCAAATTACAGCATATTTAATTGTGGGTAATGATGTCTACAAAAGCTTCCGCCTATCCGGTAGGGGGCCCACCCCAGACACCCTGTAACCAAGGAGCTAGATGAGGGGGCACAGTGACCAAGAAAAACTACATCTCGAAAGCTGTGTCTGCTGACCTCAGAATGCCCCTTCATGCTTAAAGATCTTTGAAACTGCAGTTATGGTATAGTTCCCGCTACACCATAAATGGAGTCACCAGGGCTTCCCACACGCGTGCATGAACTCAGGGTCAGCATCCTCACAAGACCTGGTGTCACCGTTCTGTCACTCACACAGTGGCTTTGACGTCCCTCCCTTTTATGGGAATCTCGACAGGATGTGCCCTAAAAGGAAGAGCCAATCAATCAATCTTGTCCCCAAAGGGATGAGGAAGGAGACACCTGGGCCTTCCCCATCCTCCCTCCTTCCAGTACGTCAAGTATCTCCTACTAGAAACTACTGCTCAAAATCAACCTGGCAGGAGGAGCCTGGGAGTCAACCCCCCCCCCCCACTAGGTTTGACCCCACTGCCACAGGGAGCAGAAGAGAGCGGGTGGGGGTGGGGGCGCCTACAGGCAGAAGGCACCAGCAGGGTGGCACAGCACAGCTGCCGCAGTGAAGATCCTCAGAACCAATCAAAGCCCCACCCGAGGAGCATCCTGCAGAGATCATTGCCCGGAATCTTAACACCAAAGAAGAAAACAAAGGGGAAAGCAACCGGCCTTTGATTCGGCAGCTAATGAAATTGTAAATCAAAAGCATGGAGAAAGCCTCTGCACCCCAGCTTGCAACTGTGCTCACACTTTCTCAGAACCTCTGCCGAATCATTATGGTTGGCTTTAGGAACAGTGTGAGTGGCTTTGCCTAAAGGAATACAGACATTTCCCAACAAGGAGACAAAAACGGCACCCGCTTCGGTTGCTGCTGATTGTGGTAGTCTCCTGACCTCCAAGCTTTTCTATAAAAATCTCAATTCTGCTGTCCAGCTTCTGGGGTAGGCTGAATTATAGATTACCGAATTTAAAAAAAAAAAAAAAGTTTTTCCATTTTTGGCATAAGAACTACAATGGGAACAGCAGGTACTATAATTAATGCTTGCAATGATACTCCGCATTAAAAACAAGTTAGATGCAAACATAAATCTTTGAAGTGAAAAATTAAGCTTAGTTGAGAAGTCTGTTGTGCAAACTAAACACACACTCCGTGTAGTAAGTCCAACTATTTCTGTACATTACTTGTTTTTAGTGTTTCGTTTCATAGATGACATAATCAGAAACTGAAGTGTAATTCAACACTGTGAAATGTATTGTCGGGATTTTCAAAGAGCAGAAAGGTTGAGAAATAATTTTTTAACTCATGGTTCTGCTAGCCTATTTCTGTTCTTGTTGTAAATTATTTATTTTGAGGCCCACAAGGGCTAAGTCCTGTGCTGGAAAATGGCCTATCTCGAGCTGATGGTCACCCTACATCACTCTCACAGATCTTAGCCTAGGAGCCTAGGGAAAGATAAAGAGAAATGGCGCATTTATTACCCTTACCCTGCAGTGACATGGGAATCTGGATCCAAAGAAAGTCACCACATCCTAAGATACCACATACTAACCCACCGTCTGGGGTGTCAGTAGCGTTTCCTGGCCCCAATTAGAACCATATTTCACACATTCCATAAATGGCCTCAGAGAAGACGGTCCCTACTGAGTAAGAACTAAAGATCTTTAAGAACATTTCCTTATGGTGATATTTGATTTGTGCTAAAATGTGCTTTTATTTGTATGTTAATAAATAAAGTTGCCTGGGGGTCAGAGCTAAAAGCAAGCCATAAACAGAAGTCTGGCAGTGGTGGCACACTCCCTTAATCCAATCACATGGCAGACAGAGTCTCTGTGTGGGCAGGGACACAGCCAAGAGGTGACCCAAACTTCATAATCTCAAGTATGAACCATAGAGACCTGGAGGTCTGTATAGACAGGCAGTGACGAGGAAGTCATGTGGTTGGGTTTAGAGCCAAGGAGAAGGTAGAAGAGAAAGGCAATAAAAAAGGCAGGTCACACAGGAGAAGGTCTCTCTCTTTCAGGGGAAAGACGACAGAAGCTACTGGTAAACTAAAGGCTATTGGCTAGTGCTCTGATCTCTTGGGCTTTTAACTTGGTATTTGGTTCTGTGTTTCTTATTTAATAAGACCATTTAGAATTTCATCTACATTTCCTCATCTCCTTTCTTCAGGTCTCCAGCATAATCTTTCAGAAGGTTTTAGTCAAGTAAAATGAGCCTTCTGATTGTAGACAATGTAATCCGAAAGTGATTTCCTGAGACCAGGACCTTATGTCACATAATTTAGAACCCATAACACTGTAGTTTAAAACACAGATTTATCATTTTATAACCCTCCAAGTCAGGGTCTTAACCGAGGGTGTTTTTCCAGAGTCTGGGGAGCAAACCCCCTTCACTTGTCCTTTCCAGCCTCATCAGGTGTTACTCCAACTGCATCTGTCCCTGTGGTCACATCTCCTTCCCTGACTCTGACACTCACCCCCATCTTATAGGGACCATTTGCACGCGGTCACGTGAATAATCCTGTACCATCTCTTCACCTCAAGATACTCAACAGAGTCATATGTGAAGAACAAACCATTTGCGTTCTCAGGGTCTAAGGGTTGGGATTTGGGCACCTTTGGACAAGCCATTATTCTGTTTACCACAGTCACCATTTGGGGAAATCACCCCTTTAATACTCTTCTCTGCCTGTGAGTGACTAATATAAAATACTGGCATCAGACTGCACCCTCCACAGTCCCAATTCCCTAACATTCCATTTTTTAAAGATACAAGTAAATGATAACTTTGTATGTCTATAGTACAGCTTTGCCCATTCCTTTGATTTACTTATTATTTTCCTTTTATTTCTTCTTTGACACTTGGAGAATTTTTGCATTACACATAAATAGGTGAAATCCATGCAAGTAGTAAAGGTTTGTTGCTCCAAAATGTTTTGTCAGAGCAGGATGTAGTGGAGCATGCAGGTACAGTACTTGGGACATAAAAGTTAGCCTTGGCTGTACAGGGACTTCAAAGGCTAGCCTGAACTATTTTCAAAATATAATAATTATTTTTAGTGAGTTGACCATGCTGGAAAACCTACCACATCAGTTAAATCTGGTTCTAGAAACTGGAGCAAGTTGGCTGTCTATAAAATCCCCCAATAAAGTAGGCAGACGTGCTTGCAGCATACTGCTAACATACGTGAACCCCCTCTTTTCCCTCTGCCCTTGCTCCCTCTCAGCTCCTTACCCTCTGATTCCCACCCCGCAGGCATGGAGGGACTGACAGGTAATGAAGCCCTTGGATAGCTGGCTGAGGAACCCCAGACAGCAGGGCTCTTTACAGTTTCATGAAGCACTGCTTGGGGGAAGATGTGCCTGCCGCTGATGAAAGCTGGACATTAAAGTGTAATGATGGCTGCAGAGGTGGAGCAGCCAGGAAGAGGGGGAAAGCAGAGACTGAAAGGGAAACACATCAACTCAGATTGCAGAGAGAGAATCTGGGAACAAAGCCCCACTGGGCTTGCTGGAGTTGCAATAAACACCTCGGGCTGTCTCTATTAAGATAAAGCTGTCTATTAAAACGAACTGTAAATTCTGTGAAAAGATATGGGTGTTTAGGTAAGAGCAGGAGTGCACACTGAGCCAGGAAGTGAGAAAATCAGGCTGGAGCTACCTCCGACACACTCGTTTAAATTCCTTGCCCGAGGTACAGCCTTGCTCTTGCTCCCATTTGGGGCTTGAATTTCTGCTGAAGCAAGCTCGCTCTCATTGATCCTATCTCATTTGTTCAGGATCTTCAGGACTCTGTCTGTGGGTATCTAGGAACTCTGGCTCTCACCCCTTGCTTCTCCTTCTATGCTTCATCCCTCTCTGTGACATTGGATTGGACAAAAGCGTCTAATGTAAGAAAACCAGCAGGCAACAGTTCCCACTAAAGAGTCAATACCCTCAAGCCATTCTTTGCATACAGCTGTTCTAAAGTTGTCAGCTACTCCTAACCCAGCAAGCACCACCAGGACCACCACTACAGAGCCCTTCTGGACTCAAGCTGTCTGGACCCTGGCTCTGTCTGTCACTGGCTGTACCCTTAGTCTAGTTATTTATTGAGTATCTTTACACCTCCGTTTTCTCTGCCATGAAATGGGAAGAGTGGGAAAAGTAATTACCACTAAAGATTACTTCCGATAACAGTTTTGGGGATAACTGTACATTCTGTGCCTTCCTTACATACACCTCATCATCATGAAGATGCTGTGGTTATGGAACCACAGGTTCAGGCCTTAAAGAATCCTAGCATTTCTAGTTTAAGGTGTCCGGATCCCACCGCCCCCCTGCTTCCTTTGTAAACTTACTTCACCCTTTCATTTTCTATCTCCAGATTGTCTTGTGACTGGGCTATGGTTGTCTGAAAATGCATTTCAGCTTGAAAGACTAGTGATTAAAACAGCATCTGAACTTGGACTAATGTTGCCATATTAGGAAGCCAGGATATTCATGTACAGACTTCTGCCTTGAATTTCACTTTAAAAGAAAATGATTCTTAGCTTAAAAACAAATGCAGAACTGCCGTTTGGTAAACTTGGGGTCTATGATGACTAATACTCACTGCAAACTTGACAGGGTCACCTAGGGGCCAGACCTCTGTGTATCTCTGTGAGTCAGTTCCTACACTGGGTTATACCTGAGATGAGATGACCCACACTTCATGCAAGTAGCACCATTCAATGGGCTGGGGTGCAGGACTGAATTCAAAGGAGAAGTGAGCTGAGTGCCAGCATCCATCTGTGCATCCTGACTGTGGATGCAGTGAGACCAGCCACCTCATGGGTTTGCTATCATGCTCTCCCGCAAAGATGGAGCCATTGTGAGTTAAAAGAAACCCTTTCTGCCTTAAGTTGCTTTATAAGTATTTTGTTGCAGCAATTAAAAAAAACAAAACTAACACATGGTCTCACAGGAATTGTAATGCTGTGTGAAACCGAATTACCATTTACAGAAAGGCTTAAATATCATAAGATATTAGAAGAAAGTAAGTTTAACCCTCAAATTATTCACATACATTCATATATTCATAAATAAGTTATTGGTTGAAGCCAAACATGTTTCAAACTTAATATTAACCCCAATTAATGAATTTGCTAAGAACATGTGTGCAAGACAGCCTAGATTTGTTATCAGCTAAAACATCTATATAAGGACTTACAACTCAAGGAGAAAAGTAGTATACTATCTAAGGGAACAAGAATCAAAAACTCAGGTGCCACAAGAAGCCAGGAAAGCAGAGCAGTGACAGCCAGGAAGGTGAGCCACAGTGACCTGGGGGCAGATGCCCTGCCAAACAACGCAGTGGCCCCTCTGTCAGTCCAGTACTGACATTCCAAATCCACACTAACTTTCTTTATATCATTTTTTTAAAACAAACTAGAAATACAGCTGTTTATATGGAAACACATTTCAAAATACTAGCTCAATATTTTTCAGAACAACTCAATGGGCAAAATAAAACTAACTTGTAAATTTTCTGTTATTATCATTTTTAATTTGTATATATACAGTGTGTATACACACTGTATATATAACTGTATGGCATAAGGATATTTTCATACAAGTATGAAGTGTGCATTATCATATCACTCCATACTCCCTCCACTGCCCTTCCTTACCCTCAATGAATCTTCTTGTGAACTTTAAACCTCTGTAGTTCTTTGTTACAAGAAGTCTGAAGGGGGATAGGAATATAGTTTAGTGGTAGAGTGCTTGCTTAGCATGTGAAGAGTCCTAGGTTCAATTGCTTGCAGCACACACACACACACACACCACCACCACCACCACCACCACCACCACCACCACCACCACCCCCATATATACACACATGAACAAACAAAGGAAAAGAATACTTTTTTTGGAGTAGATAAGATGCCCATTGAGTAATAATGTACTTCTATCATGCTTTATGACCTGAGTTTAAGCCCCAAAACCCACATGGTAGAAGGAGACAGTTATTTCTTCTCATCTCCACATGCATGTACACACACAAAAAAATTTTAAAAATAGATACATTTGCATTCTTTCTGAAACCCTATCTAGCATTTTGAAAGTATAACTGTTGTTGGTTATTTTTGCTCTTTTGGGGGGTCTGCCACCAGCTCCCAAATAAATCACACATGGAGGCTTATTCTTAATTGTAAATGCTCAGCCTTAGCTTGGCTTGTTTCTAGCCAGCTTCTCTTAAATTATTCAATCTATCATTTGCCTCTGGGCTTTTCCCATTCTCTAACTTCTGTAAATCTTACTCTTACTCCATGGCTTGCTGTATAGCTGTGGGTTGGCCCCTGGAGTCCTCCTCATCCTCTGGCTACTTCTTCTCAACTTTCTTCCCTATCAGCCCCACCCATCCTTTCTCCTGACTTGCTACCAGCTGTTTAGCCCTTTATTAGACCATCAGATGTTTTGGACAGGCACAGTAACACAGCTTCACAGAGTTAAACAAATGCAACATAAACAAAAGTAACATGCCTTAAAATAACATTCTACAACATATAATAGATATTAACTTATATGAATTAAACCACCTTCTCTTAGTTAACCTGATTTAAAAGTCACTTAGAGGAAATTATGGACACACATCAAAGCTTGGACTTGAGGAGAGTCTGACTCAATGCCAGGGCTTTCTGAGCTGAAACTTTCAGTTAGCACTCTCTTCAGTTAACAGGGGAGCCTGCAGGCAACTTGGTCAGCTCTATGGATCCTCTGTGGCATTTCCCAACAAAGCTTTACCTGGTTACCCCCTACCTAATAGATCTCTACACATAGGTTCTCTCATAGAGTAGTTGACATTCCAAAATACAAGCTCAAAGCTTAGTAGCTAAAAAAGCAATGGAGAACCAGCTGGGAGAATCCTGCCAAATGCAGAGGATCTCAGAGGACTTGGCAGTGACCATGCTTGATGTTTAACAGGGAGAGATGCACGTGGAGGCATCAACTCCCCTCTTCCCAGAAATGCAAGGTGCATGCTTTCAGCAATATGGCTTTGTGCCTCCTTCCCCGAGACTTGGGAGAATACATCTGCTCAGTAACGAGGAATCTTCCTGAGACCTTCAGCCCACAGCAGTCGTGAAAATGACTCTTCTGGGCCTGAGATGCAAGGCTGGGAACTGAGTGCCTCTGAGCATGTGTCCTGTTTGGGGGATGCTATCAAGGTCTTTAAATATTAAGAGATGATAGAGACGGAGGAGACCCTTGATTAGAATTACCAGGGAATGAGGGAAAAGAAAATATTTACTCACAACCAAGACAAAATAGAAGGTCAAATGACTGTAAACAATTAACAAATGTCATCACATTTTAAACCCCATAAATACATATAATTATTTCTTCTTTTAAATTAAAAAAACATATTCATTTATTTATTTGTATGAGTGTTTTACCTGCATATATGTCTGTCTATCACAAGCATGCCTGGTACCCTAGAGGTCAGAAGAGGGCTTTGGATTCCTGGGAACTGGAATTAGAAGATGGTTGTGAGCCACATGTAGATGCTGGGAATAAATATAGAAAAATCATTCTCCTTTCTAGAAATAGAATAGTGGAAATAGCAACCTCATCTAGTATCCACTGTGGTGAGCCTGTAGAGATGGCCTCCTGCTCTCTGATTTCATTTCACTGTCTTTGTTAATTCCAGCTACATCTTCCAGGGAGCCACTGGGCATCTCTCACAGGCTGTGGGAAATAACACAGACTAAAGATAACACTGCAATCTCAGTGCTGGGGAGTCTGCTTCCCTTCCCATCTCCTGTCAAAAGCTTCAAGGAGAATTGTCACTCCCCCAAGCAGCCATTTTAATTTCCCTTAAGCTAGAATCTGTCCTCGAGCCTTTGTAATAACACAGAACTAACTATTCCTTCTGAAGCCTGCAACCCTGAACGACAGGGTGGGAAGTAACTCTCCCAGCTAAAACTCTTCCCTTTCCACTTCTTGATTGTCTAAATTACCAAACTCAGAAATATTACACATCCAAGATACACTATACCCTGCATATATAGCCGATTATTGTCAGATAACAAATGTCATGTGGTATTTTGTTCTTCTCTTAGATGCTTCCAAGCAGAACACAAACCATTCTTGAGGCTTAATTTGGGCACTAGATGGCCGAGACCAAGGAAACAATGTGTGAGAAGCATTATATTTGAAGAAAATAGAACCACAGGAAATGGAGAATAGGCTCTGAATCATTTGTGGAAAATAATAAAGTTTGAAAAAGGAACAAAGAAAAGTTGAGATAGTAACTGTGCTCAAATGAGTTGAAAACATAGGTCTACACAAAAATCTGTACATGGATGTTTCCAGAAACTGTATTCATAATTGCCAAAACCTTTAGACAATCAAAATATTCTTCCAAATCAATAGTGATACTCCAGAGAATGAAAAATTATTTAAGACTTTAAAAGTTGAGGCAGGAGTGATATCGGCAAAACTAGAGGTGTCTGTCCCACTTCCTGCCACACACAAACAAGGTTCAGAACTAAGGGGCACCACAAGAACATCCCTGGGGTGTGTGGGCACACACTAGGGACAGTAGGGCTATGGCAAGAGGCATCGATGTTACAGAGTGCAGGGATTAAAGACGGCCTTTTATAGAGCGATCTGAACACACTGCCCATCTCTCGTGGGCAACTGTGAACTAAGGTGGGCGTGGCAGGGCAATGAAAGGTAACAGGAGGCCCACAGCAGTTCCTTCTGTGCCCTACAACTGAAGCCCTGACTGCTAGAAAAGCCGATAACCTATCAAGGCCTGACCCCCTTTCAGGGGTCACCACTTTAGCACAACACTGTGTTTCTCTGGAGAAAGTGTCTAGTCCGTGTTGTAGTCTCTTCCACCCACACTCCTGCTGCATAGGATGCACAGGGCCATCTTCAGAACCTACTCATCTGGAGTCTTATGCATAAGATTAATAAACAGGGCTATCAAGCCATGAAATGACATAGAGGAAATTCAATGCATGTTAGTAAAGGAAAGAGGCCAGCTGAAAGCCCCATGACTTTAACTACACCGGCACTATGTTGACTAGCATGTAGAGAGTAAAGGTCAATCAATACCAGCTGTGGTGGTTTAAATGAGAATGGAATAGACCCCTTAGGGTCACATGCTTGAATGCTTAGTTCCTAGTTAGTGGAACTGTTTGAGAAGGATTAGGAGGTGTGGCCTTCTTGATGTAGTTGCGACCATGTTGGAGGAGGTGTATCACTGAGGGTGGGCTTTGAGACTTCAAAAGCCCACACTAGGCCCAGTATCCCTCTGGCTGCCGCCTGTAGGTTGTATGTAGAGCTCTCAGCTGTGCTTCAGTGCCATGCCTGTAAGAAAGCCTCCAATTAAATGCCTCTTTTTTATTATTGGTTTTCGAGACAAGGTTTCTCTGTGTAGCCCTGGCTGTCCTAGAACTCACTCTGTAGACCAGGCTGGCCTCAAATTCAAAGTACTGCCTGCCTCTGCTTTGAGTGCTGTGATTAAAGGTGTGCACCACCACACCCAGCTGAAAATTTTCTAAGAGTTGCCTTGGTCGTGGCGCCTCTTCACAGCAACAGAGCAGGGGAGAGAAGAGTAATAGGCAGAGCACAAGAGGTATCAGTCTACTCATCTACTCTATGTGACACACATGACATATGTTCTGTGAATAGACATACGATGCATGTATCAAACACATGCCCATTTATCTACATTTATTAGAGCCTAGAATGCCCAACACCAAGAATAAACCCGGATCCTGTGAACTGTGTTTGAAAATGAATCCTTAATATAGGTTCATTGGGTAAAATAAATGTGTTCCTCTAGTAGGATGGTGAGAGCTGGGCTGTGCAGGTTGCAGCAGGGACAAACTGAATGGAGTGATCAGAAAGGCAAGCAGACAGTGATGGGGCTAGAGAGGTGGCCAGGCAGTGTAAGAACCCATCGTACTGATCTTTCAAAGGCCTCTAGTTTATTTCCCAGTACCCAAATAGGGCAGCTCAAAACCCCCTGTAACTGTTGGCCCAGAGGATGTAAAGCCTCTGGCTTCTGTGGGCATCTGCACTCATGTGCACAACCCACACGTGCGTGTGCATGGACACACACACACACACACACACACACACACACACACACACTTAAAAACAATACAAATAAATAAATCTATTTAAAAAGAAAATCCTTCTGTTACCAACAACCACAAAAATTGTGCCTTGTTTGCTAATGCCAGATTCTGCTTCTGCAATTCAATTTTATTGGCTTCTGCTACTTGTTAAAATGCAAATACCCCTGGGAGAGATTAACACTGAAGCCAGATAATTCAAGCGTTACTTACTGGAATATACTTGTTTGGAAAGATGATTCTGATAGAATAAAAGTATATAGTAAACTCAAGATCATTGAAAAACAAATGATTTGGGAATGAAAAACTAGGGATATTTAAACACTCTATTAACTTTAGCGATGTAATTTCTCTTTCTGATAAAATAGAATATAACTACCAAAGGCTTTAATCCATGAAAGAAAGAATTGGTGTAAGATAAATTGCTAACAGTCTTAATAAAAACACCAGGGTAGAGCGCTTGCCTAGCAAGTGCAAGGCCTTGGGTTTGAACCTCAGCTCAAATAAATAAATAAATATATAAGTAAATAAATAAATAAAATAAAAAAATAAAAACACCAGGAGTCAGATATTGGGGTGAAAACTGAGAGATCAGAGGAACAGGACAAGCCACAGCCAACCTCCCCTTACCAACTCCTCAACCTCCAGAAAGAGCTACTTCCTGTATACCTATGCCTATATCCTTTCTGTGCCCTGCCATCTCATTTCTTCTCTCTGCCCAGCTACATCACTTCCTCTTTCTGCCCAGCTCTATTACTTCCTGTCAGTCTGTTCAGACCTCCAGACTTCTATGGTTAACTAGTGCCAGAATTAAAGGCATGTGTCACCAGGCCTGGCTCTATTCCCAGTGTGGCCTTGAACTCATAGAGATCCCGATGAATCTCTGCCTCCTGAATGCTAGGATTAAAGACGTGTGGTGCTACCACTGCCTGACCTCTATATTTAATATAGTAGTTGACCTTTTCCTCTGATTCCCAGATAAGCTTTATTGGGTTACACAATTAATATATCACCACAAATTGATACAATGGACTTCATTTATTTTTTTTCTGCTCTGCAAAGATACTATCAAGAGAATATAAAAAGACAGACTGGGGGGAGGGTATTTGAAATGTGTGTATTTGATGAAAGACTGAATAAATCAAACAAGGTCCTCAACAACCAAACTAAAAACTTGACCAAAGACTTTAACAGACACATCACAAAAATGGCCCACAGATGACAAAAAAAAAAGCATATGAGAGGATGCTCCACATTACACATCATCAAGAAAACAAAAATTAAACCAATGAGATGCCACACCCATTAAAATGATCAAAATTCAGTAGTGAGAACGGGGAAGAAGAGATGTGCCCCCTGCTGTCAGGAATGTGCAACCATGTAGAGGAAGGGGTGCACCCCCTCCTGTTGGAAATGTAGACTGTGCAACCACTGTGGAAGAGAGTCCTCAGTTTGACTACAAAAGTACAGCTAGAAAAACGCCTGCTGCACAAGCATCCTGGGTGAGTTTGGACCCCTAACACCCACATTAATGCTGATCTGTAACCATGATCTTGGTGGTGGAGGGAATAGGCAGATCCCCAGAGCTCACTAGCCATCAACTCCAGTTCATCAATGAAAAGTGGAAAGCACAAGACATCCCATCCAGTGTTGATTTCCAGCCTATGTGCATGCACACATACACACACACACACACACACACACACACACACACACACACACACACACAGACACACATACACACACACGACATATACACACACATTTACTTGCACACACAGAGGACATGTACACACATTCACTTGCACACACACACACACACACACACACACACACACATAAATACACAGATGCTACACACAAAAAAACTTACTAAATTCATTTTAACTATATGACCTAGGAATTATAAACCTTGGCAATTTACCAAAAGAAGTTGAAATTTCTGTTCTCTATATATTTAGACATAATCAAATATGTTACCCCACAGTATACACTGCAGCATCTAAACAGTGGAATATTACTTAGTACTAAAAAGAAATGAGCTATTAAGCCATGAAGGACACATGAAGAAAACCTAAATACATATTTTTAAGTGAAAAAGGCCAATATGGAAATGTCACACACTGTATGATTTCAACTATGTGACATCTTGTAAAAGAGAACACAGTGAAGGTAAGTAAGGTTCAGTGACCACTGAGGGCAGAGAGAGGAATCAGAGGCAAATCAACTGGGAATTTAAGACAGTAAAGCCGTCGGTTTGATTGTATAATGATAGACACACCTCACCACACATTTGTCCAAATCTTTGGATCTCCAACACCCAGGGGGAGCCCTGACAAAAGGTCTGGACTTTTAGGTGATTATGATAGTAGCAAATGCACAATCAGTGAGATGTTGACAGTGGAGAAGGATATGACTGTGCTGGGCAAAAGGTATTATGGGAAATCTCTATGCGCAATTAATGTGAGCTTAAAATTGCTATAAAAAGTGAAGTCTGAACTTTAAAAAACATTAAACAGAGTACAATGTAAGTACTTCACATTTACAAAGCCACAAGAATACTGATTACATATCAATTTCTTGTCTTGTTTTCCTTTGGGTTTTGGTTTCCTAAGACAGGGTCTAACATAATCCTGGCTGACCTTGAACTTGCAAGAATTTCATAGTAGAAGACAACTGGAATATCAAAGGCTGGATAACACCAAATAGCATAATAAATGGCTTGCCTTTTGACAGACCCTTAGCCAGCCAAAGTATAGCTTTAGTACACAGCTGAATCTCTATAATGTGTTCTTGTGGCCCGCAAGAGAACCTACTATGTAAGCCAAAAATGCCCTTCAACTCTTGACTCCCCTGCCTCCACTTTGCAAGTGCTGCCATTCCAGACCTGTGTCACTATATCTTGTTCTGTATGTTTACTGTATTATTATTATTAAATGTTAGATACTTAGGGAATAGCACGTGTGCTTTAGAGGAAACCAAAGATCCTTTATCTCAGCCTCTCCCACTGACATTCTACACTGAACTTCCCAATATCTAGCTATGCATTTCTTTTCAGATTTCCTGGTGTCAATGGGATCAGGGACATGTGTGTGATGTTCTTACATTCTAGAGACTGGGCCCTCCTCCCATCAATTGCTACTGAAGAAAGTGTCCCACAGGATTGCCTACAGCCTGATCTTATGTGTGTAATTGAGCCAACACAGCTGGACACATCCGTTCTCTGGTTTACTCATGTGTAAAACGGAAATCACTGTCTCTCAATGATCTCCAAGCTCACCTTCGATGCTGGGGTTGAGACTGCAAAGTAGGCTTCTTGGTACATCAGACCCTCCAGTGAGGGGTGGGGCAGGGCTAGAGTGAAGGTGCAGAGCTAGTGGTTGGGGGGGGCATTGACAGCTGGCTTCTTCCTGATTACTTGAAGACCATCTCAGCAACACCAACATCTTTTCTTCCCACAGAGACACCAAGTGCAGCCTGCTGTTTTCCTGTTACAGACTCAGTATCTTCACTGTGTGCCCTTCAAAGATGCTAGTATTCACAAGTTAAGGCCCTGGTCTCCAGGACCTGAATTTTTGTTGTTGGGGGCCTGGTCCTCAAAATGCCTGGGAGTTTTATCCATCCCCGCTCTCTTGATTGTGTTTCCTCCACTCCAAAGCAGTAGCTGCTTACTGATCTGGAACCTGAATACCTTACAGTTCTCCTTTTTCCCTTCCCATGACCTAGTTAATGACCTTACCTGAGGCCAAAGGGCTCTCCCTACTCTATTCTCTGTTCAAACGGTTGGTGTGGTGACGTCCCCCTGATGGACACCGAGGAAGGCAAGAACATCTACCTCAGAAGGTGGAGAGTATTAGACAAGTCAACCATTGCAAAGTGCTCTGCTGTACCTAGACCATGGGGCTAGCTCCATTGGTATCAGCTGTTACAATTCCCTATTAAAAACAGCAACTATCTGTAGCCGCTGGGCTCAGAGCCTCCACTATCATCCCCTCTAATCCTCCCAAGTGCCTCTGGGCCTCTGCACTTGCATGCTTCTCTCTGATACTGACATCAGGAAATACATGCTATTGTTTTCCTGAAAGGTATGATTCCAGCCAGTGACAATGTCTGCCCTGGAAGAAGAACATTTAACATTGTCCCCTCCAAAATTGAACATAAACTCCTCCAAACTTTAAGAGACCTATATATACCATTTCCTCAAGTATCTACAAGGGATTAACATACTGTGTATATGTATGATGTCTGAAGATTGAATTATAGAATTTCAAGTTCCTATTCTTTATCTGTTTTGGATGTCTGTGTAAGTTTGTGGATCCCAGCAGAGACCAGAAAAGGATCAGATCCCTTGAAGCTGGAGTTACAGATACTTGTAAGCTGCCCATTGTGGATGCCAGGGTCAGAAATGTGGTCCTTTATAAGAGCAGCCAAGAGCTCTAACTGCTGAGCCCTGTTATGGAATATTAGTTTAAGATATGTTACATTCATTTATGCAGTGGAATATTTGTTTAATGATGCAAAGATGTGTTGCATTCTTTTATGTTGCAGTTGTTTAACTCTGTGAAGCTGTGTTACTGTGTCCGTCTAAAACACTTGATGGTCTAATAAAGGGCTGAATGGCCAATAGTGAGGCAGGAGAGAGAAACAGATGGGGCTGTCAGGCAGAGAGAATAAATAGGAGGAGGAATCTAGAGAAGAGAGGAGGAGCAAGAAAAGGAGGAGAGGAGGACACCAGGGGCCAGCCACCCAGCCACCCAGCCACCCAGCCACCCAGCCAGCCACCGAGTAAGAAGGAAAGATATATACAATAGAGCAAGATAAAAAGCCCACAGGCAAAACAAAAAAAGAAATGTGATAATTTAAGTTAGTAAAGCTGGCTAGAAACAAGCTAACCTAAGGCCAGGCATTCATAAGTAAGAACAAGTCTCTGTGTATTTATTTGGGAGCTGGGTAGTGGGGCCCAGAAGACTAACAACAACAACAACAACAAGAAAAACCCACAGAGCCCTCTCTCCAGCTCCTCATTCTTCTATTTTCTAAGCTATCGATGAAATAATAGAATTTTTAAAAATATCAAGCACTTATTTGTGGTAAGCACTGAGCTGTGTTTTCACACATTATCTCGTCTTTACCCTCGAGATAGGCTACACCAGGAGGTAGAAACCTCTTCTCCACACAGTTAGGTCCAAGGTCACACAATGAGGAGACAGAACTGAGAACAGAAGGCGATTCTCTCAGACTCACATAGCTTATGTGACCACAGGTGAAGGTCACTCTCCACAGCTGAGACAATAAATTTCAATGAACTGAGATATGCACAGACTCCTTCACTGGGAAGGACAAGGAAAAACAGAAGCAGAACCAAGGAGCGTGTCCTCTGACCTTGCATTCAGAATTCCCTCAAGCCATGAGGAGACACCACAGCCCTGTCACCGGTCTCAAGAATGTCCCGCTGGTTCTGTTTTATTTTAAGGCTCTCGCTCCCACTTCTGTTTCATTGTTGTGAAAGCAAAGCAAATGAAAATTCAAAAGTACTTCACCTCTAGGTACACCTTGGCCTTCCAAAGACAAATATTCCTGTCGGGAGAGGGAGTATACCAACAAAACCAGTTGTCTGTTAAGTGAATAAAGTGCAAGGAAAACAACATACCTTTTGCTTTGTGCTTGATTTCAGGCCAATTTGGGAATGGCTTTTCGACTAGAGGAAAAATGAGAAAGAAATCTGTGAAGAATGCAGCATCCCTGCAGGGTTTATGACAAAGCCGTCTCTTCTAGAAGACGAAAGTTTTGAGTTCAAGCTCATTTCCTTAACTTTCCACACAGCCTGGACACCGGTGCTGGATTTTACCCACTGAACGGGGAGCCTGTGTAAGCCCTAGAGCTGGCGATGCTGAGCAAAGCCCGCACTTGTCAACGCCTTCCTCAGTTACCAGCTCAGCATCTTTTCCCAGAGGACACCACAGAAGCCACCAACTGCAGCCCATGAAGACCTCCTCGCCGCTATGATGAGTCATATGGGAAGAAGAGGGGGATGAGTATGAGCGGAGGCTGAGGAAGGACTCGAAAGCTCTAAAAATCAGAGGAAGAGGAAACAGACGATGGAGAAATGGCCACTGTGCCCCAAGGCTTCCACAAACATCTCTACAGGGCAGGCGTTAACCTCAGCTCATCAAAACGTGTCTACAGTAGATGGAAGCAAAGTTCTTAGGAATATAAGCTTGTATTGAGGGGCTTTTTCTTTGAGGTGGTTCCTGAGGCTCTACATTGACTGGGGATTAATAAAGGAAAGTAGACATTGAACCAAGCCCAAAAATATTTTCACATAGAATGTCACAAGTTGTTTCCCCATGAGAAAGAAAAATCAACCTTCCTGTATTTAGTATTGAGACAGTGAATATATTTGGCCTTCAGTGTATGATGAATTGGTTAATTCTAAACCAAAGGCTACAGCGTGGCTAGAGAAAGGCCTTCCCTAAGTCAACAATCTCAAAATTTTTGGACTTGGGTGACAAAGGGCTTCTGTATCTATTTGTACTTAATTTTTAGCAACTGGGACAGAGAATTTTTTCCATATATATTTATTAGTTTGAAGATAACAGTAATAGACCCATTATACATTACCTAGCATACATTTATAGACTCTGTGTGCATGCTGAACATTGATGAGAAAGCAGCACTTATGTTTTTGCAAATACCTTTAACATTTGGCTTGAGTAGAGAGTAACTAGGTTATCATATTTGCTTTTGCATTTAACCTACTTTGCTTTCAGCAGATAAACAAAGTCTTTTTTTTTTTCGAGACAGGGTTTCTCTGTGTAGTTTTGGTGCCTGTCTTGGAACTCACTCTGTAGCCCAGGCTGGCCTCGAATTCACAGAGATCTGCCTGCCTCTGCCTCCCAAGTGTTGGGATTAAAGGCGTGCACCACCACCACCTGGCACAAAGTCTTTTTTTAACTTTTTTATTGATTCTTTGGGAGTTTCACATCATGCACCCCAATTCTGCTCACCTCCCAGTCTTCCCATATCCTCCCCTCATCCCTGCAGTGCCCTCTGCACCCAGCACAAATAAATTATACACTTAAAAAAGCATGCCCAAAGCAACCTACATCCTCCAACTAGGACCCACCTCATAAAGTTTGTGCCACATCCCAATACCTGTTCAACCGTAAGAATCCAGCAACCCTCATAATCCAATCACTTCCCAGAGGCCTCCCCTCTGAACCCTGCTCAGTCAGCTACTAAGCCTTCAGCACAAGAGCTTCTGAGAAGCATGTGAAGGATCTAAGGTGGAGTACGCAGTTTGGCAAATTCAGCTGATGTCATAAACACAACCACTTTTCTAAGGAGGACGTCAGCTGAGAACGACACATAGGGAAATACTGGGAGCTGGTGCTGCCATCGCTCCCCTTCACTTTGAAGAACACAAACAAATGCACCTCTTTTTCTCTCCCCACTAAATGCCTATTAATAATCCTAATTTGATTGGATCCTGTGGGTGACCAGAGAGAGTTAAAACAGGCTACAAATTGGCAAATGATTCAAACTAGTCTAAAGCAGACCTGCAACCCTCTCTTAACAAGGTCAACTTACAAATATATGCACATAAATCCTATTTGTTTATTTTTAGAAATTCCATTAAACACTACAAATCTATGAATAGGATCTTTGTGTACAGGTCAACATCATAATAGTTAACATAACTTCAAGAAAAAAGTTTTTCATTGTTAAAAATGATTAAAAGCCAGGCTACCTCTAGAAAAAAAATACCTTTTCACTTGACATTAAATGAGTGTTGGGTCTCTCCTGGTAAAGTTCTGATCTAGCTAGAATGGTGTTGGGCTTAGATCACCTGAGCCACATACAATGGGCTGCACAGTCCCCTCGAAGTGGGATGGTAGCCTTTGAAAATTTTCTTTCATAAATTAGACATGACAGTTTATTTTTCTGTAAAAACTGTTTTATAGCCTACACTACAAAGGCCCATTTAATGTCAAATATAACCAAAATGCTATGAAGTTGCCAAAAATATAAACTATCACAATATTAACAAAGTAGAAGATAATAGAATTATCCCAGAAACTATCATATTTTCCATATATGGTATCTCTAACAATAGCATCTTCAAAAAAGCATGTTTAATTTGAAGAGGAGAAGACTATGGTAGAAACGCAGGCAGTCTCAATTTCAAGGCCCTGGGTTTATTGTTGATATGTCTCTGGCCTTTCTCACAGGAAGGCCTATGCTTTCCCTTCTCAAGGACATCTCCAAATCACTGTGACCTTCAGCAGCTACAGACAGGGTCACTTAAGACTCCTGCTGGAGAAGAGGAACAAGCACAGAGAAAGCCATGGAGCCACTTCCCAGGCGCACTCACTTGCCCAGGCTCTCTCAGAAGGGCCCTGACTACCGCCTATGGTCACGGTCACACCGCCTGTCTTAACTGGGGTGACTATTGCTGTGATAAAACACCATGACCAAAGCACCTTGGGGAGGAAAGGGTTTATGTGGCTCACACTTCCATGTCATAGCCATCACTGAAGGAGGCCAGGACAGGAACTCAAACAGGGCGGTAACCTGGAGGCAGGAGCTGATGCAGAGGTCATGGAGGGGTACCTCTTACTGGCTTGTTCCCCCTCTCCTGCTCAGCCTGCTCTCTTATGGAACCTAGGACCACCAGCCCAGGAATGACTCCCTCCACAATAGGCTGGGCCCTCTCCGCATCAATCACTAATGGAGAAATGCCCTACAGGCTCGCCTGCAGTCTGATCTTATGGAGGCATTTTCTCTATTGGGGTTCCCTCCTCTCAGATGACTCTATCAGGGGTCAAATTGACATAAAGTTAGCCAGCATACTACTGCCTGTACTGAAAAACCATAGAAATGGGGAAGGAAAATTTAAAAAAAAAAAATGTGTTTTTCTTAAACAGTTGAGTAAAAATTAGAAACGACAGAACAGGAAAGAAGGATTTTGAAAATGCCCACTGCACCCTCCAGCAGAGACTCTCTGCTGCTGCATGTAATCCTCATGCATGTCTAAGAGTCAGGGGTAATTGCATTGCTGTGCTACTTTTACAAACCCACACTGCCTAAAAATGCCAGAACCAGATTCCAGCCAGCCTATGGGTCTTAAAACACCATACCAGCTATCTGAGAAAAGTTACCCAAGGAAGAATTAGCCAAGCCCAGAGAACAAGAAGGGCTGCATTGTGTGCATGGCTGCCTCAAAGGAAAGAAAGAAGGTGTCGGAGAAGAGACCGTAGACTAGAACCTCACCAAGCAATTGGTCGGGCGAGACTTGAGCTGGCCTGAGTGGCCAAGGCTCTGAGAGTTTTCTCTGCAGTGAGCGTATGCATAGCAATAGAAAAAGGCGAGCAGGGTGGCTTGGGAGGGAGCAGGTGATGGGAACTATCGTACATGAACTACATACAGCAGCAATGTGTATAAGCCAGGTGTGCTTCACTCAGACATTGCCTAGAAATGACTTTCTGTAGACTTCATGACATTTCAATAAAAACAACCCACCTATTAAGGCTCACCCTGAACACAGGGGCATGCACGTGTGCATGCACACACACACACACACACACACACACACACACACACACACACACACACCAGAGAGGCAGCAGAAAAAAAATTATAAAGAAACCAATGTTTTTTTAACAATAAAATTATACCAAACTTGCAGAATTCTGACACCAGCTCTTACTGAGTGGTGTTAATTAAGGCAGTGTATTCTCTATTTCAATGTTCCAAACAGCGAGGAGCGAAGGTGATTATGTTTTCCAGACTTGCTTATGGAAATGAGTGTTCTGACACCTACTTCTCCAACTGGGGTCAAGATCACTGCATGCATGACTTTCATGGGAACCAAAAGGATATTTAAGTGACCTCTTCCAGCAATTAGCACTCGGTTTCCCTGCCAAGGATCCTGACCACATTGCTAAGAGGACTGAAGCCTGGGATTCCTTGCTCTCTTAGCAGAATTAGGTAATGTTTCAGTTTGCTCTACCAACATTAGAGAATCCAATTTAAACCCCAAGATAAACTGACAAAGAAGCATTCTTAAATACAAGCTCTGGTCTAAGTTCCCTTAATTGAAAGCTGCAGGGTAATGTAATAGAGTCACCCTGCAAATACGATGATTATTACTAACTCATAGACAGAGAAGACTGCCCTCTTAGCAGGACAGACTTGAAGTGTCATCCTGTGCTCAGGGGCTGGACCAAAGACACCTCAGCTTATAGGACATTAAGAAAGCATCCCGTTATACATGGCCTTCTGTTGCTTGCTTTCTAAAACAGCACACAAAGAAATGGCTGAATGGAAAGTTCTAGAAATAAGTACTGGCCACCTAGTGACTTGTGGGTGGCTAATACTGCAGTCAGCCTTGAAAGTAATGGAAGAACATATTCTCTGACTTCTTTTCTGTATTTTTCCCCAATCTCATCTTCTTTCAAAGTAATCGCAAAGGCAATTCAATCCAAAAGACCAATGACGTTTTGAACTGAGATTATTTCCTGATACAAGACTCCCTGCTTGCCCAGAGGGAGACAGAAAGTAGATAGTCCCCAATAGGTAGTTAATAGATAGTCCCTTTCAGAGTAGTATCTGTGTAAATGACTGAGACAAACCTCTCTGTGGTCTCCCTGGGTGGCCGTTAGGCCCTTCTAGATTCCCTTCCTCAATTTTATTCTCTTCTGCACCTTTGGTCACAAGCCAACTCAGAGCCTGGCTCTGTCAGCAGGTGGATAATAACCTGGGGAGCATCAGTGGGTCCATTTTATTGCTGACAGACACCTGTTATTCACAGCTATGCACCCAGTATCTCCTTTCTGATCCTTGTGTTGTATCCTTCCATCAGTCAGGGTACAGAGGAGACACAGGGTAGAGAGAAGGTTCAATGAAATGATTGCTGACTTGGGATAGATATTGGGTTAAGGAAAACCAAGAAGGAATGGAGGGCCAACCCAGGGTAACAATGGTAGGAAGGTTTCCCATGGCCAGGGAGAGCTGCAGTCCAATGTAGCTGCCAGAAACCCAGCTGTAGCTAGAATGCAACCCAGTGGGCAAGAAGTCAAAGAGAATTGCCTCTCTGTACCTGCCTATCACCTACTGACATCATCCAGAGCACTGTGGCGGGCAGAGGACCAGGGGCTGAGTCACAGTCCTTCATAGTCCCAAACAGCTTTTGGTTTCTGTCCGTCGAAACTCATCTGTTTTATCCAGTGAGTTATAACCTGTTAGCCACCATTTATTTTGAAGGTGAATTGTCATGGATGTGAGCAGTGAGAGGCCCTCAGACTGTTCTTGGGTCCCTTTGACGTGTCCCTGTCTCTCTTTGGTCCCTTTCTTAGCTCTCTGCACAGCATTTTCAGCTCATCCTGCAGCTTTCCATCCCCAACCCTTCTCTACTCAACCATTTCCCCAAGGCTTCCGGGTTCCTTTGAGTCAAGGATAGTATCTAAAGACATACATCAAGAGAAAACAATCTCTGCCAGGAAGGCGTACATTTGCATACACATCTCCTTCTCTACTCATCTATCCACCTCCCACCCATCCAGAAAATCATGAATTCATATGAATACCTCCAATTCCAATCCAATGCCACGAAGTTGATTTAAATTTCCTCTTCCACATCTGTAACACGTTTCTCTTACTGTGAAAAACATGACTTCCCTCATCTTTAAAATACTTACTCATACGACAAATCTCCATCCCTATTACCATCCCCACTTCCTCAGGAACCCTGCAGACCCTGCCAGGTCCTGACACCTGCAGAACTTCCCCATCATGTAGACACAGCCTCCTCATCCTTCCCAGCTGAAATTACACTACCACTCTTAAAGATCATCTTCACCTCACTTGGGCTCTCATACTACATGCCAGTCCACTCACCTTTCTGAACATTTTTCTCATCCTTCTTTCATGGTTTCCTACAACCCATTGGGCTGCCATTCTGTTACATTACACTTTCCTCTGAGATTGAAACATTCCATCCTGCAGGGAAGCTCATTAAGACAGGAAGTAAACAATTCAAAACAGCTTCAGGAAGTCCCTAAAACTCACCAGATTCATCAGTCCCCTCCTTCCCCAAGAGTATATAATCAGAAAAGACTGTTGAAAGTCACTCTCAGAGGAGCCAACCTGCAAAGAAAACTCAGACAAGCCCAGTTGCCTGGAAAAGCAGAGATCAGCCAAACTGCCTAAAGAGGCAAAGACCAGCTGAGCTGTCTGAAAGGCTCAGATCAGCTTTGCCACCAAGAAAGGACACTCTGCAACCTGTTAAGCTGCCTGTACGCTGCACAGTGAGCTCCATGTTTTGAGCTTTTGTGAGCCATCACCCATGTTCTGATGGATGAGCTTTGATGATGCAGCTGTCTTTGAGTCATTTCTGTTCCTGTAAAGAACCCGTCACCTATATTCATGTGTGTAATCCCAATAGAACTCACTGGTTTACCAAGTTGAACTTTTGTAGTATTCATACTTTGGTCTGTTGAGAAATCACTTCTAGGTTAAGAAGACATGCGTGTGTGTGTGTGTGTGTGTGTGTGTGTGTGTGTGTGTGTGTGTGTGTGTTGTGTTGTGTCCCCAGGAAAAGTCTGTCACAGAACACCTTCAGTTGGATACTGTCCTTCCTCATCTCCCTTGGCACAGCCCTTCTATGGATGCTCTGTTCACTCTACCTGTTACTCTGACATCCTTCATCTGACCACCTCACTCAGTGATGCCTACCTCACCTCACATGGACTATAACACCTTGTGCTGGGCCATCATCACCTCACGTCAGCCCTCCTTTAATACACTCCTAGCTTGCTCAGCTACACACAATGATGTGGTCACATTGTTTCCTCCGATATATTGTACACCCTATTAAACTTATCCGGGGTCAAAGAACAGAACAGCCACTAGATAGACACAGAGGCCAGAAAATTGTGGCACTCACACCTTTTATCCTAGCATTCTGGAGGCAGAGATCCCTTTGGATCTCTGTGAACTCAAAGCCACACTGGAAACAACCAGGCATGGTGACACACACCTTTAATCCCAGGAAATGATGGCAAGAAGCAGAAAGGTATATAAGGCACAAAACCAGGAACTAGAGTCTTGTTAAGCTTTTAGGCTTTCAGCAGCAGTTCAGCTGAGATCCATTGGGATGAGGACACTGAGGCTTCCAGTTTGAGGAAACGAGATCAGCTGAGGCATTAGCAAGGGGAGGTTAGCTGTGGATAGTTCTGTTTCTCTGATCGTTCAGCGTTCACCCCAATACCTGGTTCCGGCTATGTTCTTATTAATAAGACCTTTTAAGATTCGCATTACACACTGTGTTTTGGGTGGTACCATTCAGGAAGGGGAAAAGAAAGAAGAAAAGGAATTGAAAATTTCTGTGCAGGAATGTAAACCTGAAGGGATATAAACTAGAGGACATCTGTGGCCATGTTCCCTCTGTGAAGATCTGACTCAAACTGATGCCAATAGAGCTGAATGCAGAGTCAAAGAGCTGCTGGAGACAGAGTTCCACACCATCATTTGAGCACTGTAAGCCACCCCTGCCAAGGCAGACATGCATTATGTAAAGCCATGATAAAATTTTGTGCTCAAGCTAGTTCCACTTGGGATTTCTGTCACTGACACTTGGCACAGTCTTAATGGAGTCTCTCTAGTCATTAACATGATCCTCACCCTGTGCCACAAGGCTAATAATTGGATTGCCTGCAATATACCGAATACTGAGAACCTATCATGTATTCTAAATCAGATAATGGGATTTTCATCTTAAGGATGGAACTCCCCCTGCCATGTTAGAAGCATGCAGCCTACGGTGATTGTCTCTGGGTCCCTTGCAGCAGCACCTGTCACCTTGTGTGTGCTGACTTTGGTGACTTTGCCATGAAGTCGCATCTAGCACTCTGGAGGCCCCATTGAGAACTGAGGTCAAGTCATTCCATATGAACTAGTGGCTAGGACCATGAGCTGAGCCCTTAGAATAATCAAATGCACCCTGCCAGCCTAGACTCAAGAACTGTTACATCTTCTTCCAATGGTGAAAAAACAAGGCATTTTTCTAGTCCATTAGAAAGAAAAGCAAGGCTGAGAGATGCCCCTGACTCACCTGAAAGGGCACAATGTAGCACAAATCTTATAAGGTCTTATTAATAAAAACAAAGCCAGAAACAGGTATTGGGGTGAATGCTGAAAGATAAGAGAAACAGAACCAACCACAGCTAACCTCACCTTGCCAATGTCTCAGCTGATCTCGTTTCCTCAAACTGGAAGCCTCAGTGTCCTCATCCCAATGGATCTTAGCTGAACCTCTGCTAAAAAGCTAAAAGCTTTAAAAGGCTCTATTTCTTGGTCCACATGCCTTATATACCTTTCTGCTTCCTGCCATCACTTCCTGGGATTAAAGGCGTGTGTCACCATGCCTGGCTGTTTCCACTGTGGCTTTGAACTCAAAGAGATCCAGATGAATCTCTGCCTCTGGAATGCTAGGATTAAATGTGTGTGTGCCACTATCTTCTGGCCTCTATATCTATCTTGTTTGTCTGTGCTGTTCTCTGACCCCAGACAAGTTAATTAGGGTGGACAATATATTGGGGGACACAATATCACCACATCACAAGGCTGTCAGTATCTTTGCCCAGGTATGAATTCAGCCAGCTTGTCTTCAAAGATGCCCCACCCCCCATTTTTTCTTCTAGATAATCTCTGATTTAAAAAAAATAATTCTAATGAAATACATAACATAAGACAGTTGGCCCCTGGACCTCTTTAAGTGTTACTGTACTGTCAAGTGTGCTCACAAGGCTGCACAGTCTCTGAGCCTTTCCCTCTTCCACTGAGATTCCAGAGTTAGCTAAGCCCCTACACACCCTCCCCTTAGCTCCCTGGAGCCCTCCATGCTGCTTGCTGTCTCTGCACATTGGAAGGCTCTGGGAAGTTTGTGTAAGTGAGATCCTGAAGCAATTGCCACTTTATAACTGGCTCATGTCATTTATCATAATGTCCTCAAGGTTTTTCGGTAGTGTGCCATGTGTCAAAACAGCCTCTCCTGCCTTGGTGGGTCACCTAGGTGAGCATCACTGCCTTCCAGTTCTCTTCCTTTCTGGGCAGGATATCCTACTGCATGCACAGAACACACTCTGTTCCTCTATTTATCTGGCAGCAAGCCTAGGAGTTGCTTCTGGGAGTTGCCTCTCTTTACCATCACCTTAAACATCTTCCCTCTGCCGGCTCTCTACATTCACACCCTCTATTCTTCCTGGACTGCTGCAGGGTCTCATTTGGAGCTATGGTGTGCCTACCTGCCTTTTAGTTCTGTCCAGCAGCAACTATCCATTCTTCTATTATGGTGGGAGGGCAAGCCTGAGCTCTAGTGTCCAGTTTCTCATCGTCTATGCTGGCTGCCTCCATTTCCTCCTCCACAGCAGCCCAATCACAAACCATGTCAGCTACAAAGAGAAGAGTCTTGAAGGAGTGACCCTCCCAGCATACAAATTACGGGGGAGAAGAATCCTTCCCATCTCCTTAGAACATCCCTCTCAGCCACGTGGCTGACTGAAGCTAGGAAGCTCTCGCTGCTATTAATAACTCTATAATGCAGAGGGGAAGAAGGCATGCTCAAAATAAAACAATGATGAACTCGGCTCATGAACAGGGCCAAGACAAATGACTGTGATGTATTCTGCATTCTTGTATCTCTAACGTCAATTCAGGTGTGGAAATTGCATACTGAGCTTTCGAGGAAAACAATGCACCAGCTGAAATGTTAACAGAAACCAGGTATTCTCACCTGATAATTTCTAAATCAAGGGTGATGCCTTAGAATTCTGCTCTACCGCTTTCTGCAGATGTGTAATAGGCATTGCCTCATCCTTCCAACAAATGCTTTTAAAGGTCTACTCTAAAGCAAGCATGGGCTGCGTGTCATCATGGTGAACCAGGCAGACCCAGCTCAGGAAGCACATGAACCAGCCGAGACTACAATGCTTGAGCCCACCAATCCCTGTAGGAGGCAGAGGGAAATAAATGGAAATCCAAATAGAAGGGCTCCTTTCTTGGCTTGGCTCTCTGTTAACATTCTAGCTGGAGAAAGGACCTGAAGCATGGGAAGCCACCATTTTATATGCCACCATGAAAAGAACAGCGGTGATCACTCTCAGCCTACGTCCTTGAAAGGGCTTTATTGCCATCTCTTCTGGTTCTGAGAGCCCATCCCCATGCTTTTTTCCCAGTAATACATGAAACGCAGCCCTGAAGTGTAAAGGAGATGCTCAGTGCCCTGCAAGGCTTTTGTAGCTCCTCTGTCCAGGGTTCAAAGAAGGGCAGAGCATACGCATGCCCAGAGACACTCACAGCCCAGCAGATTAAAGGGAGCACATATCCATGCAGGCATCCGCATCTGCTAGCCAGTCATGACAGGTCCACTGTGGGTCAGGCACTGTGAGTACAGGGTGCTGGGCAGGATCAGTAAGATTGCTGTCGATCACCGGGTGTACTGGAGCTCAGTGAGCGTTAATCCTCTTTAGACCCCAAGCACATACTAGTCTGCCTCCTCTAGAGTCTGAGAAAACTTCAGTTAGGTCCTTTGTGGTTTAATTTTTATATTTAATTATGTAATCCATTTGGTGTTGGTTTTACTAGCTGGTGTAAATGGATTTTCCTCCCAAACCGCTAACTAGTCTTTCCTAGAGAACTGACAGGAACAGCAGCCCAGTGCCGCTGCTTGCATTCTCCCTGGGATCCTGTAATTAACTTCTTATGTGAGGTGCCATTGTTCTTTTAAAACTATTTCCTAGTGCCCTTTCTTTCAGACTAATCTAGCTTCTTTCCCCGCCATCCTTGGGAAGGGGGAGGAAAGGCTATATTAACGCTTTTTAGACTCTGCTACAATGAAGACTTCAAGTGAGATGAGACCACCATAAACATATGTAGCATTTATTTTCTACCACAATAGGAAATATGCACAGATACCTGAAACAATAAATGAATTACAGATTTTCCAATTTATGGCTGAGCACTGAAACATTTTAAGTATCACAGTTTTTCACGGTTTAAGATCAAATAGGGAGAACATCTCACAACACAGCTTTCAGAATTGCCTTTGTAAATGCTGACTAGTCCTGCAAATTAACTACTTGTCCCAACCAGGTTGTAATTACTACTGTATTAGCTCTATGAATTAGTTAGGGGGGAATCCATAGACATCTAATCTTCTCGTCTGGGAGTTACTCACTTTCAGTGAATTTGGATAATTATGCTTCCCAAGGTCACTCCTCAATTCCTGGATTCCAGTCTGACTTACTCTGTGAGCACACTTACCCCACAACCAGCAGAAACTGGAATGAGGTCTACAAGAGAAGTTAGGAACAACTGCAGCTATATGATTATGTGTATGAATGTGAGTGTGTGTGTGTGGTGTGTGACTGTGTGTATGAGTGTAAGTGTGAGTGTATGTGGTGTGTTTATGTGTGTATGTGTGGTGTGTGAATGTGTGTGTATGTATGTGTGAGTGTGTGTGTGTGGTGTGTGTGAGAGTGTGGTGTGTGTGAATGTGTGTGTGAGTGTGTGTGGTATGTGTGAGTGGGTGTGGTGTGTATATATGTATGTGTGTGGTGTGTGAGTGAGTGTGTGTTGTGTATATGTGTGTGAGTGAATGAGTGTGTGTGTGTGTGTGTGTGAGAGAGAGAGAGAGAGAGAGAGAGACAGAGAGACAGAGAGACAGAGAGACAGAGACAGAGAGACTGCTACCACAAAGAGTAATGTGGACATTACAGCTTCACCATAAAGACACATATATCCTCCAGGCACTAGCCAACATCAAGGCTCTTCAAGGAGTTTGGCATTGGAGACACAGTTTCTGTCCTCAAGGGCATTATGAATTCTATAGAGTTCATAAAGAGTTATCTATAGAGTAACTCTGCTGTCCTAATTTGGTTTTGATTGCTGTGATAAGCACACTGACCAAAGCAACTCGGGGAGGAAAGGGTTTATTTGGCTCACACATCCTTATCACAGTCATTGAGGGAAGTCAGGGGAGGAAGTCAAGCAGAAGCAGAGACAGGAGCCATGGAGGAACACTGCCTTCTGGCTTGCTCATCTTGGATTTTTATACAACCCAGGACTACCTGCCCAGGGTTAGTAGCACCCACAGTGAGATGACCCATCCCCAAGCTGATCATTAATCAAGAAAATGCCCCACAGACTTGTCTATAGGCCAATCTGATAGAAGCTTTGGCTTGGGTCGGTGACAAAAAATAGACCAAAACATCCATTTAAACAGTACTATAAAATCATAGGTCTCCATATGGCTTTTGCAACATTCTTAGTGTTAGTTATCACTCTTCCCTACCCCTTCTCTTTCCTACACTCCCATATCCCTCCCTGTGATCCTTCCAAAAGCTATAGGTTGACAAATAAAAACCCAGTGCCAGGTGTAAGATACCTACCCTCAAGTTGGTGGTAAGATGGTCTCGGAGACCCCTCAAAGCAAAGCAAAGGTCCTTCTCAGTTCATGTTTTTATACCCGTAGATAGTATTGGAGATAGTATTGGAGTGGTAAAGGGCTTGCTTAGCATGTGTGAGGCTCTGGGTTCAAGCCCCAGCCCTCCCCCAAACATGTAAATAAGCAAGTACATACATGACTACTAAATAGACAAGGAGAATGTGCATGCCAGGGAAAGACAGTGCCATGGCCCGGCATACAGTGAGAGGAATCAATGCCTATGGTGATCCTGGGGAGTAACAAGCTGGTCAGTTCTCCTGAGAGACTGTAGGGATCAAAGATGGAGACCGACTAGGCAAGTCTCAAACTGGTGAAGGCTCGCCTAAATTGTATTCTAAGGTCCACAGCTACCCAGGCTTTTGTGATCTTCAAATCAATTCCACACGCAGTCACTGAGCATCTGTACATTTTCTGCTTGGTATGCACAGGAAGTGAAAATCAGTGAGACATTCTCTCCGCACTCAAGTCAAACACAGATACAGGTGGTGGTCAATGAGCAGTTACACACAGGAGAGGGCGATGGAGGATCCCAGAATGAGACGGTGAAAAGGTGTGGGGGACGTGAGTCTTGAGCTGACATGTTCAAGTGGGCAGGGAGGGCAGTGTTAGGGCCACAGGGTAGGGACATGTGAGCAGAGAAGAGTGGGAGCCCGGTTGTAACTCACAGGCATCTGGGCTTCACCCCAGAGGAAGGAGGAGCCATGCTGAAGCTGTTCACAGGGAAGGAATGATACTGTCAGATTTGTGTTGGAAAGAAAGCCCCAGCAGTATTAAATAAACCTTGCAGAGGAGTCAGGGCAGCAGCTAGCGTGTTCCTCATGTGGCTCTTTTATTGCTATCAGAAGTAGAAATGTGGATTTCATCTACAAGTGCCTAAACCCTGTACTTTGCCAGCCTACACACAGACAAAATCATCTCTCCAGTGGAGCTGTGACTTTCCTCGCTGTAGAGTGAAGACACTACGTTAGATGTTCTGTGAGCTTCCAGGAATCCATTGGGCTCTCCTGCTGATCTCCTGAGGAAGGCTGGGTGTATAGGAGGGTGGGTGCTGTTCAGCTTTCAAATCCAGAGATGGAAAACAAACTTTCACAAGCTGGTTTCTAAGGATTGTCATCTATGTTCTATCTACATTCTAAGGATGTGTTTAATTCCCTGAAAGCCTGCGCCTTCTGCTCCACCCGTGTCTCATAGCCTTTAAATTAAACTGCATTTATGAAGCCCCCATGAGCTCTTTGGATTAAATACTAAATTTCAGTTCTAAAAGCTCTTGTCAGCGCAGAGTGTACCCGGAGGGACAGTCACACTCTCCAGTTGCTTCTGCTACCTCCCAGTCCGGCCTAGGCCCAGGTTCATTAAAATTTCTATTAGTGTGGTTTGGGTATGATTAAATATTCTTCCTACTTTTTAAAGAAGAGCAGAATACAGCTAGCTCTTGGTGGTCTGTGGCAACTGGGAACACTGATCAGGAGGACAAGTTAAATCCACAAACGATCCAGAACCTTCACTTGGGCTGAGTTCCTTCAACAAGGCTTTTCCAAGAGCAGGTAACATATATTCCACTCCCCCCTCCCCCCCCAGACCCCTTTGGAAAGGTTCAGCTATGGGTGGCGGGAGGTAACTACCTGGGACTCTGTAATCCCAGGACCCTTACTGTGTCTTTGTTCTGTTTCCTTCTCATAACACACTTCTTAAACCCACACCACAGTCTTCATTTCGTCTACACTTGTCTTCCATCTTTGCTACCCAGAAGTCTCCTCTACTCTTCTAATAATACTATTTTTGGTATCATTTCTGTTCTGTTCTTAAACAGAACTTATTTTTAAAAAGAAAACTTAAGATAGTCATGACTGGTACATGGCTATATTTGGAAGGCTGAAGCAGGAAGGTTGTTAAGTTCAAGGCCACAACTTGGGCTACAGTGTGAGTTCAAGGCCAGCCTAGGTAACTTAGTAAGAGCCTGTCTCAGGCTTACTAGAGGAAAAGAGAGCTGGGGATAGAGCTCAGTGGTAGATGTTTAATCCTCGTCACTACAGAAATAAACCAAAGCCACCAGGTTGAAGAAAGAGCACAAATCCCAGGTAAGCATCCTCAGTCAATTACACCTGGGAGGCATTTTATAAAACAAATCCACCTTTTCACTTGAATCACATTTTAACTAACTCCAGAGAAGTTTGTCTCTATTTCCAACCTGTGTTCCATTGACAATGGCTCCTAACTCTCTGCATTTAGTCATTTTGAAATAATTAAATCTATATAAATGTGTACTTTGTTTTAATGTCCAAGTAACAACCCTATGTATTAAAAAAAAAAAGTTCTAGAGTGAGGGTCTATAAGATGGCTCCACATAAAATGTTCGCTGTGCAAGCATGAGGATCTGAGCTCAGAACCCTAGAATCCACATAAAAAGCCAGCACATCTGTAACCCTAGTGCTGGGGGGAGGGAGGGATCCAGGCAGATCTCAGATCTCAGGGATTCACTAGCTAGCCAATCAAGCTGGTCTGGTGAGCTCAGGTTACTGCCAGTGTCACAAAAATGGAGACACAGTTGAGGAAGACCCTGACATCAACCCCTAGTCTCCACATGCATATGATGGAGTACATATATATATATATATATATATATATATATATATATATATATATATATAAAATATATATATATATGTATGTATGTTCATGCCATGTACGTACACATATGTGAGCCCACGCAAGCGCATGCATACACTTAAACACACACACACACACACACACACACACACACACACACACACTATTCTGTAGTGAATCTTTTCTTTTAAATACCAGATCTTTTGAAGGGCAGATAATGATCTTCTAATTTTCCCATTTAATTAGTTGGAGAATGCCTCTGTTTGATAGACACAGAGCAATTATTGTCTACTGAAGGCTTCCATTACAGATGCAAGAAAAGCATCCCTGTGCTTTCTGTCTGTCTGACTGTGGCAGCCAAAAGTGAAGGGCAAATGCAGAGGAAAATGAGGAGCAGTTTCGTGACTCAGATGTAAGCTTGTAAACCAGCGAATTTATCCAAAGAGAATCTGGGATGTCCATCTAAAAACTGAATTGGAGACTAATTACCAAATAACCAACCCACATCTTCTAAAATGGTTGATGACATAACCTTAGCTCCCCACTTTTACCCATGAAGATAATGAAAAGCTGAGTATGGAAAGTCTAGACAATCCATACAAGCCTTTTAAAATTCCTCCTGAGGGATTCTTCCAAACGGGAAGCTTCAGTACTTCACAGGTAGAGTTAAAGCCACACAGAGTCAGGTCCAACCCCTCTCTACTGCCTTCTCTGTGACAGAGCTTCTGTTCAGAGCCTCCAACCATGTCCTACTGTCAGAAGCCCTTCACCCCAACCCACCTGGGCCCACCACTGGCAGCCAGCTCTGAGCTGCTCTGGCCCCACCACTGCAAAGAGGATTCTGCTCTCCAAGGTTTCAAGGCACCCTGCTGTGGCTTCGGGACCACAGCTGTCCACCCACCCCCCACCCCCCATCTAGAAGCCTGTCTTTAAAGAATTCTCAGAAGAGTTTTCCGCCACTAACAGATGAGTTCACAACCCTATATTTAAAAGCTCCCTTTGCCCCACCTGGCATTTCTACGGTACCACTAAAAGCATGTTATGAGTCTCGGAACCCTGATGACAACACCAAGCCAGCGATTTTCACTTGCAGGTCTCCTGGGGCTAGCACTGTGTACACTCCCTTGGGTGATTAATCGGAAGTTTTATTAACGTATTTTGTTGAGTCAGAAAGCTCCTTCATCGAGCCTGAGTTCTGCCACGTTTCTATTTGCGTGCCATTGGCTCCATTATTCAAGGTTTATAAGGTTTAGTTTCTTCATCCGCAAAGAGGATAAGTAATAACCACCATTTCAGCCAGGCTCGGTGGCGCAGTCACAGTGTTGCTGTAAGGTTAAGTGAGCAAAGTCCATACACCACTTAGCAGTTTGTGGCATGGTTCCCCAGACAGGAAATGCTGGCAATTACAGTGGTGGCATTAGCTGTGGAGGTCACCTATGGTGTCCTCTTCATGTAGTGTTTCCTTGACCGCTGCTCAAGTACAATCCTCAAATAACCCAGCCCAGGTTAGGTTCATCTAAGAACACATCGAAAGACAGCATATAGTGCTCAGGTGTGCTTCAAGAGCTGCCTTTAGGTGGGCTGTGCTCCTAAAGGAAGAACGCTGCCCCAGAGCCTGGGCCTTTTCTGATTCGAGGCTGCATTATGAAGACATCTTACTACATCTTTCTCCATTCTTTGTTTGCTCTCTCTTATCCTTCTTCAACTATCAGTCACACTTCCCAAATACATATAAGCATAGAAATGGAAATCCTCTCAGTTTCAAATGACATGAACCCACACAAGGAGTCTGCAAGGTTTTGAAATCCTTGGACAGACACTCTGGCTATGGGAAGGAAGGGGTCTGGCCAGGAGCAGTGGGGCACAGCAGCAACACATGTGACCGTGAGGGAGGGACAGGCTTTACAAGGTACATTTCTTACCTTTTCCCCAGTGGAAGAAAAAGGAAGAAGAGTCTTGAACAATAGATTTTGTGATATGTGCTCAGCCTGGCACATTTCCAAAAATATCCAAATTAATTGGAAGCATAAGTGAATTCTCAAGGGAATTTTTATTTCATTTTCAGAGGGAGAAGTTACTACATGGACAGGTAGTTGTGGTTTATTAAGATGATGTGTATCCATAAATTGTGTTTGCTGATTCATGACACTGCAAATTTGTTTACTTATTGATTTAGCTGCAGATCTACCTAAAAATCTTGTAAGTTTCTCCATGTGGTACCAAACTTTTGATAGCTGGAACCAAAATGCTACAGTGCTGTTTGTCAATCCGATAGGGGTATTTTGACCAGAACCAAATCACCACATAAGCATTAATGATTGATACTATATCTATTGGGGGGGGGGGGAAGACTGTGAATTATCAGCTACAATTGACAGGCTTTTTAAAAACTGAACAGGTACATCAAGTTTTCCTGATGTTCTGCTTAATGGTCATTTGCTAGTTCCTCTGATAAAACAGAGACTGAATGGTGTCACTTAAAACTCCAGAGACCCCTTCCTCTGAATACTGTCAATTATCAGCTACAATCGACGGGCTTTTCAAAAGCTGAGCAGGAACATGTCACGTTGGTGAGGTGGCACCGGCTGGCACCAAAGGCCACTCATACTTCATCAGCTCACACTCTGGGAAACTTACTTCCGAAGGAGAAAAGCTGACCCAGGACAGGATCTAAGATCCAAAGTGCTCAGGTCGGTTGACTCTCCTGAATCTTTGATCAGGATTTTACCCAAACAGGCAGTCTCTGCCACCCTTTACGGAGAGAACAAACGGGTTTTAACCCGGTTTGTGCAGCAGGCTGCTCCTCCTCTGTGCTTTTCCTTCCTGCTGCTTTCTTCTCAGCCACTGGTTCTGTGGCAGCTGCAGGCTGCTAGGGAAATTCACGTTTGCTGTCTTCTCTCACAACATGCTCTGGTTCTGACTCACAGCGGAACAGAGCAGAACAAACTGGACAGGCAGTGGTTCGAAACACGGCTGGCTGGCATAAAACACCGGCCTCATGAGGAGTTGTGTGCTTTTCTAGAAGAATTTGTTTGTTTGTTTGTTTGTCTGTTTTTAAATCTCTGGCAGCTTTCCTGTTTCTTTAATGACATGATATAAAAAAGATCTAGGCAGCGAACAAGTAAAATCAGATGACAGGGCTAGCAGCTCCATTTCTGGTGTGTGGCTTTTCGCAGGCAGCATGGTCTCTAACCCCTTGCTTTAACTGGTGTCCTCTCAGCTTCTACCTGGAGATCAGACCATAGACTCTAATCACAGCCTTTCTCTTCCTTTTTTTTTTTTTTTTTTTTGCCACAGTATTCAGAGGAGGGGGTCTCCAGAGCTTTAAGTGACACCATTCAGCCTATTTTATCAAAGGAACTAGCCAATGACCATCAAGCAAAACGTCAGGAGAACTTAAAACTTTAAGAGTAGAAATGGCCACTTCAATCACTTATGTGTGCATATGATCCCTCAAGGACCAACAGAGATCCAGAATGATTATACCCCCTGATAAGAGCAATCTAGCCTTCAGAATGGCCCCATGAGAGCACTGGGAATGTAGACAGACAGACAGACAGACAGAAAGACAGATACACACACACAAAAAAAAAAACAAAAAACAAATGTTAAAATTTATGATATCAATCCCTGTTTAAGGCACTCCACATCAATGATTTTTGAAAGAAAATGGAAATATTTGAATAAGCAGAGAGGAGTTTACTACATAATGCTATATATAATTCAGCTAGACTTTGGGAAACATGACTGTATAATTAACCCTTGTGAATCAGATATCTTCAGAAATAACAACATTTCAATATAAAACAGGCCATCAGTTATTCATTTCTGTGCCTGCTCACAAAGAGGACCATTTTCCTCCCAGCATTTTGGCTCCTTGACACATGCTAGAAGGCAATTTTCTTGTCTTTTTTGGAAACAGCTACATTTTTGACACTGCAAAATACCTCCAGTTCTACCTGGCTTAAAGAGCATTTAAAGATAAGAATTCATTTCTTCTAACTACAATAATTATTAGGAATGTGTTTCCAAAAATAAAAGAGCAACCCATACAGGGATGGTAAAATAACACATCACTGAGAGCCAAAGATAACCCAGAACCTGGTGGAAAGAGGTGAAATGTCCCTTCAGAACTACACAGTATGAGGCATGGGTGATCATCAAGATGCTAAGTGGGTAGCAAGTAATGAATAAATGATGTCTGAGGCTGCTGAGACATTTCAGCTGGATCCATGTGCATCCTAGATGCTGAGCAATACTGAAGCTACCATCCATGAAGCTACGTGTGGCGAGGTCAGGAGTATCAGCATGTCCTGAGTTTGCCCTAAGCATTGCCAACTGCTAGCTCTCAAAACCTGGAGAGATGGCCTCCTCCACGCCTATGCCCCATCCCACTCTGTACCTCAGGAATCTGAGCCACCTCGTACGCATCAGTGGCTCCTTTGCCCACTGGCTTTCGGTGGGATTTGGTCCATAGGAAGCACCAGCACCCTATCTAGGGATCTAAGAGAGTAAGGACAAGCCGTCTCCTGGCTCTCTTCCATATCTCTTCCACAAGGCACGGGTCCCTGTCATGCAGTCCCATCTGTGCAGCTTTGAATCCAGGAAGGAACGCTTCCTCTGGCCCAGGAATAGGAATGGTTCCCAATACTGCTAACTGTTGTCCCCTAAATCTTCCCAGCGCTCTTGTGCATAATTCCTTTAACAAATGTTCCTCCGAATTGAAGGGTAGTGTTACATACCTGTAGCCCCAGCATTCAGAAGGTGAAATCAGGAGGACCCCAAAGTCAAGGCCAGCCTGGGCTATTGAGTAAGACATTGTCTCAAAATAAACCTTTAGAAAACACCTCTCCTCTAGTACCCAATTTGAGTGTGGCATTCACCAGGAGCCTGGCTGGTCTACTTAGGTAAGCCATCTCATTTCTCTGGACTCCAGGGTAAACAGCTGTAAAACCTGTCAAGTAAGAGGGCTACACAGGAAGCCCTTGACTCCTGTCAACTCCAGGTCTATTACATCTCCTGTCATTATTCAAACAGAGCAGATGCTTTGCCTGAAACAAAATGAAACTTGCTTGCCATGCTATTTTGCAAAAGGCCTATAGTCTTGCTGTCCTTAAATACCCACGTTCTTGATACTCATAGACTGCTTGCTCTCTGTTAGCCCCTTAACCATCAGCTTCAGTGTTGCGCTTTAGCAGTAAATAAATTTGCTTTCTTAGATCAAAACAAAATATCAACAGGAACTGAGACAAAAGAAAAAAAAAAAGGCTCGCTATTAAATAATCAATCTCTTAAAAAGGCTGTGGGGAGAGAGAAGAGAGAAACAGATTTTAACAATGCCTAAACATGTTTCCTGAGGGACACACATCCGCCCATTAGAAAGGTTTTATTGGCATTGTGAAAGTTTCATCTGTGAAAAATAATGATCATTAGCTTTTCCATGACAACTGTGTTCGCCCACATTATCTATCATGTTCCTGGGGTCCATGGTGTCTTCACAATTCCGATCCCTTGGTAGAAGACATTAGTGTGTATTGATGCTATTTTAATTGTTTCTCACATAAAGTCCAATGCTGCTTGTCACAAGTAAAAATCATTATTGAACTTTTGGGAGCTCGGCATGGGAGAAGCCTTTCTGAACTCACCCTGTAATTTTAGCCAAGGTTATTGAAGTGGAGGCCTAGGCAATTTGGTCTGATTAATGAGGTCAATTCGTGTGAGATCTCAGATCATATTCAATTTTTTCAGGTGGGAGACCTCTACTAAAATGTCTGCAAAGAAAATCAAAATAAAGTGAGGTCAGGTCAGGCAATACCTGTTTGACATGGACAACCAAATACTTCACACTTCATTTGTGTGTTCTTAGTTAGCTAAAGATAATCAACTTCAAAGCCAAATTAAGGACCATTTAGGGAACCTGGATAACTATTGATGATGATAATAATGGACTTCTGTTTCAATCATTCCCAACATTTAAAACTGGCCTAAAAATGTCACTCATAGTCTCAGACTCTAACTTTTGAGAACAGGAAAAAACACATCATTTTATATATTCTAGCTGTTGCATTCCGGGCTAGCCTATACACCTCTCAGGTAAGTGTATGTATTAATTTGCTTATGTTCTACACACACATATGGCTTATATTCTGCACACACAAACACACACACACACACACACACACACACACACACACACACACACACACACACCATGCAAGGTAATAGTGCAGTTATTAAAAACATTCTTTCATAGTAGCATGTTTCAAGTTGGCATACTCTAATTACATGACATAATTTTTCAACTTCAGCAGCTATGCATGTGATGATACACACATGTAAATGGTGAGCACAGCAAGATGGCACATCTTAGACTCGAAGCATCTTGAACTGTATGCATGTCTTACTCCTCCTTTTCCTGTTGCCCTTCATCCTTCTGGCTGCACTAGCTTCTCACCATCTAAGAAATGTTGCATTTATTTATTTACTGTCTAGGTGTCACAATGTTCCCTGTGTACCTGCGGAAGTCAGACAGCTTGCAGGAGTCAGTTCCCTCCTGTATTCGTGTTGGTCCCAGGGACCAAACATGTCACAGGGCTTGGGGGCAACTACTTTTCCTGCTGAGCTATCTTGCTGGTCATTTTAGGGTGGGGGTGTAGGGCGTGGTTGGTTGGTTGGTTGGTTTGGTTTGGTTCGGTTTAGTTTGGTTTTATGGTTTTTTAGTTTGGGGTTTTTGTTTTTTCTTCTGAGCCTTCTAAGATAATCTCGGAATCACGGTTTGACAAATCGAGTACAGAAATGTCTTGTGAAAACAAAACAAGCAAATTCAGTAATAAAAATGCCTCACCCACCCTCACCATGCAGGAATCCAATGTCAAGTCTTGAATTTGAGCGGAATAGAGTGTAAGGAGGCCTTGGGAGCAAGGCTCTGGGAGGAAACGTGCCAATGTGCCACATCATCTCTGTAGTAGAAAGTAATGGCCCGTGAAACTAACCAAAGATTATCGGGCTCAGACTTCATGGATGCATTATTGTACTTACAAATGATTAAAATGATTTCTCAATGCGTTAATGCATGGAACTTAATTTTGAATAACATTAACACACATGGCCAGTGCCTACTTAACATTCAAGCTATTAAAACTGAAAATGCTCAAGCTAACTCCATCTTCATCAGTCAGTCCCAGTCAACCTCATTAATCACTTCCCATTGCCTGTATTTTAGCTTTTAGACTATGTCATTCTTTATATTTAACCTTCTCTTCCTTCCTTTTAAGTCAAGTTAGAGTATACTGGAGTTGAAGATACAATTCTCAGAATTATTTCTTGTCAACACTATTTCCAAACATTTTTTTCTCAAAGAATCTTTTATTATCCAACAAGAAAATTTCACACAAAGATTTCAATAGGGAGCTGGAATGTAACTCAGAGGTAGAGATGATGTGACCACATCATGTCCCAGGGTCGTCTCTACATGGCACCAGTATAAAAGAAAAGTGAAAACATGGACCCAGAATCCTTGCTTCTTAAACACCATGGTGGGAAACATCATTTCATTGCTATCCTAGCATGAGAAATTTACGTGAACACTCTTAGCTTCAAGAAGGGCTGGGAGATCCAGCCCCTGCTGTGTAGGTAAGCACTGCAGAGAGAGAAGCATAGAACTGGGGGAACAGCTGGCTGCCTCTGCCACGTCTTCCCTATCACTGCAGTCATGTACAGCAGCCTCTGTCTGCAGGATGCCCTACCTGGGGAACAGGATGGGAGAAACAACAGGATGCTTTCCCCAGCTTTTCTCTGCCACCCATGACTGTGAGGCTAGGGCTGCTTGGAGAGGGAGGCACAGAGACAAACTATCATTTCCCAAACTTGTGGGGAAGAAAAGACTGCCGTGCAATGGTCAAGCTCTCAAGTCATTCACACGTGCGAAGCTGAGTGAAGACTGACTCTCAGCCCTTGAATCCAGCACTTCTCCTAGGTGACTTGCAGAGTGGCAGACAAAAGGCTCTGATAGACTCGATGGTGGTGTCCTTCTGCACCTATTTTCTAAAAGTGTGAGTCTTATGGAAACTATGGCTGGATGGATGGCCACTGTAGAGAAGAGCCTGACCTAGAAAATGTATTTAAACGAGACAGAAAATAAAGAAACCACTTCAAATACTCATTTTGCCCCCACAAAGAAATCTCATCGCTGTCCTCTAAGAGCATGGCAAGGTAGACTGAGAAGGAACGCACAGTGGATTCTTTTCTAGTCTGGTGAATGGATTTGCGGTTACATTTAAATGTCAAACACACTGGCTCTAGACCCTCCTCCACCTTATTTATACCATTAGATGATAAAATTTCAATTGCATTAAATGCTTTGAGCTTTAGGGAGATAGCAAGTGCGTACCTTCAAGCAAATCAGAATTCTGCTGAGTAAATGCATATATTTCAGAAGAGATACTGTACTGAAAAGAAAGACTGGAAATGCCCGTCATTTTTGTTTTTAATTCAGTGTTGATGTTATTCATCCAAAGCTCTACATTGAGAAACCAAACCCAGGGTCTTAATCAAGAGCATCCTCAGTGATTGCAAAAACTGTATCAGCCTGACCTGTCTCTATTTACACAGGAAGTAAGTGTGCCTGTCAGAGGAAGTGCAGTCTCCTCAGCCTCCACACCTGCTCTGCTTCCTGCCCACTGCTGGCTGAGATCCCAAGCCTCTCACAATTGTGTGCATAGCCTACCAAAATGGTCCTTTTCTGCTTAAGTTAATGACATCTAGTTTCTGTTGCTTGCATATGAAAAATTCAGGCAGAAATACCCCTTTGCACCCGAGGACACAGGCTCAAGACGTTTCTATGAAATGGCAAAGACTGAAAATTCACTGGTAACAGAGTAGACAGTAGAGAGCAATGCGGTGCTGTTTTGCTTTCCTGCATAGGGTAACTTCCAAGAATTCTCCAATACAGATACTTTTCTGTTTTTAAGGCACCTGCACTGAACAGGGGATGCTCTCGTGGAAATGCTGTGTTCACTTCAACACCTTGCTCTTCATGGCTTGTAGCAGTGACTATGATGCCGGAATCTTAGCACTCCCTTCATTACAGGCATGAGTCCAGACACCAACCTATGCCATGCTTGAGGTCAAGCTTGTCCACCATTTTGAATTGGGCTGAATATATGCGGAATCTAGATTGATTAGGCAATAGTACATTATTATTACTTCTTTCTAAATACCCAGCCATGACCAAGAAGTGAATCAATTTAGAAACATCATAAACAAAAGCCACCAGTGGCTCTTTCTGAATGAAAATTTTGCCAACTCTACCTTCTTCTGACACTGACAACTTCAAGACACAATACTACAGATCAGCACTTTGTAGCACAGGGGTGTACCACAAACACGGTTGCTTCTGGGAGCCTTGCACCATCACAGCTTTGTGTTAAGGTTGTAAAGACGCTAGTCCCCTCCCATCCTCCTGGCTCTTCCTCAGCATAAATGAACACTATTGGTAGAGCTATATCCCTGCACCCATATGCCTGAGGAGGAAGAGATAAGAGGTAATCTAGAAAGCAAAGTAAGAGAGGGGAAGACTTGAGTGTGCTCCTTCACTTATCACAATGGCTTCTTTTCCTTTAAGCAAGCCAAAGGAAAAAAATGCCATAGCCAATAAGGAAAAACCTACTTTGAATCTCCAAGAGGCTTCCAGGAAAACTATCCTCCCTAAAGTAAGGCTTCAAGCAAAGCTTTATTTGACTCCCTGGGAGATTGTTTCTCTGCAGAGAGATTCTCTTAAGTTACAAGCCATTTCTCTGAAAAAAGCTGCTGCTCTCTGTGACCTCCATGAGTAATAAGTTATACTTCAAAGAAATACCTTGAACCCCACAAGCTAAGATTTCATCCCTTGAGAGCCTTTGCTTGCCTGAATCCATGCTTGCTAGACTTGGAGACATTCTAGGAAAGTGTCATCTACATGAATAAATGTCTTCTGGTTTTCTTCCATAGAACTATGAGAACTTTTGCCTCCTGTTCAACTTAATTTCATCACAAAATTTTGCAAATGTCTAAACTCAACAAACTGCATACATAAAATTACACACACACACACACACATGTATGTATGTATGTATGTATGTCACGTATGTATGTATGTATGTATGTATGTATGTATGTATGTATGTATGTATGTATGTTTAGATTATCAGCTGCACCTCTGTAAAACTGTTTTAAAAGTCAACAGCAAGAGAAAGTCCTCACACAAACTCTGCCTTTACATTTCAAAGGTTATTCCACTCACCTTGCTCAACTGTGTCATAACAACAGTAAACCACACTCCCCAAATCCCTTCTTACCCTCTAGGATCACTCAAAACAACCGAAACTACATAAATACAACACAAAGTGGCCAAGGGTCTTCTGTCTTAAAGACACAGCAAACCTCCAAGAGAAACCAAGATGTATGTCTCCATTCTGAAAGACCCTGAGCCAAAATTTTTCTTCTCAAAACTCCTGGGAGCCTGAAAAGCTAGAACAGGGCGTGCCTAAATTTTCCAGTTCTATTCCTTGCTCTTCTGGTATTTTGTTTCCTCAACATTAAATTCACAACCTACCTCATTAAATTCGAGGAATACTCAAACACTCATCACACATGAATAATTTACCTGCCCTTTCTTTCTTATGGTTTTTTCATGAAATCATTGACACTACACTGCCCTGACTAAATCTGATTCTTCTAAAGGCTTCCTTCTCACCAGCCCTCAGACATGCCCATCCTCCATGTGCTGAGCTTACCATTCAGCTGGGCTCCAAGTCACTTGACTTCCTGCCCAGCCATTCTTGCTGGAGTTTAACGTACGTGTTTTGAATGGGGAAAACATTCACACAATACAAAAGGCAGGAGGCACAGAAACACAAGAGAATAAGCCACAAGCGCCTGAATTCCCCACCTTACTGCAGCCAGCCATGATTTGGAGAGTATCATTCCAATGTTCTACAGTTTGTTTGTAAAATTCAGTTACTGGGCAAAGGCAGGGAAGCCACAGCATGCACTTCACTAAGAACTGAGGACAAGTACTTAACTACAACCAGACAGTAAGCACCAGGGAACATGTTTTATGTGCATATCTCTGTTGGTCATCATGATACCACCATGAGCTGGTTTTCCAGACTCTAATTTGGTAAATAAGGCAAGTGAGAGTAACTAAGAGATTTGACTAAGATGGCTTAATCAGCCATTCACAATATGGGCAAGAGAGTTACATGTGTACTTCAGAAAGGACAACATCCAAGCTGCCAGGAGCTAGGTGAAGGCTGCTCAACTTTCTTAGTCATCAGGAAAATTAAAGCCTCAAGGACTTGCAGTTACACAACTATGTGAGATAATGACCGACGATGCTCTGTGCTGTTGAGGATGAGGAGCCTAAACCAGCACCTCACTTTGGAGAGCTACAATACCTACTGACCTTGAACGTTGCAATTCCACAAGCAGAAATACTTCAAGACACAGACATAAGTTAGAATATTCATAATAGTTACTATCCATAATAGCCCCAAACTCAGACAACCCAAATTCTTATTAGCAGTAGGAAGGATAAGCTATTGTATATACCTACAATAAAATGCTATAACACAATGACTGATCCACACCGTCCAGAATGATAAATGCTGATAGAAAGAAGCTAGACACAAAAGAATTTATACTGCATTACTCTATCTGCAGAAATAAAAACAAGGCAATTTATATCTAGGTTGTTAGACATCAGTATAAGAGTTTCCCTCAGGGACATGGGGTTGCAGGGGGAACCTGGCGGAGGATTCTTGGATGATGGTAATGACCAATGTATTCAGTTCATGAAAATTCACTGAGATCCTCACTTAGGATGCATGCTGTGTGCAGGTTTACTTTCAACAAGTTTTCAAAAACTCATAATCTCACGAGGTTTGCATTTAATACAATAGGGTACAGGCTGCAACTGTAGCAAGGGCAAATGCCTCGTTTCTTAGCCATGAATGTCTCTGGACCCACTACACAGCAACATTTTTATTGCTGTGGAAAAGCACGTTCCATGCTGTTCCTCTATCACACTTCAATCTCCCATCCCCACTCACTGGATTGAACAACCCCTGCACTTGTGTTTAAGATGAGCAGTGTGTGCGTGTGTGTGTGTGTGTGTGTGTGTGTGTGTGTGTGTATATATGTGTATATGTGTACATCTGTCTGTGCATGTTTGTATGTGTGTGTATATGTGTGTATGTGTATATCTGTGTGTACATGTGTGTATGTATGTGTGTATGTGTATATGTGTGTGCATGTGTGTATGTGTATGTATGTGTGTACATGTGTATATGTGTATATGTGTGTATATGTGTATATGTGTGTGCATGTGTGTATGTGTATGTATGTGTGTACATGTGTATATGTGTGTATGTGTGTGCACATGTGTGTATGTGTGTATATGTGTGTATGTGTGTGTACATGTGTGTACATGTGTGTATATGTGTGTGTGTGTGTGTGTGTGTGTGTGTGTATGGTGGGTGAGTGCATGTGTGTATGCAGGTGCAGAAGTGCTGTTCCTGGGGACAGCCATTAGCCTTGTCTCTCACTGGAACATGGGACTCACTGATTAGGCTTGGCTAACTAACCAAGGAGGCCTAGGGATGCCCATGTCTCTGCATTCCCAGCACTAGGATTACAAGCACACATCGTAATGCCCAGCATTTCACATGGTTTGATCCTCCTGGGGGTCAAACTTGGATCCTGATGCTTGTACGGCAATCATTTTACTGACTGAGCCATATCTCCTGGTAAAGCAAATATCTCTACCACAGAGTTTTCAAACCTCCCAGGAGCTGTTGGGCAGAATTCTGGGATCCATGAAGTTAGGTGGAAGAAATCCTAACTTTGTTTATGAAGCACTCTCTAAGATTTGCTCTTTTCTTCATCTAAGAATGTAGGCAATGATGCACAGTAGTCATGGAGGTTCCTAAGACTCATCCCCAGTAAAAAACGTCACAGACAGTTTCATGTATGTTCCAGTAACAGGTACTTTGAAATACCATTTACACAAACAATAACGGAAATTTTGGTCAAGTTGAATCTGCCATTCAATTTTGTCGTTTCATATGTTAATAAAGAGATATACACTGTATATACTGCTGTGTCATAATTGTGTATTTTGACAGTTGTTTTTCAACAATTGTACTCTTCTAGGTGTAGTTTTAGGAACATTGCCCTGAAATAGGAATCTGCAATTTTCTAGACTTCCCAGGGGCTCACAGGATAAAAGGAGTGTTTGTTTACAGGCTGGCTGTTTTCACCTGCCCCTCACATTGTCTCCTTGCAGCCCCACTCATAGACTCTGAACTTTGAGGAGTCCCCTGCCGTCCTGTTTCCTGGAAGTAGGTGCACCAGTAACTTCCCAGCTTCCTCACAATCCCAGCCCTCAGGAAATTCCCTGGGGAAGTGCAGAAACCGGGAAAGGGAGCCACTGGGGAGCGGAGGGTACTGGTTTCTCCACTCTGTAGACTCAAAGCATGACTGCTCCGTCCCTGTGCCCTGGCCATTTCTGCTGCCGCTCACCCGTGGGTATTTTAAGCCCTACTGGTCCTTAACTGACTGAGAGGGCTAGAAAACATCCCATTATCAAACTGTCCCCAGCTCACGTCTTTTGAGAAAAACATCTGCTCCTTTCTAGCCTGGTTCCATTCACAAACTGGGCTTACCTAGTAGCAAGGATATAATTGCACTCCCTTTTGGGGTAGCAAGTGGAATGTGAGTGTGTGTGTGTGTGTGTGTGTGTGTGTGTGTGTGTGTGTGTGTGTGCAGACTGGGAAAAGACACCAGAGTCAGTGCCCAGAGACTCCCTGAACAATGGCCATTTCTCCAGCTTCCCAATTCCCTGGAAAAACTCTACCTGGTATAGGATGTAAACCCAGGCAGGGAGCATTGAGAAAGGGTCATACCTGAGCTGAGCATGTAAATAACCAGCAGAGACTGGCCAAGGGACATCAGGGACAGCTGCAAACAAACAGAGGCACAAAGGTGAGAAGGCTGCTGCCTGTGGTCCTCCAGCCACTCCCACATTAATGTCACCTGGCAGTCAAGCCACAGAAGGAAACAAAGCAGGTCTTTCTCTGAGAACATGGGAGGGGAAGAGCTGGTCTGCCTGAAGTTGATCCTCCACTAAGTGAGACACCCCACAGCTATCCTTAGACATCCCGCTGCCTCTCCTGGGGATGGGGGGGTGGGTGACTCTGGCTTCCTCGGGCTCCACAGACAGCCGGAAAAGAAACTGATAAAGTTCTGCCTGCAAGGAAGATCATTTCTCCTCCGATATTTCCAGGCTCTTCCCCTCCCCTCTAATTCCCCTGGACAATGCTGGCTGACAGCCCTCTGATATGGAAGAGTGAGCAGAGACTGGCCAGGCAGGGAAGGAAGAAAGGCAGGAAGCCTGCCAGGAGCGCACTTCCATATATCAGTATGAGCTCAAGATAAATAATCCCAGCCAGCCCGTGCAGCTATCAAACCAAAGGGCATGTTGCAGGTAGCAAGATAAATCGTTCCTGTCAAGGATGTCTTTGTTTGTCCCCGACAGCCTCTTACTATGTCTCCCTCTCCTGACAAAGCGACTCCAGGAACAGGATTCTAACATGCATTGCCCTCTGGAAATGATAGCGCTAAAGGGAGAGAAAAATGAGCCTGAGATCCTGGGTCCAGAAGCCAATACAATACGATTGGCAGTGGGACTACTCACTAAACACAGCTTAGAAGCAAAATCCATCAGAAACAATAGCTGTGTGTTATTTTCGTTCACCAAGACTCATCCCAGCTAGACAGACCTGCAAATATGAATCACTAGTGCTCCATTGATGGGTTCATATTATGAGTCTTACCCATACTGACCTTTGTAGATCCAGCCCATCACAGGTGCCCTGATCATGAGGAGTGCGGCACAGAAGAAGGTCAGGTTCTTCATCTAAACATAGAAACAGTCCTCATAGCTCTCCCAGAGTGTCAGGAAAAGACAAACCTTTATTTGTGGTATATTTACAGCTGCATCTGTCCCGACCTTTCATAGTTCAGCAGTACAGCACTTGCCTAGTACACACCAGGCCCTGGGTTTGATTACCAGCATTAAGCACATGTGTACACGTATGTATGTACAAAACACAGACACACACACACACACACACACACACATACACACACGCATACACGCACAAATATACTTCATTCTGTTAGTTATGTTCCTCTGGAGAAACCTGACTAATACACTCATCAGCATGGTTAGCCTGGGTAAAGGGTTAAGAGTTTCAGTTTGCACCCTGATTCTATCACTTATCATGAAACTTTGACAATTATTTTATTTTTAATTTCCATCTCCCATCATTAAAATGCCAGTGGCAGCTTTGTCAAGATGATACATTTATACAGGACATAGAGCGGCACTGTTCCAGTTTGTCCCTCTGTTGTGATGAAACACTGACCAAAAGCCACTTGGGGAGAAAAGGACTGCCTGCCATTAGTTTCAAGGTCCCGGTCCCCCACTGAGGACAGTCAGGGCAGGGACTCATGAACGGAAGCAGAGGGCATGGGGGAACACTGCTCATAGGCCAGCTCTTCATGGCTTTCTTGGCCTGCTTTTTTTAGAAAACCCAGGATCACATGCCCAGGGGTGGCACTCCTCACAGTGGGCTGAGCCACGCCTCAGTGCCCACAGCAAATCTGGTGGAGGCATTTTCTCAGCTGAGGCTCCACTGCCTAGGTGACTCCAGCCTGTGTTGAGGGGACAACAGAAAAACTAACCAGCACAAACATCCACAAGGTAGTGAGGGCTACAGTTTCTGAAATCTGAATAGCCCAGTCAAGCACTGTCACTGCACATCCACTTGTGGCCTCACATTGCCAGTTGTTACCATCCAGGAGTCTCCCTGTGCACCTGGCTGTGCCCATCTCTGCCACTTCCATCAGGCTCTGTTACAAGGACTCTAGGGAATACTACACAGTCGGATTCAGATCCTTGGACAGTTCTTTGCCTAAGAACCAATACCTATTTATCCATAAGGGCTTCTCTCACATAACTCCTCCTCCTGGAGACTTATCTGAACAATCAACTCTCCTTCTTCCACACTCCTACAGTCCGGTGCGTTTGCTCTACTCAGAATATGCTGATTTCAATGAAAATGGCCTCCAGAGGCTCACATGCTTGAAAAATTGGTCCCCAGTTGGTGGAACTGTCTGGGAAGGATTAGGGGGTGTGGTCTTGCTAGAGGAGATATGCCACTGGGGTCAGGCTTTAAGGTTTCCAAAGACTCCATTCCCAGTGTGCCCTCTCAGCCTCCTACTTATGGAGTAGGATGGCTCAGCTGTTCTTGCCAAATACCTTTGCTCCACAATCATGTACTCTAACCCTCTGGAATTGTAAGCCTAGTTACAGTTTTACAAGTTAGTCATGAGTCTCTTGTCACAGCAGCAGAAAACTAATACACATTCTGTTTTAAACTTTTTAAGATTTATTTAATTTTGTGTGTATGAATGTTTTTCCTGCATGTATGTATATGTACCACAGAAGTGCCTGATGTCCTTGGAGGTCAGAAGGAAGCACTGGATCTCTTGGAACTGGAATTAGTATCGGACGGCTCTGTGGCACTCTGCACAGGTCCAGCCGCTGGCCAGGGACAATGGTGAGCTATCATCTGTACACTGGGAATTGAACCTGGTCCTCTGAAAGGGCAGCAAGTGCTCTAATCCACTGAGCCACCTCTCCAGCCCCGCTGTCCACTCTTTCCCTCATCCAGTCAACACAAAGTTTTTATGGAAAGTGCTGTGCTGGATGCTGAGTCTGAGCATTCTGAAGACAAACTCCTGGAAGGCCATGATGTGGTGAGAGGAATATTGAATGACTCATCTATGTTTCTGGTCCGAAAACAGATGAGAAACTTTGCAGATTGATAACTAATTCTGAATCTAGTCTGTGCAGAGATATGAAGGGTTAACCTGTCTCACCCCGGACCCAGCTGACTGGGGTCTCCTTTAAACGACTTCATCTGCAGCCGGCATAGACACATGGGACACAGCCCTGTTGTCCCTGGCAGGTAGCTGGACCCGTGCAGAGTGCCAGAGAGCGCCTCCCAGAAGACAGTGAAGAGGACAGAGCCCCAAACTGAGAAAGGCCAAGGACCAAAGAAAAGCAGTTCAACAAAACAGAGTAAGTTTCCCATTTCGTAGGAAACAGTACCGCACTGACTCTTCCGTCACCATCAAACCTGCAACTTGATGAATTTCCATTCATTCACTGAAACATGAGAGTGCTTCAACACAACAGTGCCTCGGGTCCTTCCCACCAACGGGGTGACCCCAGTACTTATTTATCTCTCTGTGAAGATCGTCATTTTCAAGTTACCCAGCAGAAACCCTGGTGATGAGTCAATATGTCATCTGATTTGTTAGGAGATATAGCAAGTGCGGTCTGGTATTTGTAGATTCACAAAAATTTAAAACAGGGAAAATTGAAATATAAGAGAACAATTTGAATTTGTCTTGAATGTTGTGAAGCAGAGTTGAAGAGTGAGGATGGGCACAGGCAGAGAGGTTGGTGTCACTGAAGGGCACAGGCAGAGGGGTTGGTGTTGGTGAAGGGCACAGGCAAAGGGTTTGGTGTTGGTGAAGGGCACAGGCAGAGGGGTTGGTGTTGGTGAAGGGCACAGGCAGAGGGGTTGGTGTCACTGAAGGGCACACACAGAGGTGTTGGCTTTGCTGTTGTGTTTGGCCAGAAGAGAAGAGAAGAGAAACCACCAAATATGAGCAGAAGCAAATCAGGGAACAACGGGGTTCTCTTACAGAGAAATCTGGATTTTAGTCTTGTTTCTTTTACTTAGCTGAATGATTTTAAGGATCATTTAACCTAAGTTTCCAACAGCAACAAATGGAAATAATATTAATTCCTGCTTGACATGATCAAATCAGTAATAGAGACGTAAGACCTGAATAGGGGCCCTGTTGTACAATGAGATGTGATAATTGTTTTGTTTGTGCTTTTCCAGTTGGAATAAAGTAAATCACTAACCCCATGATTGGCTTATAGTTTCTGATGTGAGCTTTGATAAACTACGCCAGTCATGAGACTTTTCTGTCACTCTCAAAACCAATAATCATGAGGACAGATTTACAATGAGCATTTATAATGCAGAAGCCAAGCACTGTGTGTGTTATATGCATGTTTATTCTCCATAGTTTTCCTTTTAAAATTTTTAATCTGTTTTACATTTTTTGAGAATTTCATACGCAAGTTCTTATACTGACATTTCCGCCTCTCCTTCTCTTCGCTCCAATCCCTCTCATGTCATCATACCCTCTCGTGAATTTATGACCTCTTTATAATTATTGTTGCTGTACACGTATATATGTATGCGTGTTGTATATCATCTATAGATTCCATTAGTGATGCATACATATGTATATACATATGTTGTATATAATCTACAGATTCCATTAGAGTTGCATATATATGTATATACATATATGTATGTTTTATATAATCTACAGTTCCATTAGTTATACATATATATGTATGTACTATATATGTGTGTGTTGTATATCATCTACAGATTCCATTAGTGATGCATATATATGTATATACATATATATGTGTGTTGTATATAATCTACAGATTCCATTAGTGATGCATATATATGTATATACTATATATGTGTGTGTGTGTGTTGTATATCATCTACAGGTTCTATTAGTGATACATATATGTATATACATACATATATATGTATATGTGCACATATATGTATATTAGGATAACTAGGAGGAAAGACCAGTAGAAAGTGACACAATTTAGAGCAAGGCAAAGAGAAGCAGGCAGAACTGAAAGCCAGTGTCCAGAGCTCAGAGACAGGCTCACTCCAGTGTGGCCAGGATGAGCCATACATGTGGTCTGCATGCTCACACAACCCACTGCTGCCCCCTGCACTGCATGAAACACCTGCTAAAGACACAGGTAAGGGTATCCACAGCATGCTCAAAAGTGATTCTACTGAGCTACACTCCACAGAAGACTTAGAAGTTAGTCAACATAAATTTAAACACACTGCAGAGATGGTCCCTGTTAGTGGATAGCTGTTGGGGTCACTGTGGAGGGTTTTTTCTCCCCCAGCTGTGATTCTGGAGGACGGTTGCTGTGGACCCCAAATCATCCTCAGCAACAATGACATAAATTCTCCTCCAAGAGGCAGAACTACAGGTTTCCAAGTTCTTGAGGGGAGACAGGAGCCTTTGGTATAAGAGATCCATCAGAAAGGCCCCCCCTTTCGGCAGGTGGTGGTGGCACACACATTTTATCCCAGCTTTCAGGAGGCAGAGCCAGGTGGATCTCTGTGTATTCAAGGCCAGCCTAGTCTACAGAGCTAGATCCAGGACAGACACCAAAACTACACAGAGAAACCCTGTCTCAAAAACAAAGAAAAAAAAGGAAGGAAGGAAGAAAGAAAGGAAGGAAAGAAGGAAGGAAGGAAGGAAGGAAGGAAGGAAGGACAAGGACCCCTTTCTCAGCCAGACCTTTCTCCTGCCACACTTGAGAGTACCTCCCATCCTCCTCTCCAAACCCCTGTCAGGAAGCCTCACTGCAAAGATGAGGAAATGAATCTAAAAAGTGCATGGAAAACACCATGATGGTTAAGTATGCGGCTAAGCCCTACAGGCTGTCCTACATGTAACAAAACACAAGACAGCAAACAGAATTACCTTTGGCATACTACATCTGCAGTGCATTGCAATTGCTTCTCTGTGAACACTACGTACACTGGGAACTGTACAGACACAGCTTTTCTAGCCTGGGCACCTGCCACAAAGACACTAGAAAATGTAGTTTATAAAGTGTAGGTTCATAAACGATCTGAGAACCGAACAATTAAACCTCTCTATGCCTCTGGGGACAACCCACTTTATGTCAACAAATGTTATGTCATCTCTAACCATGCCAATTTCCATTTAAGAGCTTCCAATTATTCATGTGGCTAGGGGGTGAATTCTGGTTTTCTGGCTGACGGTTTCATTACCTCGTCCCTCACTCCTCTTCTTCCATCCGCATGCCCCATGAAGCCCCGAGAAAAAGACATTGTAGCTTTTTCTGTGAGTGGAAAATAATCTTAAGCAAGCCACATCAACTTTCAGTACTGCAAAGCTGGGTGCTGTTTTCCATGGCTCCAAATATGGCCTCTTCCGCACCATATGAAATAAACATATTTTGTTTTCGAACACATCATTGTTTCCCTGCAGCTAATCAAAAGTATTTTTAGTTGGTCACCAGTTGTTCTGTGTGGCTGCAAATTTTTCCTCAACATCTCCCCACCAGGGCATTGTGGCCTTGCATGGAGTGAAGAGGATGACAGCCAAGTGTACAGAAAATAATTAAAGGAAGCTAAAGAAGGAGTCTACTCTGCAATCGCATAGGTCACTACTGCAGGTGGACTCTGCAATTGTTGGGGTCCCTGCATTACAAAGAGGCAGCTGTGCCAGTCTGAGAATTAGACAGATTATCCAACTAGCTTCCCAGGCACTTGACGTGCACAAATTAACATCTCATTCCCTGCGGTCAGTGCAGTGGCTTGGAGACATGATTGATCGAAAAATTGGCCTCTCTGGGAAGAATGTGTTGATAGTCTCCTCTAGCATTCTCCACTTTGTGATCTCAGCTTCTCACCACTCACAAATATTAGGGCTTGAGAATTGGGAGCATCACACTGAATCAGGCATTCGGCTGGGTGGTTCCTTCACTTCCGCCTAGGAGGCACCAATTAACTGACAAGTGATTGCATGCCAGGTAGACTCCAGAGCATCGGAAGCCATATCCTGTCCAGTTACCAACCATCGTTGCCCTTGAGGGCTCTGTTTATAGTTTCCTGTGTAAACTTGTACGTATCAGTGCATAGCACCCTTGGTTTGCAGGCAGGATCAAGCTGGACTCCATTTGGCTCGTTCCCCTGAAATAACTTCCTGGTTTGGTTCTTAGTACAATGTCATCCTTCAACCAACCACAATGGCCAAGATCTTGCCTTGTTCTGAAAGCTTGTCGTCTTATTACTGGCTTGTCCTGGAAGGAGCCAACAAGGTGCGTGGTGGAGAAGAGAGGGCTTGCTCTAGGAACCCTCAGAGGGGCCTTCTTTACCTACGTTTCCCACATCTTTCCACATATGGGCAGCAGCCTGAGTAGCTTCCACAACAAACTCCAAGCTGTGTTCTCCCAGAGGTTAAAGTAGGATGGGGGGCAGGGGGGAGGAGAGAGGGTGAAATTGTGTGTTAGTGCAAAATGTTTTCCTTTTATGGAAGAGCAGGGAGAGGAAGAGCTCAAATAATTCTTACTGCGCTTCTGGCTGATCAAAAATGATAGATTGCTTTATGAGAAATTAAATGATTCCTAAACAAGAGAAGTCTTTGTGCCTTTTCTTCTAATGAGAGCCGGGGTGGGGTAAAATAATAGGGAGGGGGGAAGAGAACACTGTTTGTCCAGAGTGGAATAACACTAGATAAATATTCTATGGGAATGGCTGGGACATGCTCACCCATTTAGCAAAAATACATTTAGCCATTGCCTTGTCCTGGATACTAAAGGAGTGTATTTAGTGGTGTGAAGAAGTGGGTTGCCTCAAGCTGCCACTCAGGATGGCCAACCACATGCAGATCAAGAAGAGGGAGCCAAGATGCTGGAGAGAAGTGAGTGATCTTAAGAAATGAGGAGTGGGGACTCCTTGAGGGTAAAGGCAGGAAGCAAGGACAAGTGTATGCAAGGATGTGAAGGGCTGTTGAAGAGGTCAGACTGCGTCTGTGTGGCCCTTAACTCGGGACCCACAGGTGGGCTTGGTGAGGAGGCAGAGTTGGGTTTCAGTGGAAATAGGACTGTTGGCACCATTATTCCTAAAGCCTTAGTACTGTTTTTTTTTTTTTTTTCCATTACTGCAAGTGTTCAAGAAAAAATGGACAGATACTTGTGGTGCATGTTAAAGTGGAAATTCAAAAAACCCCAAAGAGGCTGAGCAAGTGAAAGTTCCCTGTGGTTCTGGAAGGTTCCAGAAGAAGGAATTCTTATACTTTTCCTTCTCTATCAAACATTAAACTTGTTTGGTTTTAATAATTAATCATGCAAATTGTTTGACTTTTGTTGTCCCTAACATTTGTCAAATGTTTGATTCAGGCCCTCTGTTTATTTCATTTTATAAATAAGAAAACTGATAATATTTGAATTCAAAAAAACAAGAATTAAAGTAGGGGTTCACTGCCTAATAATGCCTGATTTCCTGAACTCCATGTGAATACAGATGCTCACTGTATCTGTCCATCTATCTACCTAATTGGAAGGCAGCAATGGAATTATAAAAGGAAAAATATTAAAATTAGAATAACGAGGCTCTGCCTTTCTACTTCAGATCTCAAGCTTACTTAAGAATATTAAAAACAGCCTTAAGCTAAGGAATTTTTCAGTTGGCTTCTGGATTTTCTTTAACCTCCTGAATATTATATAATTACAAATCACATTGGCATCAGATAAACCACATTTTCCAGTGTCCCTCTCTTGCCTACTTTACCATGTCCATTCTCCAAGCCATTCTGAGTAGTAAAAATTGAAAGCAAACAATAGCCAAGTGTCAACATAATCAAACCCACCAGCCTTCTCAAGCTGCCCTCTGCCTTTGTATTCTCCCTTGATGACTCACCCAACCCCCTCCAATGCCTGTGTGCACACACAAAGACATGTGGAAACACATACATTCCTCTGGAAAATTCACTGCCCAGTGTCCACAGGCACTGAGCCCTGGCAAGTTATATAGTATCAGAAAATCTGTATCTATCCCAGTAGCTATGAGAAAGAACTTCCCTGAGAATTTGGTGAGATGACCACCCAGAATAGAATAACACTTATTCAAGACATTTAAAGCCCCCAGACAAAGCTCCCGAGATTGTGATGTGAAGATCGATTCTCCTCCAGCAAAGAAATGGACTAGGTGATTTAATGTGCCTTTCCCATTGCTAATTTCTATGATCTGGAGATTAATTTACATGCAGATATAATTTATTTGAATAATGTCTTAAGAAAAGAACTTGGTTGCTATTTCAATAGGTGCCAGAGTGTGAAAAATTATTGTCATAATTATAGTAACTGGAATTGAGCTTGTAAAAATATTTTTGCAGAATATTAAACAGTTCCACAGTGACTAGGACCACACAGAGATGTGCGCGCGCGCACACACACACACACACACATTCACACACACCATAATAAGATCCCATTTATCATTCACATATAGTCTTCCTAGACTAAAAAGTGTGTACAAAATGCTGTTAGGTTATAATGAACTTAGAATAATTCAGCCAGATTATCTTAGCTAAAGGAGAGATGGGACAGGCACAGCTTTCTGTGTTAGCCAGCTGTCTGCAGCTGTGAAAAAATACCTAAGAAAACAGCTTAAAGCAGAAAGGATTTACTTGGACTCATGATCAACAAGGGTCTAGCCCACAGCTCCACTGTTACAGGCCTGAGATGAGACAGACCATGGCAGCAGGGGTGTGTGGCAGAGGAGATTGCTCACCACATGGCAGCCAGGAAGCGTGGGCCAACAGGAAGATAGGAGATACATCCTTCAAAGGCGCACCCCCAGGCAGCCACTCCCTCTCCAGCTTCCTGAGTCTCCACTGTCTCCTGGTAAAACATTCAGTCATGAATCCATGGATAGATTTACCCATTGACTAAGTCAGTACCCTCATGATTCAATCAGCTCCTAAAAGTCCCAGTCGTGAAAACGGCATTGAGGACAAAACTTTGAACACACACCTTATTGTGGGGGCCAACTTCATATACACCATAACTCTGCTCATCACTGGAAGGGGACTGAAAGCCAAAACAGATTCTCAAAACCACAGTGCTGAGAACACAGTGGGATGGGGGTATCTCTTAAGCATTGCATTCTAGAATCCTTGCATGTTCACAGACAAGGGTTTGCATCATGTTCAGCAAGTTCTTGATGGTTGGGGTAAAATAAATATTCTAGTTCCAATAAACATGTGATTCAGTGTGCACAGGTTGCCCTGGTGTTGCTAAAAATGGCAACACAGCCAGAAAGCAGAGACGCAGCAGAGCCACACAGCATAGCAACTCCATACTTTATAGTTTTTCCATAAAGGAAGTCATACCAAAAGGAGTCCATATCCTACTTCCCAAACACCAATCAAAAATGTAGCAATCCATGCACACTTTGTTGTTCATCTCCTATTTATTCTGTATTTTATGAGCATTGTATAAAATCCTTATTAAAATGTATAGCAGAATCATAAGCTTTGTATTAGAGACAAAGAAACTGGGAGTCAGGGAGGTTTATTGTCTTCATCAAATAATGAAGTGTAGAATAAAGGTACCACTTAACTTCAAAGCCCAAGCTATTTCATCTGCATATCTCAGGATCCATGGGAATGTCGGCAAGAAAGCTGCCCCTTGTGAGAAATTGCAGACGAATCTGGCTTTTTAAGGTTTAGGTTTCTGATTGGACACAGTTTTTCTCTCAAGTCATTTTGCAATTCCAAGCTTAATGTAACCGCCCTAGGAGAGAATGTCACCATCTTGATTTTACAAAACGAAAGACTGATACTGTAATATCTTGGATGCAGACTGTATTTTAACACACTTCAGTGTCCTCAGCTCATAGGTACAGATAAATACTATGAGGATTTCAGACAGCGTGAGAAGCCCCTTAGGTGAATAGGGTAGGGAGTCATATCCTGGGACTCTTGAAGTCCATCCTGGAGAGGTTGTAAAGTTTCCCAGCTCTTGGTCCAGAGTCTTCCTCACCCAGATGTCCCAGCTGGAGACCCCCTGTAGGTAGGTTTTGCCTACCCACTTATGACATCTTTGTGTCACAGTTACTATTGCCAGCTTAGCCAACAACCACAACAGACTTCATCACAAGGGCGGTCAGAGCTGCTTTGAGACACAACCCCCAGAAATCTTCTAAAGCAGCTGTTCACATCCCAGCATGCAGTTAACCAACTCACTGATACACACCCAGTACCTACAACAAATGAGGCCTGAGGAAAGCACAGATCAGAAGGTGGGGACCTTGCCTGGAGACCCTATACTCCAGCTGAGGATTTTAAAAGACAAACAGTGAGCACAGAATAAGTGACCAGTGACAGCTCTGGCCTGGGTCCAGCCCAGGGACAAACCTTCTCTTAGGCAGAAAGGCTGACAGAATCTGCTCTGAAATAAGATAGCCGTCCTTGGCACACAGCGGGTACACAATGACAATCACTTTCCTTCTTCCCCTCTCTGGCCCAGGACTCCAGGGAGCCACAGGGAGCCACGGGAAGCCATCTTTGCAGTGTCACCTTCCCTCTCCAGGTCTGATAAGGTGACTCCTGTATCTTTTTGAACACCAGGATCCACTGACAGCCTGACTCTGTCTTGATAACCTCCCCACCACCCGTTACCTGAACAACTGAGTGTTTCAGTTTCGTGCCTTGTTTTTGTTTGTCATGCTCCAAATAGCAAGTGTCACAGTCCAGTAAGTGGCAAGGAGCCTGCTCCATTGATGGACTTGGCCTGGATACTGCTTTTCCAGATAGAGCCTGCTCCATGATTGTGCATTGCCTAGATCTGTCTGCTCTTTGAGTTACCCAACTAGATCACAAGGATCAACTCCCTGATGCTTATTATCTGCCAAGTGTAAGCGTGGCTAAGAGTCCCCCAAACCATGTCCACGTTCTAGGGAACAGATGACATGATCAGCCAGCAATGGCCACCTTTGAGATAGAAGGTGGACCTGATACCAGGAGAGCTGTATCCTTCCATCCCTGTCTCATGGACTATTGCCTTGTACTTACCTTCCTCACTGGGTTCTGTGTTGAATTGCCACAGTTACCAGCTTCCCAGCACTTGAACTTAGATCTACCCTTCTGCTCCCACAGGAGACAAGGGATGGATTCTAGTTCAAATCTAAATTTCTAGTTTCAATATTCTATTTAAAAAAAAAAACAAACCTGTTTTTTTTTTTTTTTTTAATTAAAACTAGTTCAGAAGGAAGGATTCAGAGAACTAGCAATAAGACAATGGGAAAATATCCAGTGCAGGCTAGGAGAAATACATTCACAGGTGTGGCATTCTGGAACTGCAGAGAAAGTGGAAGCATAAGCTGCCCAGCATGACTGACAGAGGCGGTTCATTCCAGTCTGCCCACAACAATGTACATCGGAATTGATCGCTGTTCTCTAGGATGACTCGTTGCTGTCTAGCTCCTCCAAAGGATCTGGGTATAGGCTTTTTACTACTGAGTTATTGGCAATCTTCCTTAGCGACATTAATTTGCCATCTAAGTTCAGCAATATAAAATTCAGGTGTATTTGCAGCCCCAGTTTTCCAGAGGCCTCTCATTCACTTGTTTTCCCACTGCCCTCAGCGAATTAAGAACTGTCTTTTCCATGCATATTTTACTCTACAGGTTAGTTAGGAAGGTTAATTGTCTACTCTTTTTATTTAGCTTTTCTACTTTTGTGAAACAAGACATCAAGGTGCCATGAGGTTTGTTTGGTCTATAGATAAACAGCATTTACCACTGAAAATCTGTAAGAATTGTAAAACAAAGAGCTACATAGATGCTTCTGGAATTTCTGCCCTGCATTTTCCTAGCAGTTATTTATTTTCAGTTTATTTTTGGGGAAACAAAGTTTACATACCAGAAAATCAGTATCTCTCCATTTAGACAGTCCTGAAGTTTAATCCAGCACAATGACCCCAAGATATATCCCTATTTAACAAGCCTGTCTCCACTCAGGCTGGATTCCCGGAGTGTGTGTTTCTGCTGTTTGCAAGCCTCTGCCACATGGAGCGGGGAGCTGCCTTGTCTCTATACTGTAAGACACACTGAGTGGGGCAGAATAAGACCTGCCTATGATTAGAAAGCACATTCAAGGGCTGGAGAGATGGCTCAGCCGTTAAAGGCTAGGCTCACAACCAAAAATATAAAAAAGCACATTCAAAAACTTAAAATTTGGGGGCACGTATTTCCCCCAAAGCTATTTTGTTACAACATAATGTTATAAACTTGTTAAAATAAACTGGAACCTAACTGCTAGTCATAATTGGATATTTGTGGTCCAGGGTAGGAAGCCATCATGTATTTGGAAGTAGTTTCTACAAATGTTTTGTTTACTAATACTGAGGTTTCCTTTGTCAAAATTAGATCATTAATAATTAGCATAACTAATGCTAGAAATGAGTTACCATTGATGAAAGTAATGTTGTCCAGTCAGCAGATTGGGGTGCACCCCTACCTGTTCATGGAAACAGTGTAACAGTATAATGAAGCATGTCCCCATGGCCTCATCTCTAAATATCCTGATGCCACTGAGTGAGCCAGCAGCTTCTTTTTTTTAGAAAAATATTTTATTTTAATTACATGTACGTGTGTATTTGTGTGTGGGTGTGTGCACATGAGTGCAGGTGCCCTGGGAGGCCAGAGGCAGCAGCTCTCTTGAGAGCTGGAACTACAGGTATTTTTGAGTCCCAAGACAAGAGTTCTGAGACTCACACTCAAGTCCTCTGCAAGAGCAGTAGGTGCCCTTCACCGCCAAGCCATCTCTCCAGCCTGTCAGGGGTTCTTGACTTCACAGTCATTCTCTGAGACTGGAACACTGCCAAACTGCCTCGGAGGCATTACCATTCCAATAAGATACTGGGGGCATGAGATTGGGGAAAGGCTCAGGGGACAGAACTGGAGCTCTGTCCACTCAGAGAACAAGCTACGTGATTGTGTTTGATAAGCGTCACATGAGCAGATGCTCTAGCTCATGACCTGCTGTCACTATAACCTGGAACCACAGGTGTGAGTTTGGAGGTCAGTCTGCAATCATCATACCCTGAGTCTGGGGGATGGGTACTGAGATCGACCCAGGAGCACAAGTTGGTCAGTCAGGCCTATTCACAAAAGGCACCCATTTGGGCAAGGTGCATATTGCCAGTCAATTTTATAATCTCTGTTCCACAAAGTCTACCCTATGCTAGTGGGGTTGACTTAGGGAACAAAATCAATATTCAAGAATTATAAAGCACATTGGAAAACAATGTGAGGCAATGATTTTACATGTTATACATTATTACTACTTCATCTGCAACCAAACTTCGAAAACTACACTTACATCTGTCCAACAAAAAGTACAGGTGGGGCTGGAAGATGTGTCAGTTAGTAAACGGTTCACCACATAAATATGAGGACCTGAGTACAGAGTCCCCACACTCATGTAAAAGTCAGGCACAGCACCCACCGCATCTGCAATCCCAGGACTAAGAAGGTGGAGATGAGAGGATTCCTGGAACTCACTGGTCAGCCAGTCCAGTCAAATCGATTAAATCCAGTTTTAGCAAAGAATCCTGCCTTGAAAAATATGGTAGGGAGTGGTGGACAAAGATATGCAATGTCTACCTGTCCTCTATGTGCACATGAGTGTACACACACACACACATGTGCATGCATACAACAACAACACACACACACACACATGTGCATGCATACAACAACAACACACACACACACACATGTGCATGCATACAACAACAACACACACACACACACACACACACACACACACACACACACACAGTAAAATAAAAACCAAGTCAAACTGCTATGCAGACCCAAATAGGGTTGGCTGGTTTTGCACTGGGGTACTGGTTGGTGGAACACACAGGGGTGTGCTTCTCCTGCCCCTGCACACACTGCACTCTTTCGTAGTACTTTGTACAGAGTGGATAAGGAAGGTGGACGTGCACATTTTCCACAGCACATCGGTGGCCCTTTAGATTGCAGAGAAAGAAGTCTGGTACGGACAGAGGGCAGTGAGGAGAGAAAACAGCCAATGAGATGGGAGAATGTTATGAAGCACCTAGACCCAGTACATCATTGAGAAGCAGAAACCTGAAGAAAGTACCGGAAAGCTAGAGTTCAAGCTGGAAGAACGGAGGGTTCTTGTGACTGGAAACAATAAAATACACAACAATTTGAGGTTACTAATGCTGCCTCAGAATACAAGCCCCTGGTTTATCTATGGGAGTCTACTCCAGATTCTCACAGAATCATTTGCCTAAATCAGAGAAATGGTTCCCTGTCTAAGGTCATTTATGTCTCTAGGTGCAGTTTTATACTCAGAGAACAAGACTGCAGTGTCAAGGAGCCCCAGGAGGAGCTACCAAATAACCATGTGAACTTTCCTCGAGCTCCTGACTCAAACTATGGAGCCACTCCACGTATGACATGCTGAGTTCAGGCCAGCCCAGCTTCTCATTGGCAAAGGAGTAGGCAAGTAGATGTTCTTCCAGCTGAAGATGGCGTGTAACCATTCTAGCCTGATTCTGGCTCACAGGCTCCAGACCTGTGGCTCACAGCTAGGGTCTGGGCTATCACTCCCTGTTGACAAACCCCTATCACACACCAACTCGTCTGTCTATGCCCTATCCTTTTATGCCAGTGCTCTATCTTGAGACAGTTTTTGCTTGCTCTTAAGAGTTATTTTCCTAGTCAAATACTATTTTAGGACCCATCTCTTCCCCCCCCCCCAGCACATAAGTGCTCAGACATAGATCAGGAAAACATTCAAACACATAAAAACAAAATGAATCTTTAAAAGAAAAAAAAAGTACAGAGAGGATCTCTAGCCAGTTAGAAGATGTCCCCCTTGAGGAAGGCAAAGACAAAGAAAAATACCAACGTTCCAATCACAACAAGAAAATCCAAAGTCAGACTATTCTTTAAAACTAAGTGAGCTTAAATTACACGTCTACCAAACCTCTCCATCCACAGTCAGCTTTAACAATTTATGTGCTCTTAGCCAGAAGCATCTCGCATGTTTCAACCTAGGACAAGACAGGCGCCTCATAGAAAATACATCACACGTCTCTCCTTTTGCATTTGCTCAATGTCCTACCAAACTCAAGGACATGTGAGCTACATATTTCTTTTCAAGTCTGCAAATGAGCACCTGTTTGGGAATCAGTTCAAGGACTAAACACATAGTCTGAAACACAAATATCTCAAGGATATAATTTTAAAGAAATGGCTGATGGCCTCTTCATCCCCAAGCAAGGAAGAAATCGACGGTCTAGACTCTTGTGTCCTTCCAGTTCTGTCGGCAAAGCCGATGGGTGCAGAGTGGGAGAAATCAATCAAACATGGCTTTCCCTTTCATTTTCACACTTATTGATAGAATTTAAAATCAAGTTAAGTTTCTTACAGGCCTCACTGTGGCATCTCCTTAGACGGAGTGAAAATGGAGCCAATGGATTTTCACTGTCTTAGTGGATGTATTCTAGTTTTCAGTATTAGTAGGTTTAGAGGGGATTGAAAAAGGTCCAATTCAAATGACCAAAGATTATGAATAAATCAAAGACCCAGAGATATGACAGTATGCTCTGGGAAATCCTAAGTACTTCAGAAACATTGTTAACAATACTCTAAAACGTCCTCTTGCCACCCATCCTCAAGGATGTAACTAGGGCCCATGTCATGCAACAAGACAATTAATGACCGCTGGGTTCTGCAAGTTTCTGCCAAATAATCCACACCAGAGGCCTGATGCTTGTCTATATTTCTATAGAAGCTTTTATTGTTTTAATATTATCTATATAACTCAAAAAAAGGAAAATTAACCACCATTCATGTACAAGCACCCTACCTCTCTTTTTATAAGCATTACCAGCTCCTCTTGGCACAAAAAGAACATGTCTCGGCACAGGGCACAGTTGAGCTGATGACTTTTCTGAGTGCTTTACTTTGGGCAGGACCAAATAGCACCACATCTTAATGGTTCTATCAATAGTCTGGGGATAGGTACAGCTAGGTGGCCCATGTGGCTCTCCCAGAGAGAAAGAACTGTTTGCAGCATTATGCACCAGGATGAGAGTGGAGGAATTGTGTTGCTCCAAAGTTAAGGTTAATCAGGGAACCTGATAGCCTCGGAGCAGGTTTATGAGGACATAGTTGCCTATTGACCAAGAGAAAACAAGAATACCACATCCTTTTCTGATCAGCTCCACTCACAGCCTCCCCCTCCCAAAAAAAAAAAAAAAAAAAAAAAAAAAAAAAAAAAAAAAAGGCTTATGGACCATGGAGCTGTAAGAGTTCTTATCAATGAGGCTTGCCATGAGCTCCACCCCTGCACCCTCTAGGTGGGTCTCGGGAAAGGGAAAGAGGAGACTGAAGGGGTGTCGCAGGAGACATATTTACTGTCCACATCCCAGAACATACAGGCAAAGGAGAGGAGTGAGTGAGCCCGGCAGCCTGGCAGTCCCCCCCCCCCTCCAGCTGACTAGGGTGTGTGCGGCTAACAGGACAGGACGGGCACCTACATCAGCAGGTCAGGTCCTGGTCCTCCTGCTCACTTTCTTTTCAAAGTGCTCAGTGCGCAGTCATGATTGTCCCCACCCCTCCTCCACCAGAGATTGTGTGCCCTGCTTGTTTTTACAGCACAGCAGCTGCATCACACTTCTGCCTTATGCCCATCCTTGCATAATACCAAGAAATGGTACTTGAGGTCAGCAGATTGCCTCTGAGCCCCAGAACTGACAGGCTTTAGGGTTGAAGGGACACAAGAATCAACTCCGTTTTCACTATTTACCACCTCTATCACTTTGGAAGAATCATCCTGTCTCTGGGAAACAGTTTTTGCATCTACAGGTGAGGATAAATCCTTTCCCTGTGCCTGCAGATTGGACAGGATGGATATGCGGTGACTGGCACACAGGAAGCTACAATACCACTGAGAAGCACTAGATACAGGGTTAATTACAACTAATTTTAAATAAGTTGAGAGGACTTCCAGAGGTCCTAAACCAGGAGATAGAGTCATGTGACTGAGGAGATGCAAGAGGAGAAGAGGGGACGATCTGGACCAAAGGAAATCCTGTGGCTGTTCTGAACCCAACACCTTTATGGTTGGTAGGATGGTTGAGGGTAGCGATGGGATTCAGCTGCACAGCACATGCAGTGGAGATGCCCAACAGTTAACAGAACACAGTCTGCTCTCGAAGCCTTCCGTGTGGGGGAAGCATGTTTCATGACACACCCATGTTTGCTAGGAGAGACTTAGTTGATGGCTACATGGTGAGGAATAAATGGAACACTCAGCTCAGCAGGTCCCTGTTTCCTTCTGGAAATTTTGCTCCTTCCAAGGGAAGCAGAGACTTACCTCACCCCACTCCTCTCCTCAATCCACAGAAAGCCTGCCTTCATCCAGCTCAGCCAAGGGCAGAAAAGCAAACCTGATCAAATACGTCCTCTAACGGAGCCATTTTGAGTAGCAAAAGACAGCACTTTGAACTCTTCTGTCTGTCAGTCTCATTTTATTTATTCATTTATTTTAGACACAGCCTCTTTATGTGGCCCAGGCTGGTTTTGAATTGACAATCCTCCTGCCTCAGACCCTCGAGTGCTAGGATTTTGGCGCAGACCACAACATAGGATTTTTCTCTTAGTTTAAGTCTTAGCTTTCCACATTTGCAGGCAGCATAAATGTGCTGATCTATTTGCCCCTTTAAAGATTCCACTTTGACAGGTATTTGTGGATTCTAGAAAACTAATAAAAAGATGGAAAACTCAAAGCAGTATTACTAGCTATAGCAAAGTAATACTAATTACACTGACTGACAGAAAATAATACTGACTAAGTCATACACAACACACAGGGACTCACAAAACTATCATCAGTGTGGACTATCTTGGTTTTCCTTGATAACTTCTAGGATTATACCTCTAAATGCATTCTAATGTACTTCTTCTGTCCTTCTAGAATGCAAATATTACAAAATAGGAAAGAGAAGGGTATAAATAACCACTCCAGTGGATACAGCTTAAGCAACTTGATTTAACCTTGGTTTTTGTTCCCAGCCAAGACCTGCACACTCAGGGCCTCCTGCTCTGACCTCAAGGAGGTTGTCTCACTACTTAATTTCATATGCACCGAGGGATCTGCACCTTCCACCCTGGGGAGATGGTTATTTAGAGAGAAAACAGTTAAAATGTGAAGTTCATCCACAGTAGAAGCTTTCTGGATGACCCAGAGGGCCCACTTCTGGAAGAGAAAATAGATTTTAATTGACAGGTTCGATCCCAGGTCCCTCTCTAGGGCCTCAACACGGAGGTCATGAACTGTGCGGTGCTGCATGATTTCAAACCACTTTTGATGCAACTCACATTTGACCTCCATGGAATGCATTCCAGGCTTCAAAGTCATTCCATGGCCCAATCCCAATTGTTCCGTCCCATCTCTCAGCCTATCTATGCTTATGACTTTAATTAAAGAAGCACAAATTGTACCAATCTTCCTCCAGAGCTTCCAAACGCATCTGCTCTGTCCCCAGCATTGGCGCCTCTGAGCAGCGCTCCTGATCTGTGTATACAGACATAAAGACATTACAGTCAGACTGGGACTGAGACTAGGGTTTATCCTCGAACCCAACGAAGGATGCTGCAAGCTCTGTTCGAAAGTGAAGCCCTTAGCTAAAGGCTTTGTTCACTCCTCAATCCCTCATGCTCGAAAGAGCAGCTAGTGTCAATGTTTGAGAAATATATGCAAGTTAGTAAAGGAAGTACTTCAAACTTTAAAAGCATATCCCCATTTGGAAATTTTCAGGAAACACTCCACAAATTATAAAGACGATGACGTTGATTAAGGGGCCCTGCTTGTAAAGCGATAAAACGCCATGACCCCACCTCTGCTGGATCTACACCCCGGAAGGCTCTTCTTTCACCAGCACCAGATGACCTGAGATGGTGCCGTGTTTACTGCGTTTGGCTGCTGAGAATAAACCGCTGATGCCACCTGTGTTCTCTGGCCACACTGGATTTCATCAGGCACACGCCGGAGCCAGAAGTGAACTTTAATGAGTGACAGTGATCAGCACCTTGCTTTCCTTTGGTTTCTGTGATTGGCTCGGAGATAACTCAAAAGGCCAAGACTCACTCTAAAGCCGTTTGATGTGAAGAGAGGCTTTGTATGTTTTAAAGGAATCGTTCTCCGTGGTTCAGCGTCTGCCGCTTAGAGTCATGCTCTGCCCCCAACCTCCACCCCTGCAAAACAGAAGCCCAGGAACTGCCAGCAGCTATCTTGTGACCATAAGAAAAGATATCCCTAGAGGAAAGCAGACCCAACCGAGACAGAAGAGAAAGGCAGAGATAAGCCACCGCATCCGGGAGCCACTGGCCACCTGACCCACCTCTGTGGCTTCTCAGTTGCCCGAGCTAAGAAAGACCTTACTGTTTTAGCCAACTTCAGATCCGGTTTTGGTTACAGTCACATGACTAAAGCCAAACTCGCTGAGCTGAGCAAGGCAACTTTGAGTAAGCTGCAAGTGACTTCTGCAGAAAGCAGGGAGAAAAAGCAAAGCCACTTTCGGGTTAGTGGGTCACCTCCGTCTCCCTGAGTTCGTTCTGTCAGCGTGTTCAAGCCAGTGCCCACACAGTGGGTCTAGCCAGTGCCCACACAGTGGCCCTAGCCAGTGCCCACACAGTGACCCTAGCCAGTGCCCACACAGTGGCCCTAGCCAGTGCCCACACAGTGACCCTCCCTAGTGCCCACACAGTGACCCTAGCCAGTGCCCACACAGTAGCCCTAGCCAGTGCCCACACAGTGGCCCTCCCTAGTGCCCACACAGTGGGTCTAGTCAGTGCCCACACAGTGGCCTACTCTCTAGAAGCTCCTAAATAACACAGAACACACAAAATAAGGATTTAAAATATTAAATAAGTATGTTCTATTGGTAGACTTCTAAATTTTCCAAGTGTGTGTGTATGTGTGTGTATATGTGTGTATGTGTGTGTATGTGTGTGTATGGTGTGTGTGTGTGGTGTGTGTGTGTATGTGTGTGTGTATATGTGTGTGTGTGTATATGTATGTATGTATGTGTGTATGTATGTGTATGTATGTGTGTGTATGTGTGTGTATGTGTGTGTGGTGTGTGTGTATGTGTGGGGTGTGTGTGTGTGTGTGTGTGTGTGTGTGTAAACTTCGTTGTTTAAGGTGCTGTTCCATTTTTTTGTTTGAGACAAGGCCTTGCATTGCAAGCCCAGCTGGCCTCACAATCAATGATGCTTCTGCCTGATTCCTGAGACACAAGATTACAGGTGTACAGTAGTACACCACGCATGAAGCAAGCCTGTCGACTACAGGTGTGCTAGCAGGAAGTGTCACCCAGCATGGGCACTACTGTAAATTTAATGAAAAAGACCTGTAGGGAGCTGTTGTTGGTAAAGTGCTTTCTGAACAACTAATAAGGACCTAAGTTTGATTCCCTCATACCCATGTAAAAATCTAAGCTTGGCTGCAGAAGTAGAGACAGGAGGATCCCTGAGACTTGCCAGCCAGCCTGGCAAATAAAATGAAGAGTGGTTGAAGAAGATACACAACACTGACCTCAGGGCTCCATAGGCACATGTGCATCCACCTATGCATGAACACACACACATGCGCACACACACACACACACACACACACACACACACAAAGACACGCGCGCGCATAGAGGGGAGGGGTAGGCTTTGGAAAAAGAAAAAATAAAAATGTCTGCAGCCCAACATCCATGCACAAAGTTTTTTGTAAATATTAACAGCCAATACATATTGGACATCTGCCCTATACCTATGCTGGTATATGGTGAGCACTTTGTGCGCATTTTCTCAGTCTCTGGCATAAATTATTAATCATGTTTTAAAGGTACAGATACTGCTGTGATTTGAAAGTGAAATCTTCCCAGTAGGCTCATATATTGAACACTTGATTACCAGTTAGTCCTGAGGTTTAAGAAGGTTATGGAACCCTTTGCGGTGGGCTTTTCTAAGAAAAGTGGGTCACTCAGGGCAGGCCTAAGGCTCTCTAGTCTACTCCCCTCCTGTTTGCACTCTGCTTCCTGACTGTCACACAAGCCAGCCGCTGCCTCATACCCCGGCTGCTGCCTGTGTCTTCCCTCCCACGATGGACTCTGTCCCTTCTTAAACCATATGCCAAAGTCAACCTTCCCTCCCTTGAGCTGCTTCATGTCAGGTCACAGCAGCAAGATAAGTCGTCAATATACAGTCACCAGCATACAGAAAATGCCGCTGAGTGCCCCCAGTCCACACAGGAGGAAAACAGAGGGTCAGGGGACAGGCAGTGTGAGTGCAGACTGGACCTCCTGCTTCTGTATTATTCTGCTGAAAGACTTCACACAGTGCAGAAGGCAGAATCTCCTCCCAATGATGCTCATGCCTCTGTCCCCAGACCTTGTAACTGTTAGATATCACATCAAATGGGATTTGAGGTCATTAATCATCTACCTGGGGACAGGAAGATCACCCTTGGCTCCTGGATGGGGCCAGTGGGATGACAGACCTTAAATTCCAAAGGAAGGGTGTAGCTAGAGTTTTCCTGCCTGGCCCACAGGACAAATCTCTCTTACCCGCCAGTCCCACAGTTGCTCAGACCCAACCAAGAAAGCACACAGAAACTTACATTGTTTAGAAACTGTATGGCCATGGCAGGCTGCTTGTTATCTACTTCTTCTATCTTAAATTAACCCATTTCTGTTAGTCTATATTTTGCCACATGGCTTGTGGCTTACCAGTGTCTTTACATGTTCCTTTTCATGGCGGCGGCTGGGGGTGTCTCCCCCTAGCCTTTTGCTTCCCAGAATTCTCTTCTCTCTTGTCCCGCCTATACTTCCTGCCTGGCCACTGGCCAATCAGAATTTTATTTACACAGAGCGATATCCACAGCAGAAGGGCCTAGAGAGATGGCTCAGTGGGTAACAACTCTTACTATGTGGGCATGAGGATCTACCTACAAGTCCCCAGGATACATGTAAAATGCTGGGTGTGGTCAGAAGCAGCTGTAACTCCAGAGCTGAGGGGTGCAGAAACAGGAGTATGGATAAGGAATACTGGCCACCAGTCCAGCCCCAACTACAGTGAGAGACCCAGTCTCAAGGGAATAAGGTAGAGAGTGATAGAGAGGATAGCCAGTAATGTCTTCTAGCTGCTGCACACATGTACACAGACACACACACATGTTCATACACAACACACACTACACTCATACATACACATACACACATAATAATCATAATCATAATATTGTAATAATAAAAAAATTAAAAACAGTAAGTGAAAGGAGAGATAGAAGAGGCAGTCAGACTCAGAAAAGCTGATGTGTCAGAAGCAAAAGTGATGTGATAAGGGAACAGGTCGACCATGCGGCTGACATTGAGGATGAAGGTGGGGCCATGAGCTAGCTTATAGGAGCCAAAGGGAAGGAGAGCAGAGTCTCTACCACAGCCTCAGAAGAGACTGCAAGCCTGCTGGCACCTTGATGTCAACTCTTGGACTTCTAACTCCTGGGAGACAAAGGTATAATTGTGCTGTGTTTTAAGGCACTGAATTTGTGGCACTTTGTTCTAACAGCAGAGAGAAATTAACACAGAAAGCTGCAAATATTTCCTGTCCTGTATATACACTAAGGGGGGAAAATAAATTTCCTCTACCCATCTTAAACTCAAGGTGGGAAGGACTGCAGAAACACATGATAGGCCATTGACAGAAGAAAGCAGAAGCTTATTGACATGGATGCTTCATATATGCACAAGAGACACAATGCCTCATACATGCATAGGAGACATTATACCACATATATGCATTGGAGACATGCATACCTCATATATGCATGGGAGACATGTATGCCTCATATATGCATGGAAGACATGCATACCTCATATATGCATGGGAGATATGTATGCCTCATATATGCATGGAAGACATGCATGTCTCATGTATACATGGGAGACATGCATGACTCATATATATACATGGGAGGCATTCAGGAAACTAGATTCTTCAAAAAGGGGCTGAGAACCCCCACTTATAAAACATACTCAAAGAAGAAGAGAAAATTCTTAGAGACAAAGGAGGGCCCATGAGTCCCTAAGAACAGCGGATTGTGGGAGGCAGACACATGGCAGGTGAAGCCTGTGAGGAGAACCTGTCATGTAGGTTCCTCTGGTGCCACCTCCAGGCTGATGAAGATCCAGAGCCTGTGTCCTCCTGGTCAAGGGAAGGATGGCACCTTTACCCATGTGTATGCTGCTTGTAGGCAAAAGGAGAGGAGGAGAAGAGTGAGCCTTCCCCGGTCTATGCCCTTCCTTCCGACCCTCAGCTGCTCAAACTAATTTTTTAGGACAAGAAGCATATTTAGTGTATTTCGATTTTCTTCAGTAGGTGGAAGCTGGGTAAAAGGAGCTGATCCTGAGAGACCTCTGCAACATGCTATAAAATTCAACTTCTTGAAAACATAAGCATTGGCCCAAAATGACAGAATTTGGTTCAGACCAGAAAGTTAATACCCTAGCTCTCTGCTCGTCTTCCTGTGTAATCTGGAGATACAGCTGTAATCAAACTAACAATTGTGTGTGTGTGTGTGTGTGTGTGTGTGTGTGTGTGTGTGAGTGAGAGAGAGAGAGAGAGAGAGAGAGAGACAGAGACAGAGACAGAGACAGAGACAGAGGAGAGAGGAGAGAGAGAGAGGCACTCATGTAGAGGTCAGAGGACAACTTAGGACTCTGTTCTCACCTTCCACTGTGTAGGTTCCAGGAATCAAACTCAGGCTATCAGATTTGATGGCAAATGCCTTTACCCACTGAACCATCTCCCAAGCCCTAAAAGAGGTTTTCAAAAGCAGCTAACACAATGTTAATCACTGGATTTTTTATAGACTCCCAAAAGAACACTGAAGAAAAACCTAAGGTCCACTAGGAAAAGCTCACAGTTCAGTTGGTAGGGTGCTTGCCTGGCGTGCTTGCAGACCTGGGCCCAATCCCTAGCGCAGTATAAGAGCCGGTGTGATGGCAAACACCTGCAACCCCATTGCCAGAGAGGCAAAAGCAGGAGAATCAGAAATTCAAAGTTATAATCAGCCACATAACAAATTTGAGGACAGCCTGGGTTAACTAAAACCCTGTTCAAAAAAATGTATAGAAATTTATACACCATCAATGCCATTTGATAAATGGAAATTATATGCTACTTTCAAAAGAGAGACTGGGTTGGGGATTTAGCTCAGTGGTAGAGCGCTTGCAAGGTGCTGGGTTCAGTCCTCAGCTCTGGGGAAAAAAAAACAACAACAACATAATTTCTTTATGATTGGGCAGTGGTGGCGCACGCCTTTAATCCCAGCACTCAGGAGGCAGAGCCAGGCGGATTTCTGTGAGTTCAAGGCCAGCCTGGGCTACCAAGTGAGTTCCAGGAAAGGCGCAAAGCTACACAGGGAAACCCTGTCTCAAAAAATAAAAACAAAAATAAAAAAAAGAGAGAGAGAGAGAGACAGAATTTGTCAAAAGAGAGACCTAAGGACCCCAAGTTAGGAACCACTCTACAGTTTTGGTTCTCTCTCATGACTGCACCCAAGCCAGATCTCTTGAGGCAGGGATCAAGTTCAACTTCTAGTAGAATGGTATTCAAACAAAAAGACATAAACAGATTGATCTGTGTTCATTTTGCTGAGTGAATAACCAGTCCTGCATATGTTACATGGGCCACTTCTCGAGAGGAACATACATTCTTAAAATCGCTTCCACTGGGGTTCGATTCTGATCTGCATATCAAGGTTTTCCTCTTTTCCCCAGTGGCCCATTTGTCTGAGGGAGGCATTCAATTAGACTGCCAGAGCAAATTGATTCGATATCGACCAGGAAACGCTTCTCACTTGACAGACGGTTGTGCAGGGGTGGAGCAGTTGCTGGAAGGGTCAGTCCTCCAAGAGTCAGGGCCCAGATGTTGTGAGAGTGTGAGATAGGTGGGTGTGAGATGTTAACTGGGCTTTGGGAACCCAGAAAAAGGCCCCTCTCCCCATTACAGAATAGACAGGATGGGAGGGAAAAGCTGCTTAAAAATGAGTTTCAGTGAAGTCAGGCTCTGGCTCCCATCCTCCTCTTGCAGGAATGGGAGAAGAAAGAAAGGCAAGGGTCTCTTTGCTTCAAGAGCCAACACTAGGGTTGGGAACCTCAGTAGCTTCCTCTATCAAGGTCAATGTGTAGTTGAAAGTTTTTTCTGGTCCTGCCCAGCTCTCATGGCCCTGTGGCCCCACAGCCGCTCAGACCCAGATGAACCCACAGAGGCTTGTATTAATTAAAACTGCTCAGCCATTAGCTCAGGCCTACCGTTGACTAACTCTTACACTTAAACTAAACCCATGTTTATTAATCTATATGTTGCCATGTGTTCCATGGCTTTGCCTATGTGCCATTACATGCTGCTCCCTGGATGGCAGCTGGCATCTCCTGACTCAGCCTTCCTCTTTCCAGAATTCTCCTTGTCTGTTTAACCCACCTATACATCCTGCCTGGCTACTGGCCCATCAGTGTTTTATTAAACCAGTGTACAAAAGCGTTATCCCATAGCATCGATACTCTTCAGGGAAATAGCTTCGCCCTTCCAAGCACCCTACCTAGCAACGTTTATTGTAGGCCTGCTTCTTCTTCTTCTTCTGTGGACTGCAGAAACAGAACCCAGGGCTGCCAAATTCATTAAAGCTCTGGTTTCACTCCCTCAGACATTATGCTTATCTTTACAAACAAGAGATAAATGTGCAGTTATTTTATACAAGAAACTGAGTCCCTACACCTTGAGGATCAAAAAGCAGAGTATACCCAGTAAGACTGAAAAAAGAGCTACTCAGGGATAGATCGCTATATTTAATTTACAGCTGGTATTTAGAACAACAGGCAGGAAAGTGAGAAGCTTGTGGTATACAGCACTGGCTTTTCATTTTGGCTATTTTTGAAATAATGCTTTGATTTGTTGAATGTTTTACAACCTTCAATATCTGCCAGGATAAATTAAATCCTTCCTAGCAGCCTTCCCTTGATTGCTCCAAGTACCCACTATAGGTAAGATAGCCAGCCTGAAAAAAAAAATCATAAAATTGGTTCCATTAAAATAATTAGTGTGTGAGTGCATGCACACGTGTGCATGTGCACCTTCGCTTTAAGGTTTAGGGGCTAAACAATTATATGACTATGCTTTTATTTATATGGTCACATTGTTGGAACAGGGAGACATTGTATGGCATACATAACATCTTGACATGCAGTCTGCAAATGTTCCCAGTGAGAGCTGAAATTCATTATCAATTACAGAAATGAAACCAGTCATGCTACTCACTTGGAGAAAAGAATTAAGAGATTTAAGCTCAAATTTGCAAATCCCAGATAGAGGGGGGGAGACACTGTCATCAATGCATGCATACCATGGGGAAGAGTTGTGTGCGTTACAAAGCAGACTGTCTGGATGCAGAGAACCCAGGGAAATGCTTAGACAAATACACACAGTGCCATGAACTGCCAAAGCATCACTATCATTTGTGAAGCTGCTTGGTGAAGTCCCTCAGACACATATGCACACAAGTCTACAGTTAGCAGAGTATAGCTGTGGATCCTTCTGCCTTCATTTGAAATGAGGGGTCAGATGAAATTTAGAACTTTACCTCTAATGTTATTTAAGGAGTGGAAAACTCTTCTTTTGTTCATTATTGTTCTTCAAATATTACTCAGATGTCCAGATGAGAATGTATTCTGAGTATCATACAAAAGGTATAAACATAATAAGAAAATAAATGAACTTACATCCAAGGAAGAGAAAAATTACCTGTAGACTCTAGAACTTCACTTAAATAGAAAGAAGAATCAGTTTTCTCAAAGAAAATATGAGCATAGGGAATTAGAATATGCCTTCCCCAAATGTGGCTCTGAGCATAAGGAATATTTTAACATGGTTATTTTGAGAAACTATATATACAAGGATAGGTCTGAAAAGTTGTACTTTTGTAAAAAGAAGGTTTTTTGTTTGTTTGTTTTACAAAGGAAAGTTCCATTTGTGAGGATCTGTGAGGGTTTCTCTGTGTCTCTGAGGGATAAATGATACTGAGCCATTCAAAAAGCAGTGGTATTTCAGCTTGAAATCTGAGACAGTACTCTAGGGTTTCTTTTGGGCTATCTTCCATAGACATAGATAGCACACATGCTAGTAAACACCCATTTGTTCCTCTCTTGTTAATCAGCTTCTCATTATAGGAGTCTATCCTAACTAAGAACTCTGGAGATAATTATTCCCCTTACCCAACTACTCAAAAGTGGATCATAAGTATTTTTTCTAGGGCAAATTATTTTCATTATTTTCCAAAAATAATGAATACATAAGTTCAATGCTAGCGAAACAGTACCTCAATAAACGTTTGGTATATCTGCAACTCAGTACTTGCTGATTATGAAATTCTTAAACTGGCAAAGACTGTCCCAGCTTGGATATGAGACGAGTCAAGAAGGAGTATACCAGGCAGAGTTATGGTCAGTAAGCTTCCCTGGGTGTTGTCTCATAGCACTGTGACCAAAACCATACTAGCAGACCAGGCCATGTCCAAAGCCCTTTGGAAGAATATTGAGATGATCAGTAGGCAGGACTCATCCCTTCCTTAACACATCTTTTGGCAACAGCCATACCAGGGTAATGTGGCTTCCCTCCTTTAAACCAGTGTTCAAACTCAGACTAGTGACTCCTCAGTGTCCTAGAGAAGAGGTATAATGCCAGGGCTGTTAACATATGAGTACCTGTGAGTAAACGTCTTAGGTTGGTGTCTGCTGCCATGATAAAGCCCTGGTAAAAACCAGCCTGGGGAAAAAAGGGTTTATTACATCTCACATTAGAGTCTACCCTCAACAGAAGCCAGGGAAGGTGCTCGAGTGAACCTGAAGTCAGGGACTGAAGAAAACCACAGAAGAATGCTGTCTGCTTGCTTGCTCTGCTAGATTTCTTACAAAACACAGGACCTCTTGCCCATGGGTGGCAAGCTTATAGTGGGATGGGCCCTTCTACATCAATTGCTACTCAAGAAAATGACCCGCATACTTGACTATAGGTCAATATGATAGGGGCAATTCCTCAATTGACATCTCCTCTTCCCATATGATTCTAGCTTCCCATAGGATGTCTGGCTTTGTTTGTCGAGTTGACAAACAAACAAAAAATTCAATGAATACAGTGAATAATCCCATAAACTGAAAAGTCGTAAGAACTTGTTTAGACAAGTCACCATAGCACACTGTTTACTTTTGTGGACACTTATAGCCTTGATGCCAGCTTCACAGTAACAAGAGATAGATAGATAGATAGATAGATAGATAGATAGATAGATAGATAGATAGATAGGGAGGGAAGAAGGAAGGAAGGAAGGAAGGAAGGAAGGAAGGAAGGAAGGAAGGAAGGAAGGAAGGAAGGAAGAAAAGAAAGAAGGAAAAAAGCCTTCAACAATAGTAAAATCAGAAAAGATTTTTTTTCACCTCTCTTTTTAGAAACAATATAATTATGGAAAACATAGGTTCTTCTTTGAGAATCTACTCACAAATTATCCAAAAGGGCATAAATAAGAGGTACCAAAATTAAGAATGCTCTCATGTAACAAGATACTAAAAATGCACAGAACTATGGTATTGGCAAGATGGTTGACCAGAGGTGCCACAACAAAGAACCAAAAGAAGCTTAAAACAATAGCTGTATGATGAGAGTATTTAAGATAAAGTTCTAGCATCTAGTGTGGCAGAAGATGCCCATGCAAATGCAAAAGGCACACAATGACCTTATGGAGAAGGGAACTGAGCCCATAGTACATACTGCTGAGCCTCTGAAATCAACTGTGAATGGAGATGGACTTGATTTAGTAAGAAAAGGATAGCAGGAAAGAGCAAAACCATTTCTGAGAAACTCCAGCCACTACAGATGTAGTTTATGTAAATGGTGGACAGGACCAGACAGACCCAGAATCATTCTTGGCTTTACAAAAAAAGAGTACCTGTGTTTTCTTCTGTTATCCTTGAAGGGAAGGCGGAATATGTGGCATGGATGCAGAGAAAGAGAAGCTGGAACTCCCCCAAGCAGTAATTCACCTGTCTCCTCCATCCTTGCTCCTGGGATTTTTTTTTTTTTTTTTTTTTTTTTTTTTTTTGCACATCATACACTCCCTTACACCCTCAGTAGGTTTTACATTCTCCCTCCAGCCCTGGTGTCTGAGTCAGGGGCATATCTCTGGGGTAACTAGTAGCTAAAATCGATATGGACCTCTACTGTTAGGGAGTTACCCAGGGAATCCTCAGTGGTAATCAAACAAGGTAGACGAGATACTTTTTCTCTTACACAATTTATTGTCTCTTATGAATTATTTTTCTTTCGTTGGTTTTATTTAAAATAACACTGCTTTCCATCCTTTAATAAGTGTCAAGGAAACATAAACAATCTATTTGCAAAGTAAGTCAATATTCTCATCACCATTTATTAATACTGTGATTTGGGGCGAGAGTCTTGTATGTAAAGGTGAATTAAATTTATTTTTGCCTGTGTGGAAACCAGAAGGTGATTACATATTATCTTAAGTTTTTTTTGTTTTTGTTTTTGTTTTCCAAAACATTTTCATTTACTTCTGATCAAACAGGAGGCTTGAACACTTTCTAACACTCTTATGTTGGGAAAGTACAAGATTTAAAGTGTTGGAATATGTAAGTATAAAGCAGACAAGTAACTCTGATTTAATACACCTATGAAACTTTAATCTTAAACCATCACTAGGGAATAATTTTAAGCATTCCTGACATAATTTGTTCAGATTCATGAAGATGCTCAATAATTATTCTGTACCTCCAAAAGAATGGAAAATTGAACAGTGTTGAAAACTAGGAAACTAGCCGCACATTAGACCTCTGAACAGCCAGCCAGTCTGCTGCTCCAGCTCACCCATGCACACTCACACCACAGACCTCTGAACAGCCAGTCTGCCGCTCCAGGTCACCCGTGCACACTCACACCACAGGACATGTGGAATCTCTCTAGTCAACAGAAGACATGAGCTGGGGAGAACCAGGAACAAAAGAGTAAAGGATGCCACATTCATAATAGACTGACTACATGAAACCAAACACTGAAACATGAGTGTCTCAGAGGCTCACTCATCCTCATCTCTAGAGCCCAGAGGCTCACTCATCCTCATCTCTAGAGCCCGCACAGCTAGCTTACATGTGTACCTCTCCAAACAAGAGTTTGGGGTATTTCTCTTTGGAGAGAAAATTAACTAGCCTCACAGAAAAGGGCCACTGGCATCAACATGTCTACGTTAAAAGGCAGTGGGAAGAAATGGCTTAGCCAACCATCCTACACTAAGGCTCGCGAGTTACCAAAGCACATGTATAACTTCCACAAAGTATATTATCGCCCTGTATTTAAATATGAAAAACAAGGGGGGAAACCAAGAAAATAAATCTCTAAACTTGTACAAACATGTAGGGAAAGGTCTTTAAAACTCACTGCAGCAGGCCACCCATTACTCTAATCAAATTCCTGTAATAGCTGGTCTAAAAGAGCAAGGCGTGTTGACTCCCGTTTCTGGATGCTCCTGCCAAAATTAAACAGACCTACTCTTCTGAGCCTCTGGCAGGTGTGCTGGATGGGAATGGTAGATTGCTGTGGCAGAGCAAACTGCTCACTTCATGGTCCAGAAGCAAAGCACAGAAAAAAGAACAGGCTGGAGTCCCCCCATGACCTCTTGAAAATTCTCTGACCTCTAGAGGCCAAGTTTAACAAAAGGACCTCCACACTGCCACAGGCAAAGACCCACTGGTTGCTAAGAGGAGATCCTGAACTGAATGAGGACAAGCTTGAGAAAGAAGTATCCTCCAGAAGAAACTGCATCAGACAAGTTAAACAGGCAAGGACAACTTGACTCACAACTATGGCAACAGCAGAGATTGACTTCAACCCTGAATACAGTAAGTATGCCAGTGGGCAGGGCGAGGGAGTTATGATGGAGAATTGCTAAGAGGAACTCTCTAGGTATTAATGATGAATGATTTGATTGAGTATTAAGAATCTCTCTAATTGGCCAGAAACTGCTCAGCAGACCAAGGCCTAGAAAAATAAAGCTCAGCAAAGCCGGACTCAAGCTTATCCACAGAGGGAGTCCTTGTTGGCATTCAAAATCAAAAGAGTTCCTGGGAGTAAGAGTAGGGTACCAAACACACAAAGTTGAGTGTGGGAACTGGAAGATGGTGAAATTAACAGAGCAACATGAAATAGAAGAGATTTGAAAATTGGAAAGGCCAAAAGGCCTGATGGGAAGAAATTATTAAGGAAATGAACAAAAATGTTTCCAAAGGTTGAAGGAACATTAGCAGTCCAAACAAACACACAAACAAATGAAAAAGCCCATAAAATACCTGCTAAAATGCAGGGGAAAGGCTGCTAGTTCCCTGTATGTTTATGAATATCAGAACACAGGAACTTTCAGGAAGAAACAAGGCATTAAGTGTTTCACAAAAATAAAAAATAAAATAAAAAAAAAAACTTAAAATGTAAAAATTTACAAAGAACATTATTTCATGTATCAAATTCAAGTTTTTAAGCAAGTTGGTAGAATAAAATAATTTATATAGGCTCTTATATATTTTACCCATACATTCCTTCTCTTTTTAAAGTAATTACTAGAAGATGTATTCGACCACCTGAGAGAACCAATTAGTGAGTATGGACATGTGGCAATTGACACAGGAGACTTCGAACAGGAAACGAGCAACAGGCTCAGAATGACATCTGTCCATCAGGCCCTGAGAAGAGCAGCCATGTTACAGGGCTTACACCAAGTGAGAAAGAAGCTGGCCGAGTGACTAGAGGGTGTGAAAATGTCCATACACATATACACACACACGTACATCATATACACACATACATGCACCATACACACACACACACACACAACATCATATAGGCACACACACACACACACACACACACACACACACACACACCATACACATAGACATACACACACAAAAATGTACATCATATACACACATACACCATACACATACACACACACATACACAACATCATATAGGCACATACATACATATCACACACATACACACACTGACACACACATAGACACACCAAAAAAGAAGGTTAACTTCTTATAAAAACCCAAAATAATTTCAAGAAAATGTTATAGTATACCTCATCCACAGCTAGTGATAACATCTGTACAGTCCAAAGAAGAAATATTAAATATTGATTTAACAACAACAACAACAAAATAGAGCCATACTAAGGGGAGAGAAAGTTGCTGGAAGAATGGGATGCAGTGCTAACTTTTCATTTCCCATGATAGCAGGTCAATAAATAATATGGAAGAAAAGACAGACAATCTCGTCTTCAAGCATCCCTCCCCTCGTTCCCTGGAGTCACCCATGCCTCAATCACTCTATTCCTCAAGACCCTGTTCTGGCCTCTGTGAGCTCACCAGAGCATTTCATACAGAGAATGTTTCCACTCAAGGCCGCATCAGTTCAAACCTTCCCTTTCAAAAAGAGAACACAAGACGAGAATAATAGAAAACCACAGCCCTCCCAGAACAAACTGACAATGGACGGAAAATGGCAGGCCAACGTTACTGGCATGTTTTCATTGCTTGCATCAGAATTTTAAGCTTAAAAAAAAGTGCCTTGAAATGTTCATTGGTCTCAGACACCAAAAATTTCACAGGTCGCCTATTAAGTGACATAGAAGGTTGGAGGGCTTTAAAACTGAACCGTGTCCATTCCATGACCAGGAGGAAATGGCTGCTTTCCTGCAGGCTGCTTAGATCCTTCTTCATGGCTGTGAGCACCCTCCCAGATATAAGCGCTCCTATTCCTTGCCCGCCTCCCCACTGCTTCTGCTGACAGGGAGCTGAGAGACTCAACATCCTAAGAGCTCTGTCTTCTCTTCTTCCTGCCTTCTCCTCATCGCCAACTGACCAAGCTCAGTGGTTGGACTTGGATGACTTAGAGCATGGAGATCGTTTCTCCTCCGACCTTGCTTCTTCATCCTGGTCTGGTTCATCTCTCTCCTCTGGGGTCTTGCAGTGTGTGGAACCCAGTGATGACTCTTTAATCTCAAGTTCTCCCCTTTCAACTCTGTTTTGCACCACCTGAAGAGCCTCCCGCATCAGTTCCATTAGTAATAGTTACCCACTTCTCTTCCTTCTCCTCCTCATTTTCCTGTCCTCCGAGACAAGCCCTCATCCCGCACCCTAGACTGTCTTGGAACCCATTATTTAATCCAGGCTGGCTTGAATCACAACAACCCTTCTGTCTCCGCTTCCAGGAGCAGGGGTTATAAAGATGATAATCCTTATTATAACACCACGCCCTGTGAATCTCCTCCTTTTCCTTCTCCAATAACCTTCTAGTCTTCGGTTAAATGCCCTCCTCTGCACTGTTCCATTGGGAAGAATTCCCTCAGTGCGTGGCTGTTCAATTTGAATAGTAATGCTTTTTAAGGCATTTCACAGAGCTTTCAGTCTTTCAGAGCTTCTAATAAATGGTTAGTAACTATCTAGCTTGGGATTCAATGTAGGAAATCAGGTAAGTCAACATTAAACTGTGCATTGATTTTCGCTTTTGAGTATCTTAGAATAATAACGTTCTATGAACAGGAAAGAAGAGTGAGTTTAGATGAATGTGACTTTGCACTAAAATTTTGATATTTAATGCATTCTATTTCTTGAGTATAGTTTGTAGCATTAACTGCACAAGTGCCTTTGAGCTATAACAGTTGCTTTTACATTATCACTGTGCGCCAGGCATCTGCCCTCATAGGACTTGATAAATAGATTATTATTATGCTAATGTTATAGGTACTGAGAGGAGCCGGGTAGTTTGCTGGGACTACCAGGCAACAGATGGCAGAGGTGTGGTTACATTGTACGTAATCCCAATTTAGAACTTCTGTTCTGAGCAGCTCCACAGAGCAAATTCTACAGCTTCCAAAATGGGTGCTCTCTGAATCATTGGACATGAAATAAAATTATCACTGTGAGAGGAAGTATAGATAATCAGAGACAACCACTACTAAAGGTCAGCTGGGTCTGGGGAGCTGGCCTCTCAGGTAATAGTGCTTGCCATTCAACTTTGAGGACTTGAGTGTGGTGATATTTTATTTGTGCACCCCAATAAAGCTTATCTGGGGATCAGAGGAAAAAGCCAGCCACTATATTAAACATAGAGGTCAGGCAGTGGTAGCACATGCCTTTAATCCTAGCATTCAGGAGACAAAGATTCATCTGGATCTCTTTGAGCTCAAGGCCACACTGGGAACAGAGCCAAACGTGGTGGCACATGCCTTTAATCCCAGCACTAGTTAACCATAGAGGTCTGGAGGTCTATACAGACAGACAGGAAGTGATAGAGCTGGGCAGAAAGAAAAAGTGATGTAGTTGGGTAGAGAGAGAAAATAAGAGAGCAGGAACAGAAAGACATATAGGTGTGGGCATACAGGAAGTAGCTCTCTCTGGAGGCTGAGGAGTTTGTGAGGTGAGGTTGGTTGTGGTTTGTTCTATTTCTCTGATCTCTCAGTTTTCACCCCAATATCTGGCTCCAGGTTTTTTTTTTATTAATAAGATCATTTAACACTTGAGCTCACAACCCCAATGACCAGATCAAAGCTTGGCATGGCCACATGTGCCTGAAACCCCAGTGTGGGTGGGTATGGACAGGTGGGTCCTTGGAGCTCACAAGACAGCCAATGTAGCTGAAACAGCGTGTTTCAAGTCTACAGCAGATCCTGTCTCAAGGGAACAAGGTGGGGAGCAACAGAGGTAGACTCCCAAAATCTGGCCTCTGCATGTACACACACACCCACTCACACGTGCGTCCACACACAACACATACATACACATACAAAACACATGCATATACACACAAGACATACATACACACTACATACATACACACACACAACACATACATACTGACCTCTGTATGTACACATACCCACTCACACATGGATATACACACAACACATACATACACACACAACACATGCACACACACACAAGACATACATATACACTACATACATACACACACAACACATACATACTGGTCTCTGCATGTACATACACACACACTCACACATGTGTACACACACAACACATACATACACATACAAAACATATGCATACACACACAAGACATACATACACACTACATACATACACACACAACACATACATACTGACCTCTGTATGTACACACATACCCACTCACACATGGGTATACACACAACACATACATACACACACAACACATGCATACATACACAAGACATACATACACACACAACACATTCATACTGGTCTCTGCATGTACACACACACACACACACACTCACACATGTGTACACACACAACACATGCATATACACACAACACATACATACTGGCATCTGCATGTACACACACACACACTCAAACATGTGTACACACACAACATTTACATATACAGTTTTTTAAAATAATAAGAATAAATAAATAATAAAGCCCAGCTAGCAGAATAGGAAAAAAGATAGGAATCCATTACATCCTAGATTATTGAATGTGGACATGGCTGCTTTCTTCCCCTTCACATCAAGTAAAATTATTACTCAACCCACCTTTCATGGTGAGCTCCAACAATGCACTCACAATAATGACTCTGCAGGAAATGCCCTGAAGAGTGCTCTATTGGACAAGGTGGGGTAGGTGCAGATGAACTCTACTCAGTTCTCACTTACCCCAGACTATCCTCGCACTACCTCTAATCAGTGTTAAACCGCAGTCCACAAGGTTTCAAATGGCTGGGTGACATGTTTAAGTCTGCAGTCATTCATCCCCTCAAAGAAAGGAAGAAAATTCCAAAAGAAAGTGGATTGGTCTAATTGCCATTCTCTAGGTTTACAGCCAATGAACACCTGAAAAGGTTTTTTTACTCCTTATCTTTCTGTCTTGAATGAATTTTAAGACCAATAAAAGCAAGAGGTCAGAGAAAAACTTAGAGATGGAGCGTGCTTTCTGAAGCTTATAAAAAGTGACAAAAAGTAAGATGCCTTTGTGATTCTAGTGACCAGGAATAAGACCAACCTCTCAGTTTTAAGCTAATGATAAAATACAACATTTGATTTTTTTTTCCAACATAACATTTTTATTGATTCTCTAGGAACTTCACATCATGAACCCCAATTACACTCACCTCCCAGTCCTTCCGCATCTGACCCCCAACCCTTGTGACCTCCCCCTAAAGAAAGTAAAAATAAAAATAAGAATTAAAAAAAGGGGGAAATCTGATTTCTGTTATCTCCATACTCACTGGAGAATTATCTACCTCCCAGTGGCCTGCCTTCCAAACAAAACTGAGTCCTTCCCCTCCTGTACCCCTGCCAGAAGCCATCAATTGTGGAGAGCCATACTTCAGCTTCCCCCATGACACTTTACAAGAGTTCTTGATGGCCTCCTGTCGAGGCTGTCCTCTTATTTGCAGGGTGGATGGGTAAGGGCTGTCATAGAAGCCTTCCGTGTCCCCTCCTTCTCAACCGTGCATCTGCAGTCATTGACATCACAGCAAAGGTAGCCTCCGTGCTCTTCACAGTTAGCTGGAGCATGGATCAAGGGCCTCCACATGACTTCTGATGACAGCCAGACCACAGACACAGCCCCTGGACACAGTAGGACCAGGGACCCAGACAAGGTCCTTGAAGGCAGACCTGATCACAGACATCACCATGGCCTCAGGTGGCAGCATGGCCCACAGACATCAGGATGGGTTCAGGCTGCATCACAGACCACAGACTTCCTCATGGCCTTGTGGTGGCATCACAGGCCACAGACATCAAAGCAGACCTCTGGCGGCATCACAGACCCTGATGGTTCTTCTGGAGGTCCATTCCAGAAACTGAACCATTCCCCATCTCAGCCACCTGTAGTTGCTGAGGGTGATCCCAGTGGCATGTAGGGGTGGGGAGAGGCTGGCATAAGCTTCAGGATGCTGCACACCACCCTGACAACCCCACTGGGCCACGACATGTTCCATTGTAGGCTGCAGACCTCTCACACACCTGTCATCTCTCTCCAGTTCTGCCTCTCTCCACAGCACCCATACTGCTCCATTTTTCTACCTTTCCTAACTATCTATCCATCACAAATTCATTCATTGCAGTGGTGCCTGTCTGGTGAGGTGGGTGTAACCTCAAAATACAAGGTTTCACATCATCCTCATGTATATAGGGTAGAGCAGGAATAGACTTATTCAAAATATATACAATGATATGAGGTCATGATATCTGAAAAATTAATAAGTATCTTGAGTCACAGACACATCCAGAAAAATTGAATGCCCACACTAAAAGAATCCTACTAACAAGCCACCTCTGGCTAGGCTAGTTTCTTTTATCACAATCTATTTTCCATTTCATTAACCTTTGGGTCACAGCTTCCAGAGACTGTTAACTATTCCTCAAATGAAGCGGTAAGTGTGGAAAGCAGGGCTGATCAAGGGGGACCTCTGGGGAGATGACAGAGGCTGCAATATAGTTTGTAGATCTCCACATGCCCCCTGTAAGAGCAGACGGAGCAATTAGAACACCAAAGTCATGAGCAATGCTTACATCAAATGGTAACAATTAGCTGATGGGAACCTTTCCCCAGGAACCTGAACAAACATTATATGACTCTTATGCTATCTACTGCCACAGAGGAGGAAATGGGGGTGGGGGTTTCTGCTAGACCTGAGAATGAGGAGCCCTAAAATTACCAACAAGAGCTCAATGGAGTAGAACACCAGGCCAATGTGAGACCTATGGCTGGAATTCAGATGAGTACTGCATATTCCCATTTGTGGGGCAATGGATTCTCAGTAAGGGCTCTCTTAAGGAACCTTGGTTCCCATAACTCTGCAAATAAACCATCCAAAGCTGCTAGGATTAAAATCCACAGAGAATGAACTGGGGGAGTAGATGTGTACTTGTGCAGGACAAAGAAAGAGAGAGAAAAATCCAGAGTAAAAGTCAAGTAGAAAAGACACACACATCATTCAGGTCACTTAGCTTAAATTTGTCTGATCAGTTCTGTGGGAATGTTAAGTCATGTGATCTAATGCTCTGTTCTGTTTTCAGTTTTATCCAGGTGTTTGACATTCTGTGGGGAAAAACCTGACATTGCTAAATAAAATGAACCCTAAGGATAGACAAATGATCACACTTGGATATAGTTTTTCACTAGACTAGTCTATGAGAAAAATAAGTTGACAGACTAAAGACCACAAAAAAATTACTTTTTAAAGTAATATTTCTCATTTGCGTGTGTGTGTGTGTGTGTGTGTGTGTGTGTGTGTGTGTGTGTGTGTGTTATGTGTGTGCATGCATGCATGACTGAAAATATGCCATGTGTGTGCCAGTACCTGCAGAGGCCAGAGGTAAGTGTTGGGTCACCTGGCTAGGTACAGTACAGGCAGTTGTGAGCCACCTGACCTGTGTGCTGGGAATAGAGCTAAGGTTCCCTGGAAGAACAAGAAGGGCTCTTAACTACTGAACCATCTCTCCAGTCTCCCACACACAGAAAAATTCAACACACTTGCCACTTCACTTTTATAGTACAACATATAATAGCAGCCAATAGTTGTTGAAGGGTTGAGCTGCATCATGTTCTACATCAAGTACTCCCTATGACTGGCTGTATTTGCTCATAATAACTATTATTACTCCCAATGGTTTTCTTATTCTGTTCTGCTCTGTTTTCAAGATAGGGACTCACTATGTAGCCCAGGCTAGCCTCAACATTGCTTTCCTCCTATGCCATTCACTATTCCTTTTGAAAGGTGGGTGTCACCCCTGTGACAAAATGGCTATCATGAGCAATGTAAGGACGGAAGGATTTGTCTTGGGCAGTTTTAGTCCACAGTCCTTTGCTCTATTGATTTGGCACCCATGGTGAGGCAGACTAGCACAGTGACATGAACATGTGGCAGAGGCCACTCACCTCAGGATGGAAAAGAAGCAAAGGGTGGGACTGAGAAAAGATACAGCCCCCAACAACACACTCTCAGTGACCTATTTACTCACACCAGCAATATCAATTGGGAAATGTGGTAGTTCAAATGTAATTGGCCCCCATAAGCACATAGGGATGACACTATTGGGAGCTGTGAGTTTGGTGGAGTGGATATGGTCTTGTTGGAGGAAGTGTGTCACGGTGGTGGCAGGCTTTGAGGTTTTCTATTCTCAGGGTACTGCCCAGTGTCTCAGTCGACTTCCTGTTGCTTTCTGATCAAGCTGTAGCCAGCACAGTGTCTGCCTGCATGTTGCCATGCTTCCTGCCAAGATGATAATGAACCTCTGAAACTGTCAGTGATCCACCCCAACTAGATGTTTTCCTTCATAAGAGTTGCCATGGTCTGCCAGGCAGTGTTAGTGCACGCCTTTAATCCCAGCATTCGAGAGGCAAAGCCAGGCAGATCTCTGTGAGTTCAAGGCCAGCCTGGGCTACAGAGTGAGTTCCAGGAAAGGCACAAAGCTACACAGAGAAACCCTGTCTCGAAAAACCAAAAAAAAAAAAAAAAAGTGTTGCCATGGTCATGGTGTCTCTTCATAGCAATAGAAACCCTAAGACAGGAACCAAGCCTTCTATACATGGCTTTCTCCTGGGGACACTCCTATCCAAACTGTAGCAGTGAAGAAATAAATCAAGGGAATTATCTAGTCTACAGCAACACAGCAAATAAAAGGAAGAAACAAGACTGAAATCCCTGTGATTCTAAATTTCATTTATGAATTTAGAAATACGGTCATTCTGTTTATCTCCAAGTGCTACTTAACATTTAAATCTCAGTCATTCCCATCTCCATGTATCTTTCTCCTGTCATTCGAGAAATGACTTCTTAATTTCTACAGCTGTAGTCATTGTATTTAGCACATGGTTTAGTATATAATTACTCCTTAATTATAATTAGAGTGTTTTGCAGTAACAGAAACCCAATTTAGCCCACTTGCTGAAACTACAAAAAGATCACACAAAGTATGGGAACCAATTGTTTGGCAACAAATGGATAACAGAGATGGAAGATCAGGCAAGAACCCTGAAGGGTGAGACATAAGTAAGGTAGCAGTTTACCATCTTGAGAGAGTTTCCACACTGTGACATGGGAAGAGGAAACTCAGAGAGAACCCAGGTCATTCCCTGCATCCAGAAGACAGACAGAGTCTGGAAAGACCAAAGCGGCTGAAATTTACACAACAAAACAAGAGACGTGTCACAGAGTTAAAACTCCATAGATCCCTCTGAAACCTTGATCATGATACTGATTTGAGCATAAATGTGTTCTCCTCTCATGTTTTCAGTGGACTATTGAGAGAGCAAGTTGAGGCTCAGAGACTCCACCAACAACAAAATCATGAAACAGAGATTTGGTAGAGAAGGGTCATCTTTTCAACAAACAGCCTTGGCTATTAGCATTTAATTAACAATGAAGGGAACACTGGTCCATACCTCATACACAATTCAAAGTAGATCACTGACATAACTGAAAAATGCAAAGCTAGGAAATATCTATAACAAATAAGAATCTCTTAGATTTAACACCAAATGCATGACCTATAAAAAGAAGATAAAACAATTAATAAAACTTCATCAAAATGTGAAGTCTACTTAACAAAGCCTGTTGACAAGATGCAAAGATAAACCATGGGCTGGAACAAAAGAATTTCAACTCTGAGGAAAATACTTGAATTTTAGAATACATAAAATCTCTCAAAACTGAACAAAAAGGAAAACAGAAATGGCAAATCATTTGAACAGGGACTTTGCCAAAGAAGTGATGGCGCTTTGCTAAGGTACATGGATGGCAAATCAGACCAGTCCAGGATACTCAACGTCTGAGATAGAATTAAACCCGTAAGTCTAAGGCAACATGGTGGTACCTCATCTCAGAAGAAAAAGAAAATGAGAAAACTGACCATGGTAACAAAGATACCAAGGAATCAAAGCACTCATACCCTAGTGAAGTAAATGTAAAATGGATCAACCACTCTGAAAAACTGAATTTCTTCAAACAATAAACATAGGCCTATACCATACGGGATGGCCATTCCATTCCCAGACATGACCCAAGAGAAATGAAAATATATGTGCATTTTCACATATATATTCACAGCAACTGTATTTGTAAGTTGTAAAACCTGTACATAATCCAAATGTCCATCAATAGATGAATGGATAGACCAATTGTGGCATATTGTACAAAAGGTGCTCTCAGCAAAATAATGAAATGCAGGCATGTAGCACAATATGGGTGGATCATAAAATAAAGGAGAGAGGTAAATAAAAATGAATCAAAAACTGAATTGTCTACATATGAAACTGCAAAAATAAATGCAAAGTAACCACCAACAAGAGAGAAACACGTAAGTGGCTTCCTTGAAATAAAATGAGGAATGAGTAGAAACATCATAAAACTGGACAAGGAAACTCAAGAATGCTGCAAATGTTCATTATCTTGACTTGGTGAGAATTTTACATATGTTCACCCATGTCAAATATATCAAGGAATTTTGTACGCTTATGGCAACTTACAATAATATGTCCATTATGCCACAATAAGTCTTCTTAAATAGCATTTACTTTATGAAAACTAAATCATATTTTTTAAAAGACAATATAAGAGTGTCATGAATGAATGAACTTTTTCCTAATAGATCTGTGAGCAAATACTATGTACATATGCCATGTAATAAATATATGGATTTAAATTAAATGGGATCTTTGTATTTTTCCCCACAGACAACATTTGGAAGATAAAATGTCTACATCTTCCAAAGTTTCTCTCCCAGTGATAAGTGAAATACAAGTAACCTTACTAATCTATTTTTTTAAAAGCACCAGAATGCATTCAAGTGTTTCAAAAAGATCATCAAACCAGGACAAAAACAATGAGAAAAATAAAAAATAGCCAAACAGTTTGTAAGAACAGGCTAAATGAGGTCTTAAAAAATCCTGAATGGAAATAAACATTACCAGATATGATTCTGCTGAGTATATTGGAAGGATAGCTTATATTTTTCTGAGTTCTTTTCTAGTAGTTCCATTTTTTTGTCTGAATTCTGTTCCAGTCCCAAATAGATACTGAATTTAAATATCTGTTTCTAACATAATGTGGTAATAGTTCATATTTGTGAAGTACCCCAAAGTCAGTTAGAACTTGCAAATGGCCTTTAAGATATTCAGATTTATTTTAAACCCGAGTTATATCTCCCCAAATAATGTTGTTATAGGTTGATGAATCTTATCAGCATACCCAATGAGGCAAGAAATCTAAGTATATTTCTTGTTGCCCAACAGGTTTCAAACAGTTATTGCACAGTGACCACTTTCTTAAGTCTAAACTTTTGTATATTACTTAGGGTCCTCCAAGCTTAAAGGCAAGTTGGCTACTAAAGCAAAGGAGTCTCAATTCTCATGGATTCTTACCTGGACTGGCCATAAGCTATGTCAAAGTAAGCAGAGATATTCAGCAATCTAGAACCCTTTGCTGAAGATGGGGGTCATGTTGTCATATTGTGTTCAGCAATATATTGTGCATCCAAAGAAACTTATCTGGGGTCAGAGAACAGAACAGCCACTAGATACAGAGGCCAGAAAATGGTGGCGCACACACCTTTAATCCTAGCGTTCCAAAGGCAGAGATTCAGATGAATCTCTGTGAGTTCAAAGCCACACTGGAAACAGCCAGGCATGGTGACACATCCCTTTAATCCCAGGAAGTGATGGCAGGAAGCAGAAATGTATATAAGGCGTGAGGACCAAGAACTAGAGCCTTTTTAAGCTTTTAGGCTTCTAGCAGCAGTTCAGCTGAGATCCATTTGGATGAGGACACAGAGGCTTCCAGTTTGAGGAAATAGGATCAGCTGAGAAGTTGGCAAGGTGAAGTTAGATGTGGCTTGCTCTGCTTCTCTGATCTTTCAGCGTTCACCCCAATATCTGTCTCTGGGTTTGTTTTTTATTAATAAGACCTTTTAAGATTCATGCTACAGGGTCACACTAAAAATGTCGTTGTGATGCCTTTATTTTGTGACCATGTCTAAAAAGGACAGCATGCTTTCAGCACCATGGACAGACACAATGGCCCTGGAAATGTAGCAATTGAGTTGTTTGTAAGGTTTTTGTAGCAAACTTTTATAGACGGTTTTAATATGTTAAATTAATTTGGTGTTTGTGATAATGAGGGAATTTTTCCATTTTCATTTTCTGTAGTGCTTTTTATGGTGATATTTCATTTGTACTGAAATGTGGCTTTATTTGTATATTAATAAAGTTGCCTTAGGTTCAGAGCAAGCCATAGCAGAAGCTGGGCAGTGGTGATACACACCTTTAATCCCAGCACTTGGGAGGCAGAGCTAGGCGGATCTCTGTGTGTTCAAGGATACAGCCAGCATGGCGACACATGCCTTTAAATCTCAATACCAACCATAGAAGACCTGGAGGTCTGTACAGACAGACAGTGACAAGGAGGTCATGTGGCTGGGTTTACAAGCAATGAGAAGGCAGAACAGAAAGTCTATATAAAAGACAGGACACAGGAAGTAGGTTTCTTGCAGAAAGACAGCAGCAGCAGTGAAGGGTAAGGTTTTCAGCTCTCAGCTATTGCTCTGACCTCTTGGCTTTTAACTCTGCAACTGGCTCTGTGTTCCTTATTTAACAAGACGGTTACATCTACAAAAGAATGAGCAACCTGGAATACAGCCAAGACTGCTATGAGAAGGGAGTTGCTATTTTCTTATCCAAGTGGTCTAAGTAATAGATTGAAAATTTATACAGAAAACACCTGAAAGAGACACAAATGACAGCAAAAAGTTACACAAAAAGAGAAGCAAAAGTAATTTAATGTCATGTGCTTTCCAGTCAGGGGACACTAGCAAGTCACAAAGGTACAGCTCCCACTCCGCCAATTTAAAAAGTCAGCTGGAGCATTTCTATCCATTCAAACGGTGCTAAACATTCTATAATGGTGTGTATTTACATTTGTATCAGAGTCATTTTCTCTCAAAGGAGAACAAATCATAATAGTAATGCTAACATCCCTTCCTATCCACCTTTAATACTGGAGAACAAATAAAATCAAATTAATGTGAAAATCACCAAAGGGAGAAATGGGAAGAGTCGACCAAGAAGGCATCTTTAAACATAAGTAATTCATTGAAGAACACTCAGGTTTCCCTCTGGGTGTCGGGGGAGACTATAGAAGGAGGAAGTCTACTGGGGAGGGGAAGGTGTGCCTTTGTGCATTATTCACCCATATATTAACACCTATACTATTTGGAAGCATTGCTAGTGATGGGGGCTACAACAGTGATGAGCAATTAACACAGTGCTAACTATCTAACTGAAATTCTTGGTATGTGAATAGATGCCCATCTCTCATGCCATGGAAGGAGAACAGTGGGTTTAGAGATAACAAGACGCTTACTGAAATGGCCAGCTCCAAAAAAATACAAGTAACATTGTATGGACTCAACAGATTATATTTAGGAACATATACGCATATGCACACATATATATGCATACAATAACACTAAATGAAAAAAAAAAGAGGCCATGGATTTGAAGGACAGCAGCAAGGGCTCTGAGAAAGGCTTTGGAGGAAGGAATGGGAAGGGAGAAATGTAATTAAAATACATTCTCAAAAATAAAGAACAACAAAGCTTGAAGAATCTCTTCAGAAAAACAGCTTTCTACCATGACAAAGTCAGGGCAAGTGGCTCTGTAATTTTGCAAGTGGGATTTCCCTGATCCTTATGAATTTAAAAGAAAAGAAAAAGAGTCAGACCTAGGTATACAGTGACTACTCACTGATATGTCCCAAACTGAGGCCTTCTTCCCACAGCCCATCAGATTCGCACACAAAGAGATCAAATAGGGAAGAGAGATGGCTTGATAAAAAGAGGCACTGAGCACGCCATCTAGAGGACAGTTGTGGAACTTTCCTTTTACATGTGAGGGAACCTATTTCCCCAGTCTTTTCAGCAGACTCATTTCTCAGGAAGATGTTAAGATCCAAAAGATAATCAAGCCAGTCTTGATTCAGAAAAAGACAAGGAAGCATCCACTTATATTGTCTGAAAGGGAGTGGTTATATTCACATTACATGGTGGCAAATTGGTTAGTTTCAAATTCTGACACATGTTCATGATGTAGTAATGATCAGCATTACCCAGAAAGGCAAAAGCAGAGCAGAAGTTGTCAGTACATTACAACTATATGAAGACAGTTTGGCTAGCTGATATGGACTGTATCACAGTGCAAAATCCATAGCCAGAGGAGAGCTCATGTTTTTCCATAGCAAATTTATTTGAGCTAATTGGTTTATCCAATGATTTTACTTTGGGGTTTATTTAAAATGTAATACTGGGACCAAGGAGATGGCTCAGCAGGTAAAGGCACTCGCTACCAAGCCAGGGTCCTGAATTCAATTCCCAGGTCCGAGTTCAATTCCCAATTTCTTCTTCTACACCATAGAAGAAGAAAACCAAATCTAGAACATTGTTCTCTGACCTTCCCACATGAGCTGTCACACAGGTGTGTCCACACACATATGACATACATGTACACATAATAATAAATAAATGGCTAGATTATTTTAAATAAAAATGAGATAACTTTGAATTGATAATCTGAGTTTAGATGTGCATGCCTAATTAAAGAAGTTCCTTTCTCTCCTCATACACTTTATAAAAAGTAGTGTTTACAGGGCCTGAGCTGTCTAATTTAGCAACTATTCACTAAAACAACAAACCCCCTCTGATTCATCACACCAACACCTATTCCTGATGTAGAACACCAACACCTACGGTGGCTTCATTTCCTTGCCAATCACTTGTCTAGCAATTACCATTTTCCCTGTCTTCCACGGAAGGGATAAAAGAAACTAAGACAGAGAGGCAAGTTTTTGTCCTTGACATCAAGGCCTGCACTGTAATGGATAGCATTACCCAGTGGGGCCTCCTAGCCACTAGCATATGCAGAAAATGTTATCATGTTCGTTTTGGATATCATCTCCATCTTCTGGCCTTTGCATTAGGCTGCTGTTATCGTAAGGGGAGACACTGAAAGTTTCACTGTAACTGATACTCCAGTTCTCAGGGGTACACCCTGAGGCTCAAGTGACCCTGGTGACACTGAAGAGAGACCAGGTCCCTAGAAACAAGAGATTGTGGAGGATATTCAGGGACTGGGATTCTTTGTGGGTGTCCTTATAATCCATCGTGTCAACACAAGTATAAATTATATTTTCCAAAACCAAAACTACTATGCAGCAGAATGTCTCTCCCAAAAATAAATGTTTGAAGACAGTAGTAACATCTTTAGACATGGTGTAAGTGGGCATGACAGGTGATTTACTCTGAAGTGAAATTTATCACTTCTGGTTAATTTCTTATAAAAAAATGAATCCAAACCCACCCACCACCCTCAAGCACTTATCTGTAGTGAACTTCTAACTACCACTGAAAGTCCAAATTCACGCATTTTTCTAACAGGAACTAAATCTAACCACTTTCCATGGTTTGGAGGATTAAAAAAAAAAAAAAACACTAGTATTAGAGTCACAAAACACAGTTAAGAGGCAGCCTTGCCGAGCTAGTTGCTTGAATCTGAATGCTTGAATCTGCTTCAAATCACTAAAGCCTTAATGTGGCAATATTAGAGAGTGGGGCTTTGGCTCATGGGTCAGAATCTTGCATGGGTTTAGTGCTCCTACAAACATAGAGGAGAGAAACTTTTCATGCTTGCATCAGGCATGGGACTGAGTCCTGCATGGGGTTAGTGCTCCTACAAGGGTGGATGAGAGAGACCCTTCACCCTTGCATCAGGTGGGGTCCACATGAAGGAAGCTTGCTTTGAGAAGTACATCAAATCAGAATATTAGGATGCCAAGGAAAGAGGATAACCAGAAGGTCAGGACCAGCTTGGGCAATATAGTGAGTTCAAGGCCAGCCTCAACTCCATAGAAAGACAAAGGGAAAAAAAGGTTGCTTTTGCTCCTCTTCTATTTAAAGTCCTGATCAAAGCATGTGGCATATTCAGGTTTTTGCAACCCTTGATAATTTACAAAGATGGAATTAAGGAAGGATACAGGAAAGTCACCAGACATGATGCAATATATTGGAGAGCACCCCAGGTTGCCACTCTAAAGTATCAAAGGGAGAATCATAGGCAGCTGAAGCCAGATGGCTAAATGGAGAGATCTACATCACAGGGGCTGTAATCTTGGGCAGAGGAACAGGACCGGGCCACACAGACCCCACCAAGACATCTGACATAGCAAATGCCTTTCCTTCGCAGTTTCTTCTCCCTCTGGTCAATGATTTCTTTGGACAGAAAAAAATATAGAAACTGGAGCAGGAGAGTACTATTGACACCCAGCATGAAAGTCGAGTAGCTGGACCTCAGGACTGATGGAGGTCAGGAGCTGGAAGAGAAATCAGGTCTCTTCCCCTGATGTGAATCAGGATATCTCCTCCATGGTGCCCTCTGCCAAGAGCTTAGTGATGTCACGGGTGCAATCTGCTTATCCAGGGAGCCCATGTGCTGTGCAGAATCCCTTCCCAATTCTGTCCACAGATTTAGTGTTCTGATAATATCCATCCCGACACCGAGAGCCTATTAGAACCTTGCAATGTACTCATCTGGAATAATCTTAGATCTCCATAGGATTCCACAAAGAATGTAAGCAAATCAATTGCTTAAGTTAGATGAAATGTCAATGTTAGTAAAGATTGATTTTCTATACTCTCTCTCACTCTAATTAGTTGCTTTGGACATCAATGGTTTGCACACACACACACACACACACACACACACACACACACACGCACACAAACTATAATGATTTTTTTTATTTAGTAGTGCCAGCAAACCAGAAAGATTGAAGCATAATTTTATTAACCCTTTGATGGACTATGCATGTGGAATCATGCCCCACTACAGACAGTGGTCCAGGCTAAAGGAGGAAACAAGTGAGAGAGGCCTTTAAAAAATGGCTGATTTATACCCTTAGTGTAAGAAGGACAAGGGGTATGTCCATTACCGTAGAAAGGAAAATATTGCTAATCAGATACTCACTCCCAGCACTATTGACTACCCTATCACATCCTACCTCACTTACTCTGCACAAAAGCCAAGCAAGATGCTGTCACTGAAAGCATATTATATGTAAGGAGTGCAATTTTTCAGAGGCACAGCAAAATAAAATCAGAAAAATCCAATAAACTGCCTTCCTTTGAAAAAGGTTGTACAACTGGATGCAAGCTCACACATAGCCCCATTTTCTTCTGTTTTAGATGTTTGTGTATGTGTTGGAAAGCAGTCGGGTACACATGACAATATATCCTATCTGTGTGTGGCACCAGTTTGGAAAAGTATTATGTCTTCTACATTATCTACATTTAAAAAAATATTTTGGATAATGTTGCTACACCTGGAATCATGTTAGAAAAAAAAATTAGGCTCACGAAACATATAACCTAGAATAGGCATGGCGTACCAGGCGTGATGGCACAGGCCAGTGGATCTCTGTGAGTTCAAGGCCAGCCTGGTCTACTGAATGAGTTCCGAAACAGCCAGGGCTACACAGAGAAACTCTGTCTTGAGTGGGGAGAACAGAGAGGACATGGCAGTTTTATATCACATCTCAGCTCAGGATGAGTGTCTGTTTTTCATACTTAGAAATCAAGCCTGCTCAAGTAAACTTGAAGCAGAGAACTATGTCCTGTTCCCTTTGTATTCTTTCCAGCCCCAGACAATGTAAGGGACACACAGCTGGAATAAACATAAACGTGTTCAATGAGTAATCAGCCTACCATAGTGTAGGACAGACACAAGATATCAGGAAGAAAGACAACACCAGCTTGTCTGCCAGAAGAAAGGGCACCAAATCAGCCTGTCACTGCTGTGCTGTGAAATAAATTTGGTTTCCATGCAGGCCAGGCACAGAGCATGTGTTCGAGGCCCTTCCTTGCCCGTTCTTATCCCATGTCCACTCAACTCTCTCTCTCTCTCTCTCTCTCTCTCTCTCTCTCTCTCTCTCTCTCTCTCTCTCTCACACACACACACACACACACACACACACACACACACACACACACCCCAAATTGTGATATTTGTAAAAAATAAAACTTTAGTAGGGTCGCCAACGTGCTCATCAGGGAAGGGTACTTACTGCCAAGCCTAAGAACCTGAGTTTGACGCCCCTGGAACCACCTGGTGGACAGAGAGAACTGACTCCTTTGACCTCCAAGTGCACAGTGTGGAATGTGCAAACCCCAACATGCCCACAAAATAAATAAATTATGTAATTAAAAAATTAATTAGGACATTGGAAAGAAACAAGCTAAAATGTAAATCAAGACCAACTACAAAATACAAAGAAAAGAGAACCTCTAATGTTAACTGTAAGCATACATCATACTTAACACCATATCATATTTTCCTATTTAATTCTCATAATAAACATCATCCATCTACACTTTATATATGGATACTTTAAAGAGTCACAACATGAAATAACTTGCCTATCATCACATAAATAGCAAATGAGTAACAGAGCAGAGATTTGAACATAAATTCCAGAGAGCCATCAGGGAAGGAGAGTCCCAGACAGTAGAAATAGGAAACCAGGCTTTCACTGGATGCTGAAGCTATCCTTGAGATGAGTGACATGTCTGGGTCTTGGCTATCTCCTCACATTGCTGAGAGCATCACAATTGCCTGAGAGAAAAGAGTAGAAGCCTGGGACCAGAGTCCCAGCTGTAACACTTCTTGCCTGGTTATACCAGGATGCCTGTTTCCCCCACTTTGAACCACAGTCTCAAAATCCTTCCAATGGAAATAATAATCTTTCAAAGGCTATTAAGAGGATTTGGTCAAAGTGCTTCAAAATCTATAAATTACTAAGCTATAAACTGTTTGGATTATTCTTTCCCACTACAATATCCTCAGCCTCCTGCAAGACAGGAAACAGCACAATATTAAGGTTCTGGGGAGTCACCCCAATTTGATGCACCTCAGGAAGTATTTTCTTGAGAGAAAAAAATAATACTATTCTCTACAGCTCCCAGCTTGGGTGCCCTGAACCATGATGAAAGGAAGCCAAAAAAGATGTGGTGACTGGAACGAAGGACATGGTTTATGCTAATGGCATGGCACAAAGCCTTGGGATAATTCTGGAAACATATCATCCGTAGTGCTGTTGTTTGTTAACTTATTTATCTGCATGTGCAGAAATGGGAAGGCCCTTAAGAATGTTTTCATTTAACTAATATGTTTTCCTATGGCTTAGTCACACCCTCCGCTGGTGGTAGGTGTTTTAAGGTGGTAGGAGCTGGTCCACATTTTTTCAAAGACTGTCATATCAGGGTTCTTGCTGTTGGGTTCTTCTTATAGTTTGACTCTATCACTTATATTCAAGGTTTATAATCTAATATCATAATTTATACAGTGAAAATTAGCATGTCCACATTATACATCATTGCATGTGGTTACCCTTTTTCAGATGTGTGTTAAGAGCACCTAAAATTCCAGGCAGAATACACTACTATTAACTATATATAGTCTTCACTGAATCTTCCTCAGCTTTATACCCTTAGACCAATAAACTCCCTATTTCCTAGCAATGCCCCCAACACGCACACGTACACACACACCTGGTAACCATTATCCTTTTTAAAAAGAAGACGTTTGCTTTTAGAAGGTAAGAAATTATTTCTATTATCTGTTCTGGCTAGACAATTTAGATCCAAATATTTTTTTGTTTTGTTTTGTTGTTGTTGTTGTTGTTATTGTTATTGTTGCTTTTTCCAATAACTATTATTTTACAATTCTCTGCGCTTGGCTTTTTACACCTACAATAAAGTAAAATAGCCTCCTACAGTTCTTCTGTTTCTAACAAAATAATACAAAGTGCCTTTGTAAATCCTAAAGAATTATTATTATTATTTATTGCCATCAACTCTGCTAAGTGAGAACCTATTTTTTAGTTGCCCTAGCTCAAAACAATTCAAAATCAAAGATGCAACTAAAGGCAAGGAAAGAGAAACTTTTATATTTATTCTGGAAGCATTTGCACACAAGGGAAGCCCACCCAGTGCACAGAAAGAGGGGCTGCATTAACCAGGGACTCCGCAGAGTCTGCCCAGCTGCTTGGACATTCAAACCAGGCAACAAGCAAACAGACCTCTAAAAAATCACAGTCATCAGGAGGTCGCACCCAGCCATCTGATGGATCACAGCATCTGGGCATGAAATATTTTATTTCCCAAATCCCTTGTCCCTGCCCCCACTCCCCAGCCACACGTACAAACAATCTGGACAGTCCATAAGGCAGAGGATAATTTTAGGGCTTTCCCCAGGGCCTGGCTGGAAGCTTTCCAGTCATTTCTTTCTGTGAAATCAGATGTACTGTTTCTTTATACATGTAAAAAGATGGAATCAGTTTCTATTCTATTCTATTTGCAGAATGAGATGGGAAAACATGAAAGTCTCACACAGCTATGTTGCAGATTCTTAGACAGGAAACTCCCCACACAGGAGGAGGGGGGAGGAGAAGGAGGAGGGAGGAAGAGGAAAAAGGGAAACTTCAAAAGGAAAGCAAGGCCAGTTTGCTAACCCCTGAGAAGCCTCCGGGTGTATGGTCTCATGTACACAAATACACATGAGACTGAAGAGAAAAGATGAGAAATAAAACCACTTGAATTTCTGGATTTGTTTTAACTGCTGGTCATAACATGGTATTGTCCTCATGGCCCTTCCAGGAGCAAATACCCATGTGTCCATCTGTCTGTATAATCTTCTCATCTACACAGGGCTCTGCATATGTCTGATCTCTCCCTTGTTATCCTAGTTTTCCCTAAAAGATAGAAAACACTTTTTATACCTTTATTTTGTATTGATGTTCACAAATTTTACAAAGGAATGGCTTTCACGGTGACATTTTCGTGTGTGTGTGTGTGTGTGTGTGTGTGTGTGTGTGTGTAACGTACTTGGATCACATGCACCTTTCTCTCATTAACTTTCCTGTCCCTCCTCTCCCTGACTACTTTACACTTTCCAAATCATCATCCTTTTATCTTAGTGAGTTTTTAAAGGTCAAGAATACACATATGCCTGTGGTGTGACACCTTGCACAGACTTGGTGCAGTGGGAAGGGGCTTGGAACTGCCTAGGTTCAGTGTGCTAGGCTCTGCTGACTCCCCATGGGAGACCTCAATTTGGGGGATGTGGGGATGCGGGGTGGCTTGGGAAAGAGGGCTGGGGGTGGGAGGAGGGGGAATCTGTGGATAGTATGTGGAGTGAGTAGAAAATTTCTTAATAAAGAAAAATGAAAGAAAACACAAGGTTTGCTTTTGGAATTTGACTTATCCATTTTCCTGCAAGTAGCATGAGCCCAGCTCTTCTTTGTGGCTAAAAAGCACATTTTCTTTATCCACTCATCTGTTGGTGGGCTGATGCCGTACCTTGGTTACAGTAAAGAGTGCCATAATAAACACTGGTCTGCGGTTATCTCTAGGGTATGCCAGCTTTGAATCCTCATGGTATATACCAAGAATGCTATAGCTGGATCTTAAGGGAATTCTATTTTTAGTCTTGGAGGACCAAGCATGCTTATTTCTACAGTGCCCACATTCTTTCCTACATTTTACCCACAGTGTATAAGGGTTCCGTTGTTCCACAAAATCCTGGTCCATGTTTGTTGTCATTTATTCCCTTCATACTAGTCTTTGTGACTGGAGTGAGAAGGATACTCTGGAGTTTTTATCTACATCTCCCTGACAGCCAAGGTGCTGAGCATTTTTCATGTTCATATTGGACAGCTGAACTTTTAAGAATTGCCTTTTGCCTGTCTTTATTCAGTTATTCTTTTAGTATTCAATTTTTTTTTTAGCTCCTTGCATATAATAGCTATGAGTCTTTTATTGGATGAAGAGCTAACACAAGATTCTCTGCTACTTTTAGGTAGGTTTAGACAACACATTTTAATATGCATGGGATTTAGTTTAGATAAACATCGAGAATAGGTTCATTGGGCAAAAATAATGTCTTGGGAGGGTATATTTCACCAAAACCCTTCCTGAAGCCCACTGAGAGAACAGGATTGCATAGAACAATTGTGTGTATATGACTGCAAAAACAGCTACCTTCTCATACCCATGCTCTGCTATTGCATCAACACCCCCCACCTCCACTTCTATCTTGGGGACATCAGGTTCTTTCCAAGTACCTGGTGTTTCCTCTAGGGAAAAACTGGGTCATGTGAGTTCCTGAATCCACACATGAAGGCCAGGGTCAGCAAATGCTACTTTGTAAGTGAGCCTGTAAATTAGTGTAGCCCCTCCCACAAAGGTCATTTCCTACTTTCCTGATACACAGTGGAATTCTACTCCACTGTAAAGACAAATGAAGTTTTCAAGTAATAGGTGGAATTAGCAAACTTATACTACACAGACTGAGGCAACGCAGACCCAGAAAGACAACATATGTTCTGTCTTATATATGGATCCTAGTTCCAAATCTTTAGATTTGTGTATTTAACTTGAAGGAGCCACTTCTAAAAGGAAAATGGAGTGTTGGGCCAGTCGGCTCCCCTGCCTGTCTGTGAGATGATTAGGTAAGCTATTGGCCCTCCTCTGCTTGTGTCTTTCAATGGGCTTCCCTGAGCAGGACTGACTGGATGGAGTATAACATCCAACATTGTAAGAAACTAAAAAGAAATGAAGCTCTTTCTCCCGACTAAGGTAAGATTTAAACTCCAATGACTGTCGGGAGCCCATTCAAGCCTGCAGCCTTCCCAGGAGATCTAAATCATGGTAGATGAATTTATAATCATTCCAAACTGAGCAGCATCATTCTGGAAAAAGATATCTCCATAAGACAAAACCATGGGCTCTCAAGGCGGCCTGGAATTCAGGCTGTCAGCACAATTAAATCACATCAAGGCACTGACTCAGAAATACAATGGTATAGTTAGCCATCTACCCAGTGGATTTAGATGTTCCTGGCTCCAGCTGTAAACTGTAACTGCTGCATCTTTCCTCCTCTGCCTTTCAAACAGAAGCATCCCTATTCATACCACCACTAACAGTTCCTTCGGCAGCAAGTCCCTGCATGCCCGGGATGGCCAGTAGGAGCCTTGGGTGTCTGTTCTCTTCATTATAATATCAGAAATAGCAATTCACATTTGGATAACGCTTCATGAATCACAACAGAGTTTCACATGCATTACCACACTGGGGCCTGCATCACTTCTGTGAGTGAGACAAATCAAATATTGACCCTTTCATGTCTCGGTCACGGAAATGGACAGAGGGGTGGGCGTTTCTTCAAGCAGGCAAGCTGCTCCTGGAACCACAGCTCGTGGGGGTTCCTGCCGCCTGCTCTTTGCAGTTCAAAGCTCTGTTGCTCTCACTCTAGACACCCTCACCTGACTTCCAGTCAAGTTCAAATGTGGGCAATGAAAGCAAACCACCACGCATCCTGGCACCACACCAAGTTTCCCGGGAAGTCAGGCATCATTACTGCCTCCGGCCTGCTGGGGACATAATAGGGAAGCCCACTGAGCAAGTGTTCTTTGGAGTAAATTACTTCTGGAGTAATCTAATACGACTTCCGCTGATCACGATCAGAATTCTTCACCAACAGCATGGAAAATAAGAGTCTGATGAATAAGACCTTGACTTTACTGCATGGATTTGCTCCTCTTAGGTTACACTGAGGGTGTGTGTTTGCAAAGCAACTGAAAAATAAAAGCACTCTGGATTTAATTATATTGCAATCTATGGCTGAATTTCACTTAAGTGGCATTTATAATTGGCACATTTTTCAAGTTCTGTCTCTGCCACAGTCATGTCTAAAAGTACATTATCGTCATTTATACATCCACAGCCTAAGTTAGCTGCAATATGTGTCCCATAGATTGGAGGGCAAGTCACGAAAAGACATGGCTGTCACATTTCCATGAAATAAAATTAAATATATCTAGAAATAAATTGGTTCCTAGATCCTGCTCAAACAACATATGGGGCTTTTTCAAAATTAAATAAGCACTGATTGAACACCTCTTTTTGCTCAGCACCATGGAGGATTCAGAAATACACATGCACACACACACACACACACACACACACACACACACACACACACACTATGTTCTAGAACAACCAAAGCAGAGAGGTAACTTAGGCCATAAAGGTTTATAATAAAAATTATAGTTAGTGTTACACACATCAACTGCTATTTTAATTAATCCTCATAACAACTCAATAAGACAGATATTATTGCTATCCTGTGGATATAGGAAACAAAATGGAGACACAAAGCAAAGGCATATTTAATTAAAGGAACTTAGATAAGATGTGAGAGCCTGTGTGCTCAGAGCCTCTCTGCTATGGATGGGATAGTCTATAAGGAGCTGACTCCCTACTGTGGCTCTGAAGATTGAAGAGGGTCCAGTTAGAGAGAGAGGAAGAATTACACAGGTAGATCAGAGGGTAGCAGGTCCCATGAACCAAAACACAGAAGCAAGAATTTATACCTGACATGGAAGGATGCTGAGGAAAAGGAAAATCAGGAAAGTTACTGGACTAGGCAGTGTGAGACACCCAATAGAAGACCTTAGAAACAGCCTAGAAGAACCTGAGGACTAGAGCAGTAAAGGAAAAGTGAGGGTAGAAGGCACAGTGGTGTGCACACACTGGGGTATGCACACACTGGGGTACACACACACTGGGGTAAGCACACACTGGGGTACACATTGGGTTATGCACACACTGGGGTATGCACACACTGGGGTATGCACACACTGGGGTACGTATACACTGGGGTATGCACACACTGGGGTATGCACACACTGGGGTACACACACTGGGGTACACACACTGGGGTAAGCACACACTGGGGTACACATATACTGAGGTAAGCACACAGCTGGGGTAACACAACTGGGGTACACACACTGGGGTACTCACACTGGGGTAAGCACACACTGGGGTACACACATACTGAGGTAAGCCACACTGGGGTGCACACACATCTGGGTACACACACTGGGGTACTCACACTGGGGTATGCACACACTGGGGTATGCACACACTGGGGTATGCACACACTGGGGTACACACACTGGGGTACACACACTGGGGTAAGCACACACTGGGGTACACATATACTGAGGTAAGCACACACTGGGGTAAGTACACACTGGGGTACACACACTGGGGTACTCACACTGGGGTATGCACACACTGGGGTACACACATACTGAGGTAAGCACACACTGGGGTACCCACAGGGGTACGCACACACTGGGGTACACACACAGGGGTATGCACACACTGGGGTACACACACTGGGGTAAGCACACACTGGGGTACTCACACTGGGGTAAGCACATACTGAGGTACACACATACTGAGATATGCACACACTGGGGTACACACAGGGGTACGCACACAGTGTGGTATGCATATACTGTGGTATACACACCACATCTTCGGGACTGAGGAGAGGGGAGACTTGAAGGAGAAAACCAATTAATGACTCACTGTGAAATTGCCCACCGACCCACTGCACCTTGTTTATGTTTGTCAATGAATGAATGACCTCAATGAATGAATGAATCTTAAAGATATAAATCCAGGAGAGAATGAACAGGCGTCACTGGCAGGTTGTCCACAGAAGAAAGGGAGAAAAGAGAAACAAATGGGACCCCCCAGCACACTTAGAAGAAGAGACTAGATGGGACTGGATATAGCATGGACTTGGAAAGCAGAACTGAGTTTCAGGTGGGCACAGGGGGCATGATGTAGCCTCCATTTTAGTTTCAAAATATAGGTTTGGAAAGAACCATTAATGAATTACAGGCATCTGGAGAAAGAGGCATAGCCTGCATTTAAAATGCACCAAAGGTAGGAAGCACAATCCTTATTCATCACAAATTCAAAACAACAACAAAAAAAGTTGCCATTTTGTTTCTCTAAAGGCAACCATATGTAGGCAAAAGTTTCCTAGCATGAGTGCCACTCACTACTGGACCTGTTACATTTGATCAAAGATGAGTAAAGAAGTCCCTAGTGTACAAGGAGACTCCCAAACACGGGTTGTAACTCATCATTTGAGAAGGATTTCTATATAGGATAATGAATAAAGGGCTGAACAAAAAGATGCATTAGGAGTTTAGCTCTCGGCCCCCGCTCCCGGGACTTGCCGCCAGCACTGGCCATTTGGCAGCTAGGAAACACCAGCCTTTGCTTATCAAAATACAAAGAAGAAGGAAAAAAACACCTAACAGTTTCTCAGCAAGAAGCCATTAGACAGATGTAATCATAATAGGACCAAACATTCCTATAAATAAAATGTGCGCATTTAGGACCGCATGCGGCGTCTAAAAGCAGCTGACACAAAGGTAAGGAGAGTTGCCCCTGACTACACAGTGGCTCAGACCTGGTAGCAATTCAATTGGCCTTGAGATACAAATTGTGGATTTATGGGACAAACCCAGTATCCATTAGCTTAGAATTCAAATGATCCTCATAGAAAGCCCAGCTGTGGCAATGGGAGCTGTTATTCTCAGTTAAAATCCTCTCCCATGGCCAGTCGCCCACGGCCAGTCGGCCAATCGCAGAACTCACAGCCAGGCTTGTTGGAGTTCTGTGCTTCAGAAACAGCCTGACCAATGGCTGTTTGTTGTTGTTGTTTTGTTTTGTTTTGTTGTTTTCAGATGCTTGAAGCCCAGTGGAATGACCAAGTAGTCAGAGGGTACAGGGGTCTTTAACAGAAAAAAGAGCTCAGCTATCCGTTATAACGTGCAAACTAATGTAACAGGGATGAGAGGGAGAAGGAGCCAGGAGAGCTAGCAGTAGAATTTTCTTAGAGAAAGGAGGGGGCTGACAAAAACACAAAATGGGAAAGATCCACAAAGCATGGCCTTGCTATGAGCACTTGATAGGAGAGAAATAAACGGAAATTCGGGCACATTGTTTAAAATATTTTTTTAAAAAGTCATGAAATATGCACAGGGTAAGATACGGAAACTTCCACCCAAATACTTGGCAATGTGGGAAGCAGGGGACACCGAACGTAGTTTGGTGAGTTAGTTATTTGAAGCCCTAGAAACATTTTTACCTCAAGAACAATGTTACTCCTGGTGACTGGCTTCCCAGGATAGAACATTAGAAACTCCTATTGATAGTGCAATAATGCATACGTATAGTGCAGGGATAATGGGGTAATACAAATTGTTTTGTAAAAGTAGAATCTTATCATTCATTATCCTATATAGAAATCTCTTTCAAATTATGAGTTACAGCCCATGAAATCCATTTAGTCAGTCTTTACCAGTTTGTCTTTTAATGGAACGGAAGAAATGGGACACAAGAATCAGAGTGCATCTCACGGTATGAGGAAAGCCATTGTTCTTGGCACTTAATTTCAGGGTTATAGTTTAAAAAAAAAAAAAAAAACTGTGTGCGAAGCAAAGCAGCTTTCTCACCGTGAGTTCCAGTCAAAACTGCTTGAGTGTCCCTCTGAAGGGCTGCCATGGGTTCTTGGAACAGAGATAGAATTTAATAATGCTGCATGAATGACTGGTTGAATGAATTGATAAACACATGGACAATGAATACGAAGATGCTCGCCGTGTACCTCTCAGCCACAACCTGGGCACCTGCAGTGGGAAGTTTATGGTTCCCAGCACCTTTCCCCTGAAGCAGTGAAGTCAGAGAGCTGGCCAGCTGCAGTTCCTGGCCTGTGAGGTGATCTCTGGTGAGGTAGGGGCTGTAAGGAAGGGGGCAGGGACAAGGGTTCCCCAAAGTGTGTGGGTTCTGGGGCAAAGAGGGGCCTAGAAAGACACCAAGGCCTGATCTTTCCTGTGAAAATACATACATACTTCATATGAACTTACTGGCACAGAGAACTATGACCCCATAGGGTTGGGAGATGAGTTGGAGCAGACACTTATTTGATACAAAAGTATGCAAAACATTATGCTAAGTGCAACAGAAGGGAAAGTGTGTCATTCCTGATGTTGAAGAGACACACCATAATATCAATAAATTGTGTGGATTGAGCATCATTTTAAGTACTTTATGGGAATTAATTCATTTAACCCTCAGTTCCTTGCATTAAGCGCTGTAATTCCCACTGAAGACATAACTGAAACAGTTCAAAATTGTCCACAGTATCCTAAACACACCACACACACACACACACACACACACACACACACACACACACACACACACACACACGCTGTTCAACAGACCTGAATATTATCCAGGAAGTAGACCTGGAGATGATATTGGGGTGTTAAGGACAGGTGAAACTCCAACAATGAAGATTAGAGAAGGAAAATCTCAGGTGCTGGAACAGCCTGAAGGTGTCAGGCAGCAAAGGGAAGCGCATTAAAAGTGCTGGAGGACAAAGAACATACAGAAGGAAAGAGAGACGGGATGAGGACACCAAAGTGTACTCATCTTATGGAGAAAGCCCACGTGCCTCACTGAATCCGTATAGGGTGATAAACCACAAAGGAATTTATGATAACTGGATGATCACCATGTTGAGTTGGGCTGTTAGCAACATGATTTGGTACATAACACAAAAGACAGAGTGGATGAGAGAAACATCAGAGGCCACGAAACCACGTAAGTCAATGCAAGTGTCTGTCAAGCACTGTGGCAAACAGCCCGGGATTTATTTCCTAGACTAGATCTTTAGTAGGTGGATGACATTGGACAATTCATAGACTCACTCCGAGCCTTGGTTTTCTTGTTCATAAAGCAGCAATAACTATACCATTTACTTCATAGTGTTATTGGGGAAATAAGGAAGGGCATAGTGAACACAAGCTAATGAAAAATTTCCCCCAAAATGGAGACGACAGAAAAACAGCAGCTACCTCTAAAGGACCACCACAATTGAACTTGAGTCGTCCCCAAAACAGTTTCTCAGGGTTCAATCCGCCTTTGGACATCTCTGGGGGCAAGTGAGAGTCCATGTCATACCAACGTTGGTATGACATGGTGAGGACCAGGAGAGTCTTTCTTCCTTTGAAAACTGTATCTGGGAATGAAGGGAGACAACAAAACCAAAACAAGCTGTGAGTTGCTCTTCCCGTTGCTGTGTCTAAATACTCAAGGAAAGCAACTTTGGGGAGGGTTTATTTTGTCTCACAATTTGAGGGTACAGACCATCATGCTGAGACAGTCACGGCAGCAGGACACATTTCACCAGTCGGGAAGCAGAGAGGGATGCTGCTCTCAGCTTTTCTTCTTCTTCCTCACTCTGGGACCGCAACCCCCGGACTGGCGCTGCCTATATTTAAGATGGGCCTTCCTACCTTCACTCAGTCTAGAAAATCCCTCACACCCCTCATATGCCCAGAGCTGTCCTAGGGGGTTCTAGATCCTATCAAGTTGACAGTTGATATGAACCATCACTTAAACCAACTCCAATAACCAAGTAGCCACAGTTGAATGAGACAAAGTGAACTTTGAAATAATGAAATCATCCCCACTTTAGCACGCATTATGTCAGTGACCTTAAGTAAATTATTTATATCCTCTAATGATCTCGATTTTCTCCTCTGTAAAATGTGATTGATAACATCTATGTCATGAGACTATTAGCTTAGCTGAGGTCATGTGTAATATGTCCTTATAATAATGTGATGATATCAGATAGCCACTATGTATTATGCATAGATGAAAATCAAGCTGTCCTTGCACTTAGGCAGCAATACTAGTAGAGACAGACAGACAGACACCCAGGACATATAGATGCTATCTGACCCATGGCAATTCTAGAGACCACACCCACGAAGGAATTGAACATCCCTTTTGTATAGAGCCAGATGTGCTCTCCCAATGTAGGTGACTCCTTAAAGATCGTCCATTGGGTTAGTTAAGGATGACGGGCACTAAGAATGAAGCTACACTGTGCAGTGGGGGGCGGGGGGAGAGCAACATCAGATGGAAAAGCAACAGCCTCTGGATGAATTATTCTCCCACCGTGTCTTAGAACATGGACTCTTTTACTAAGGCACAATGAAAATCAGACTGGGCTATACACGGGGAGCATGGTCACAACATGTCATAAACCAAAGGGGACAGAAAGAATGCCAGGAACGAACACACACACACACACACACACACACACACACGCACACTCCCCTGTCCCCTCTTAGGACTGGAAATACCTGTATGTATGCCTCTGGCCTACCTTTCTAGGTATCAGAATACAGAGAAAACTCACTGTTTCTATAAACCATCTGCCTGAGTGTGTCATAAACACTCCAAAACAGCCCAGTACCCAGGCTGGTCCTGAAGTCAACTTGCAATCCTTCACTTTTTTCCTAGACATTTTTTAATTGTTCCCCAAAATTTGGGTTTTGTTTTGTTTTACAAATAATCCACATTTTACTAAGACCACAGACAGGTAACAAAATGGCCATTAAGACGCTCTGGTGGCAATGTGCCTGGATCTTCTGTCCTTGGCCTCTGAGGGTGGTGCAGGCCAGCAGGCATACACTGGCTCTTTTACAATCGCATTGACATTTTGCCCCAGTGATTTTTTTTTTGTTTTTTATTAACCACAACCTGTCACCTCTCCTTTGTCAAACTGCAGATTTGTAAGAGGTCCTGGACTTCATACTCGGGCAGAAGATTCAATCTTCAAACCTACTTGGCCACATTCTTACCCAAGTGAAACCAAAGGCTGTTTATTGTGACAGTTTCCACCTCCTCTTTAGATTACCCCGAAACTAAAGGGAACCTTCAGTGTTAGCATATTTGGTATTTGGGGATTAAATGACACCCACACTCTTTTAGTACCACCTTAATACTTTCAAGAAATGAATATTCAGAGAGGCTTATTTCACTTCCACTTTCTCTCCATCCCAGATGTAGTAAGCTGCATCACACCCTTCCATTCAGCAGCAACAGTGTTCATCTGAAAGGAATCCACAAAGCACATTTCTGCACCCATTCATCTCCTTGGCACAGACAGCCCCAAAGGTAGGAAATCTCTCCAGTGGCATGGGTGAAATTTGACACCTAATACACATTTTTGGCTGATTCAGCCAACAGTAACTCAACCCTTTGTAGAGAGAGGGTAACAGGAGATGCTAAAAGTAGTTCCTACCTCTAGATGGGTGGGGAACACCACAAAGCAAGACATAAAGAGTTACCAAGGACTGAGGGACATGACATCTCTTTCCCCTGGAACTTCTCAAGGACAAAATAGCCACTCTTGTTTAAAAACAGTAATCATCTAAATGTGTGTGAGAGAGGCTAGTTTTGGAGGTCAGCTCCTCTCTGCAATAACTGGGAACCTGTCGTTCTGAAAAATCAAGGTAAGGCACCTGTTAGCCGGAGGAAAGCACGGGGCAGGAACAGATACCCAAAAGGCAATGGATGCACCCAAACCTCTTGGTGGAGGCTGCTGGAATTTGATGACAAAAATCCCAGCCTAAGTGAAGAGAAAATAAAAGGGAACAGCAATTTTAAAAGAGCACCGGATCTCCAGAACGGCCTCCTAGTCACCTGGCCACCTAACCTGCCATGGAGAAGATGCTGAGGCCACTGCAAGCCTGGAAAACCTTCCCTTCATCCGTTAGGTTTCAGCTTTCACCTGTGCGGGCATTTCCTAAGCTCCTCCTCACACTCACTGTTGGGATCTCCCGGTCACATAGCAGAGTATGGATTGGACAGTTTGAGCTCTAAAATCACAGGGAATGGTTCCACATGGTCTCAGAAGAAAACTTAGGATTGCAAAGGTGAAGGGGGTCATCAAAGCAGCTGAGGAAGACTTTGGAACCGGAAGAGTTCCTGGCTGAAGGACATACTGTGTGCCTAAGACAAGAAACTCAAGAGTGTTTCTCCATCGGTCTGGAAACAGCTGACAGCGAGGGGTCGAGGCCGCTCAGGGCAGGCTAAGGCTTCCAGGAGGGTTTGAGACCCAGACAAGACTAGTCGACAGAGGTCCTGGCTTGCCTGTCGGGCAGTCTGTAGGAGAGGGCAGGAGCGATGGAGACAAACGGCTCTCTGTTCTATCTATGGAGTGTGAAGGGTCACGCAGCACAACACTGTCCCTACTAAGTGGCCCAGATGGGTCTCATATAAAACGCTGATGCCGCCATTTCCCCCAGGAGGATGAGCAAGCCAGCCAGCCAACTCCAAGCAAGGATGCTTGCAGCAGGGTCACCGCCACCACCAGCAGGTGTGAGCAATTAGGTGTCGCTGCCTTCAGAAGGCGCGATTTGGCTAATCCCATCTCACCCCCACTCCCCATCCCCAGTGTATCTCACACCAGAGGAAACGAGTTAACTTACAAGGAGTTTACGCCTCGCTGGGGTTGGGGGAAGGGAGTGGTGAGAGCATGCAAGAAGGTGGAAACCTTTTGAAATGAAAGACTGCTTTCGGTTAATAATTTAGAAAAAAGCCAGGGTAGGTAGGCAGCGGCAGGATGTGCAAGAGACAGCTCATTTTCGAATGTGCCTGGCATGTTAGCCAAGGGGCCATTCGCAAAACCCGCGATTCACAAACGTGTTCACCTGTCAACTAGGGAAGAGAAAAACAAACACGCAGAGAGAGGGCTGGGGAGACCAGGAATTCAGACTCGCGGGCTTCCATCTCCCCCTCACCACCCTCCCCAGCCCCGCCCCAGAAGTCCTTCAGGTGAGACGCACTTGCCAAATGGTGGGGACCCTAGCGGTGGGTCAGGGGTGCTCACCACCGCCGACCGCAGCCCCTGCAGGACACACCCTCTACCTACCTCCAGCATGGGAGAGGCGCCCTTGCTCGGCAGCGTGCAGCCCAGGAGCGCCGCGAGAAACTTTGCCATATACGAGCAGGGAGGCCGGGTCCCCCTGGCTCTCGCCGCCTCGGTCCTCGCCCTGCGCCTGAGCTGGGCTGGGCAGGGCGGACCGAAGCTCCTGGACCCGGGCTGGGGGCGGGGATCCGCCCGCCAAGGCTGTCCGTCCCGGGGTCTCCGGGCCTTCCGGGAGCTCTGGGCTGCTGCTCCGGAGGTGCCCGGGTGAGAGGTGCAGACAGCCGCGGGCGCCCCAGCCTCGGCGCGCCGCGGGGAGCCCGGCTGCGCTAGCCGGTCCTGCTGAATGTCACCAGCGCCGTAGTAAAGGGAAGGGCCCCGCCAAGGGGGAGGCGGGAGGGCCAACGGCGCACGACCCTCGGCGGTTGCCCGGGCAAGGGCTGCGGGCACAGCGCGGCAACGCAGCGACAGGCCGGCCCGCCCCTGGGCAGTGTGATGCAGGCGATGCCCCGAGCTCCGCTGAGAGCGTGTTGCGAAGGCGGGAGGGGCTGTTCACCGGAGTCGCCCCGGCGACCCACTTCCCTAGTTTCTCTGCCTGATTTGTGACAATGCAGGTGGGAGAGGAGGGGGTCTAGGTCCGCTGACACTTGGCGAGTTACCAGGACAAAACGCAAGCTGCCCACAAGGGCTCCCCACCAGCCAGCGCCAGCCCCACCCTTCCAGTGGAGAAGGAGAAGATTCCAAGCCCAGAAAGAAGAACCCCACAGCTGTCACATGTGAACCCCTGACGATGGTGGGACCTGCATAAATAAGCCCCAAAGGGGAGTGGGTGACTTTGTGGGTGATCCCAAGATAGGCATGGATGTAACCTGGACGCTGTGACACAGGTGTGGCCCGTTCTTCCAAGAACCATGCCTGGAAGATTTCTCTTGGAGACTCCAGACACAAGACCGGCATGACACTTGAATTTTACTGCTCAGGGTTGTAATTCCCACTTATTGTACTATGCATGACCTGTGGAGCTTGTTTAAAAATGAGAAATCCTGAGCTGCAGGTAAGTCTGGGGCGACCTCAGCATCTGATTCTTTATTGGGTACTTCCAGACTCTCCCGCAGATGGTGTCAGGCTGCGGTTTGAAAAACACTGCCCAACTGTGCCAAAGCCAGAGAGAGTTTCAGAAACCACAACAAGGGACCCTAGCAAAAGCGTTAAATCCCCCGATTTTATATACAAAGTATGAAAAGCAGAAAGTCTTCATTACTCAAGTCATACTCGGGACACTCAGGGCACACAGTTGTGTACTGTGTACGCAACTGTAAAAAGCTGTAAGTGCTTGTTGGGGGTGGAGCCTTGAAAATGGGTGCTTGAATGGGTGATGGTGAACCCATAATGCACTGGTGCAGCAAACACGACTTCAGGGAGTGTCTTAGTTAGGGTTTTTATTGCTGTGAAGAGACACCATGACCATGGCAACTCTTATAAAGAAAACATTTACCTGGGGTGGCTTGTGTACAGTTTCAGAGATTCAGTCCGTTATCATCATGACCATGACAGGAAGCATAGCCACATGCAGGCAGATGTGGTGCTGGAGCTGAGAGTCCTACATCTTGCTGCAACAGGAAGTTGATGGACAGTCACACTGAGGGAAGTTTGAGCAAAAGAGACCTCAAAGCCTCCACCACAGTGACACACCTCCTCCAACAAGGCCACACCTCCTAATAGTGCCACTCTCTTTGGGGGTCATTTTCTTTCAAACCACCACATTCCACTTCCTGGGCCCCAAAGGCCTGTAGCCAAGTCATAATGCAAAGATGCATTCAGTCCAACTTCAAAAGTCCCCATAGTCTTTAACAGTCCCAAACTTGTTTCAAAGTCTCTTCTGAGACTAGTAGCAATCTCTTAACTGTAATCCCTCTGTAAAAAATCAAAAGCAAAAAGCAGAGCACATATTTACAGCATGTAATGGCACAAGATATACATTACCATCCTAAAACACAGGGAAGCGAGCACAGCAAGGAAACACTGGACAAAAGAAAGACTAAAAACCAGCTGGGCAAACTCCAAACTCTACAGCTCCATGTCTGATGTCAAAATGCTCTTCAGACAGGGTCTCCAAGGCAATCTAGGCTTCAACTTCACAGCTTCATGCAATGGCCTCTCTACTAGACCTCCATTCAGGGACAACCCAACATATGCCTGGCGTCAGTGACTTTATTCCATAACTCCTTTTTTCTATCCTTAACTCTAAATCCAGAATCATAAAGCCAAAGCTGCCAAGTTCTGCTGCTTACTGGGGCTGGAACATGGCCCTCTTATTCAATTACATCTTCACCAACTTTCTGTTTTTGATTGTTACCTTCACTGCCTAAGCTTGGCTGTCCTGAAACTCGCTTTGTAGAACAGGCTGGCCTCAAACTCAGAAATCCTCCAGCCTCTGCCTTCCCAGTGCTGGGATTAAAGGCGTGCCCCCACCACACATGGCTCTAAGCTTTTCTTTAGTTCCTTTTCACAAGTTGGAAACTTAGCTGGATGGGATCTTACCCTGAGGTCATCACTCCCTGTATTCCATTTCTTTATCTGCTTATCTCCTTAAACACAGAATTCAGCTCCATTCCACTTCCTGGTGCTCTTTTTCTCCTCAAAATTTACATTTTGTAATTTACCCTGCTCAGCTTGCTCCTTTTCATTATAAATCTTCATTAGAGTTACCGCTAATATCTACACAACAGAGTCTATACTAGGCTGTTTTGAGATTTCCTCCGCCAATGGAATTAATCCAAAACTCTTCACTTTAGTCTCAGGCGGACTCCTTGGATAAGAGCAAAAGGCAGCCACTTTCTTCACCAAAATATCACAAGAGCAATCTCTAGGCACCATAATAAAATTCTTCTCCTCTGGAACCTCTTGAGTGAGCCCCCAATAGTTCAAATCACACTCAGCACCACTGTCTTCCATGCTCCTACTAGTATGGCCCATTAAGCAGTGCTTAAAGTATTCCACTGCTTTCCAAAGTCCATGTTACTCCAAACAAAAATGTGGTCAGGCCTATCATAACAATATCCCAGTTCCTGGTACCAACTTCTATCCTAGTTGTGTATTTCTGTGAATAGACACTATAACCATGGCAATTCTTAAAAATGGAAACATTTCATTGAGGTGCTCCCTTACAGTTTCAGAGGTTCAGTCGATTATCATCATGGCGGGGAGCGTGGTGGCATGAAGGCAGATGTGGTACTGGAGTAGTAGCTGAGAGTCTTGTATCTTGACTCAGAAGCAACAGGAAGTCAAATGATTCACTGGACAGTATCCTGAGCATAAGAAACCTCAAAGCCTGTCCCCACAGTGATACATTACTCCAACAAAGCCACACCTCCTAATAGTGCCTCTCCCTAAGAGCTTATGGGGACCAGTTACATTACACTACCACATGGAGACGAGAAAGGTATCATTCTAAAAATACCATGCCACTGCTTCTCAAACTTGTTCAGTCAAGTACCTTTCACCATGAAAAGATGGTCAGGAACATAGTTTATTTTAAACCTAGTTTATCTTACAGATTTCCTATAAATAAATATATTTTTAAAAACTTGTGACATATTCACACTGCCTGTGCTTCTTCTCATCACTTTTCCATCTTCTAACAGCAACTGCACTAAGTCCTTCCAAGATTCAAAGCTGTCTGGCTTCTTCTTTTGCCAACAGCCAGAGCAAACATTTTCATTTAAGGAGCTTGTACAGTGATATCAAGCCTAGAGCCTTCCTATCTTGCAGTCAACCCCTTAGGCATTGTTGTTACAATTCATGCAATGTTAACTCAACCACAGAAATAACACCAGAGGTGAAAGGTCACAAGAAGTATGCAGATCCCTCTTATCATAGGTTTAATCGGAAGGAATAAATAGAGGATATACTTAACATTGCTTTATTTTGTCATTCCTATAAAAATAATGTAAAGATTGGCTTTTGTAAGGTTTTTCTACACGGCTACACTCTATTTTAAAAGCGAGAAACAGATAATAAAAAAGACTGTTCAAGACCACAAAGAAGGTTAATATCAAAGTCAGCAATACATCTAGGACAGCTGCAATCATGGGTATTTGGACATTGCTCTCTATTATGCCATTGAAAGCTGAGCACCAGGACAGAGAAGAGATAAGTCATTTGGAGGAGTGAGGCCTGAGACAGAATGTCACAGTAGCTTGCAATACAAAGGTAGTTGACAGTGTGGACAGAGTACTAAGTCCTAACAGAAATAAGAAACCAACTGGCCTTGGTGGCTTCTCCACCTGTATGTCAGCTTGTGACGTAGACTCATTCCTCACAGGAGATCTCCTTGTTGACATCTGTATCATCAGGAAGAAATAAACACGTTGAAAGCCAGGGATGTGCTGAGCCAGGCTGGACAGCATGAGCGTTATGCAGAGCTATGCCCTGGTTGGAATCATGAACATGTCTGTTCCCTGCTGTCACTGGTAGAGCAAAGACAGGAACCCAGGATGACAAAAGGGAAGGAGTTAAAGAAGAAAGGGAGGAGGAAGACAGGAGGGAATAAAGGAAGAAGGAAGAAGGGGAAGAAGAGGGAGGAAGGATGGAAAGAAGGAGGAGGAAGGACAGAAGGGAGGAGGAGGAAGGACAGAAAGAAGGAGAAGGAAGGACAGAAAGAAGGAGGAGGAAAGACAGAAAGGAGGAGGAGGAAGGACAGAAAGGAGGAAGGACAGAAAGGAGGAGGAGGAAGGACAGAAAGGAGGAGGAGGAAGGACAGAAAGGAGGAGGAGGAAGGACAGGAAGGAGGAGGAAGGACAGGAAGGAGGAGGAAGGACAGGAAGGAGGAGGAGGAAGGACAGAAAGGAGGAGGAGGAAGGACAGAAAGGAGGAGGAAGGACAGAAAGGAGGAGGAAGGACAGAAAGGAGGAGGAAGGACAGAAAGGAGGAGGAGGAAGGACAGAAAGGAGGAGGAAGGACAGAAAGGAGGAGGAAGGACAGAAAGGAGGAGGAAGGACAGAAAGGTGGAGGAGGAAGGACAGAAAGGAGGAGGAAGGACAGAAAGAAGGAGGAGGAAGGATAGGAAGGAGGAGGAAGCACAGGAAGGAGGAGGAACCACAGGAAGGAGGAGGAAGGACAGAAAGGAGGAGGAAGGACAGGAAGTAGGAGGAGGAAGGACAGGAAGGAGGAAGGACAGGAAGGAGGAGGAAGGACAGAAAGTAGGAGGAGGAAGGACAGAAAGGAGGAGGACGGACAGAAAGGAGGAGGAAGGACAGAAAGGAGGAGGAAGGACAGGAAGGAGGAGGAAGGACAGAAAGGAGGAGGAGGAAGGACAGAAAGGAGGAGGAGGAAGGACAGAAAGGAGGAGGAAGGACAGGAAGGAGGAGGAAGGACAGGAAGGAGGAGGAGGAAGGACAGGAAGGAGGAGGAAGGACAGAAATCCTTTCTCCTTCCTGTCCTTTCTCCTCATCCACCTGTCGGTCCGTCCTCCTCCTTTCTGTCCTTCCTCCTCATCCTTTCTGTCCCTCCTCCTCCTTCCTGTCCTTCCTCCTCCTTCCTGTCCTTCCTCCTCCTTCCTGTCCTTCCTCCTCCTCCTTCCTGTGCTTCCTCCTCCTTCCTGTCCTTTCCTCATCCTTTCTGTCCATCCTCCTTCTTTCTGTCCTTCCTCCTCCTTCTTTCTGTCCTTCCTCCTCCTTTCTGTCCATCCTCCTCCTTCCGGTGGTTCCTGCTTCTTCCTGTCCTTCCTCCTCCTTCCTCTGGTTCCTCCTCCTTTCTGTCCTTCCTCCTCCTTTCTTTCCTTCCTCCTTCTTTCTGTCCATCCTACTCCTTTCTGTCCTTCCTCCTCCTACTTTCCTGTCCTTCCTCCTCTTTTCTGTCCATCCTCCTCCTTCCGGTGGTTCCTCCTCCTTCCTGTGCTTTCTCCTCCTTCCTATCCTTCTTCCTCCTTCTTTCTGTCCTTCCTCCTCCTTTCTGTCCTTCCTCCTTCTTTCTGTCCGTCCTCCTCCTTTCTGTCCTTCCTCCTCCTACTTTCCGTCCCTCCTTCCTCCTTCCTGTCCTTCCTCCTCCTTCCTGTCCTTCCTCCCCCTTCCTGTGGTTCCTCCTCCTTCCTGTCCTTCCTCCTCCTTCCTGTGGTTCCTCCTCCTTTCTGTCCTTCCTCCTCCTTTCTGTCCTTCCTCCTCCTACTTTCCGTCCCTCCTTCCTCCTTCCTGTCCTTCCTCCTCCTTCCTGTCCTTCCTCCTCCTTCCTGTCCCTACCTCTTCCTTTCTGTCCTTCCTCCTCCTTTCTGTCCTTCCCTCCTCCTACTTCCTGTCCTTCCTCCTCCTTTCTGTCCATCCTCCTCCTTCCGGTGGTTCCTCCTCCTTCCTGTGCTTCCTCCTCCTTCCTGTCCTTCCTCCTCCTTCTTTCTGTCCCTTCCTCCTCCTTTCTGTCCTTCCTCCTCCACCTTTCTGTCCCTTTCTCTTCCATTCCGTCCTTCCTCCTCCCTTTCTGTCCTTCCTCCTCCTTCCCTTCCTCCCCCTCCCTTTCTGGTCTTCCTCCTCCAACCTTCTGTCCTTCCCTCCTCCCTTCTGTCCTTCCTACTCCTTTGTGGTCCCATCCTCCTCCTTTCTGTCCCATCCTCCCCTTCTTTATACCTGTCCCATCCTCCTCCTCCACGTTCCTGGTCCTTTCCTCCTCCTTTCCTGTCCCTATTCCTTTCTCCTTCATGATCCTTCCCTTCCTCCTCCTTTCTGTCCTCCCTCCTCCTTCCTGTCCTTCCTACTCCTTTCTGTCCTTCCTCCTCCTTTCTGTCCTTCCTCCTTCTTTCTGTCCGTCCTCCTCCTTTCTGTCCTTCCTCCTCCTACTTTCCGTCCCTCCCTTCCTCCTTATCCTGTCCCTTCCTCCTTCCATTCCTGTCCTTCTCCTCCTTCCCTGTCCTTCGCTCCCCCTTCCTGTAGGTTCCTCTTCCTGTCCTGTCCTTCCTCCTCCTTCCTGTGGTTCCTCCTCCTTTCTGTCCGTCTTCCTCCTTTGTGCCTCTTGCTCCTCTTCTTTTTTCTGTTTCCTCCTCCTCCTTCCTGTCCTTACTCCTCCTTCCTGTCCTTTCCTCCTCCTTCGTGTCCTACCTCTTCCTTTCTGTCCTTCCTCCTGCTCCTTTTTGTCCTTCCTCCTCCTTCCTGTCCTTCCTCCTCCTTTCTTTCCATCCTTCTCCTTCCTGTCCTTTCTCCTCATCCACCTGTCTGTCCGTCCTCCTCCTTTCTGTCCTTCCTCCTCCTCCTTTTCTGTCCTTCCTCCTCCTTTCCTGTCCTTCCTCCTCCTTCGTGTCCTTCCTCCTCCTTCGTGTCCTACCTCTTCCTTTCTGTCCTTCCTCCTGCTCCTTTCTGTCCTTCCTCCTCCTTTGTGCCCTTCCTCCTCCTTCCTGTCCTTCCTCCCCCTTCCTGTCCTTCCTCCTCCTTCCTGTCCTTCCTCCTCCTTTCTGTCCTTCCTCCTCCTTTCTGTCCTCCTCCTCCTGTCTGTCCTTCCTCCTCCTTTCTGTCCTGCCTCCTCCTTTGTGCCCTTCCTCCAACTTTCTGTCCTTCCTCCTCCTGTTCTTCCACCTCCTTCCTGTCCTTCGTCCTCCTTCCTGTCCTTCTTCCTCCTTCCTCCTTCCTGTCCTTCCTCCTCCTTCCTCCTCCTTCCTGTCCTTCCTCCTGCTTTCTGTCCTTCCTCCTCCTCCTTTCTGTCTTTCCTCCTACTTCTTTCTGTCCTTCTTCCTCCTCTCTGTCCTTCCTTCTCCTCCTTCCTGTCCTTCCTCCTCCTTCCTGTCCTTCCTTCTCCTTTCTGTCCTTCCTCCTCCTCCTTTCTGTTTTCCCTCCTCCACCTTTTCTGTCCTTCCTCCTCCTCCTCCTTTCTGTCCTTCCTCCTCCTTCCTGTCCTTCCTCCTCCTTCCTGTCCTTCCTCCTCCTTCCTGTCCTTCCTCCTCCTTCCTGTCCTTCCTCCTCCTTCCTGTCCTTCCTCCTCCTTTCTGTCCTTCCTCCTCCTTTCTGTCCTTCCTCCTCCTTTCTGTCCTTCCTCCTCCTTCCTGTCCTTCCTCCTCCTGTTTTCTGTCCTTCCTCCTCCTTCCTGTCCTTCCTCCTCCTTCCTGTCCTTCCTCCTCCTTCCTGTCCTTCCTCCTCCTTTCTGTCCTTCCTCCTCCTACTTTCTGTTTTCCCTCCTCCACCTTTCTGTCCTTCATCCTCCTCTTCCTTTCTGTCCTTCCTCCTCCTTTCTGTCCTTCCTCCTCCTCCTTTCTGTCTTTCCTCCTACTCCTTTCTTTCCTTTCTCCTACTTTCTGTCCTTCCCCCTTCCTCCTTTCTGTCCTTCCTCCTCCTTTTCTGTCCTTCCTCCTCCTCCTTTCTGTCCTTTCTCCTCCTTTCTGTCCTTTCTCCTCCTCTTTCCTGTACTTCCTCCTCCTTCCTATCCTTCCTCCTCCTTCTTGTCCTCCCTCCCCATTTTACTGTCCTTCATCCTCCTTTCTGTCCTTCCTCCTCCTTCTTTCTGTCCTTCCTCCTCCTTTTTCTG